>NC_133332.1:250075077-250382577 GCF_042186555.1 Aquarana catesbeiana | reverse complement strand
CGAGAGTTCAACTATTTTTAAGGACAGTGCTGGAAAATAACTATTTTTGGAAAATCCATGATGCTAGAAAATGTCATAGCTTGCATCAAAGTAGTTGAATAAGTTCTTAAAAAAATGGTAAATATCACCTTTTTTTTTTAGCTCAGATCCTTAATGGACCTGAGCTCAAAAGTTAAAATTTGCAATTTTATTTATTTTTTTTATTTCTTTATTTTTTTTTAAAGAAAAAAAAAAAATGCATCAAAAACATTTAAACTGAAAATGAATTACATTATGAACAATAAATACATTTGAAAAAAAAGAGGTTCTGAAGGCTAGCTGAACCGATGCAGAACAGCAGGGGTCATGTCCTAAATGGATACCATAGGTCAGACGTTCATACGAGAGTAAGTTCGACTGTATTTAAGCACAGTCCTGGGAAAATAGCTATTTTTAGAAAATCCATGATGCTAGAAAATGTCATGGCTTGCATCAAAGCAGTTGTTAAATATGTTCTTTCAAAAACATCAATTCCCCCTCACAGCGACATGGACGTAAAATGCAATTCTGCTTGGAAGATTACCACTTTCATCAATGAGTCTATTTAACGTAAAAAAAAAAAAAAAAAATGTAAACGCGAGTTCTTATGTCATACCTCGGCTTATCAGCGGCATCTGCTGTTGCAGTATCACAATCTAATCCTAGCCATGGTAATGCGTTTTATTGCCTCTTCTGGCTCTGATCACAGATCCACCTCCCAACAGCACAGACCGTTGCTGGCAATATGGACTTTCTCTATTTCGGCAAAACACAATGCACACTTCGAGCCTCCCCACTGTCTTTAATTAAGCTTTCTCCATGGTTCTCAGGACTAGGAAATAAAACCATCCAGGCATATGAGAACCTAGTATAAGAAAATGAACTTTCTTATATAGAGCGGATGTGAGTAACATATGGTATGTGCCTATGACTGCGTTAATCCACTGGCAGCTCTTTGATTTCCTACCGTCCAATCTGTGAAGCTGAGGGAACTTTAATTTTCCATGCCAGATACCACTAGTAGAATATACTGCTCTTCACTTGTAAGGCGCTTACAATGTCAGAGGTGTAGATTTATTTATGACAATTTACCATGAACCAATGAACTATAAACACCTAATATAATAGCTCAAGGTTGCTCCGTTTCAAACCAGCCCCCTACCAGTTCCTCTAGATCTAGAATCAATAAAGTGTCAGCAAAACCCAACTTTTTTTGGCTTCACTGGGGCTGATTTACTAAGGGCTCATTTACACTTGCTTCGGCTTCAACACACATTACCGGCTAATTTACACTTGCTTCATATCAAGGCTTCAGACAGGCTTTGTTAAAGCTCTCTGAACGCTAGTCAAAGCCCCGTCACTAACTAAAATGGTTAACTTACAGTGCTGTTTACACCTTGCTTTTGCTTTGCTCTAACTTTGAAGCACAACTAAACCGACACGGGGTATAATTTTTGAAGCAAAGCGTCTTTAATGCCTCTATAGAAATCTATGACAAAGTTTGCTTGAAGCTCCACTGAAGCCCCACCGAAGTCTCATCGAAGCCCCACCAAAGCTCCACCAAAGGCTCATCGAAGCCTCATTGAAACCCCACCAAAGGCTCATCGAAACCCCACCAAAGGCTCATCGAAGCCCCACCAAAGCTCCACCAAAGGCTCATCGAAGCCTCATCGAAACCCCACCAAAGGCTCATCGAAGCCCCACCAAAGCTCCACCAAAGGCTCATCAAAGCCCCACCAAAGCTCCACCAAAGGCTCATCGAAACCCCACCAAAGGCTCATCGAAGCCCCATCAAAGCTCCACCAAAGCCTTATCAAAGCCCCATTGAAGCCTCATCGAAGCACCAAGCAAAAGCAAGGTGTAAACAGGACTGTAAGCTAACCATTTTATTTAGCGACAGGAGCTTTGACTGGCATTCAGAAAACTTTAGCAAAGCCTGTCTGAAGTCACGTTTTGAAGCAAGTGTAAACTAGCTCTAAAGATAGACTGTTCACTTTGCAATGGAAGTTGCACATTGCAAGGAAATTTGGAAAACCTGAGCCTGGGACGATGCACACAACCACCTTAATAAAATTAACCTCATGTATGAAGCCCCCTTCATAATATAGGCCCCCTATAACATCAGAGATGCCCACATGACGTCAGAGTCTCCCCTAGAAGTCAGAGGCGCCCATTACATCAGTGCCCCGCTATACATTAAAATTCCCCCTATACATAAGAGCCCCCATCACAAAGTCCTCTCATTACAGAGCCACAAAAAGTTTTCTTTGTGTGTTTGTTGGGTAGATGTAGGGGAGGTGATCGACTACAAAGATATGCCAGTGGATAGTATCATCCCTATAGTAAATTTATTGCAACAAAAGGTAGGCAGTAGGATTTAAAATACCCCTCCAGTGATCACACGTGTGCACTTAAAGATTTTGTACCTATTATTTCTTATATATTTTAACAATAAAATAGTAAAAACACGTGTCAAATTGTGATGGCTTGCATAGCAATGCCAGCAAAACATTATCCACTACAGACATGTATAGCTAAGGTTGTTGTGGACATTTTTATTATGTGGACATTTTATTCTAGGATGTGCGTTTAATAGATTGTCATCTGTCTCCCTGTGTCTGATTTAACCAAGGAGCGCTCTAGCAGAGCGCACTTGGGTTGAATTGGGACCAGCGGTAAAACCAGTCAGTGTGAAAACCTTCTCATGGGCTTGGAGACGTGTTCTCTGTGTGTGTGTGTGTGGGCCATTGCCGGTTTGTAAGTATCAAGCACAATGCGCTCGACTTCTTGCCTTCAAATGTCTATGCACATTAGAGAAGCAAAGTCCGCATAACGAGAGAAACATATTATATCCAGGGTTTTTTCTCAGAGAATAGGTGCAGGAACTCAGACCTTCACCCTTTCTTTCTGCTCCCTGCCCGCCTCTAAGCACCGTTCCTTGGTTCCACCTCCTACCAACCTCCCAGTACAGCCCCTTTTAGAGAATACAGAACCCAGTATAATTTTTGCTACTAAGTCATTTGTATGGAATTTGTTAATGATAACAAGAAAGACAGTAAAATAGATCCCCTGCAGTGAGCAACAATAGACCCATCCCAGCAACAGTAGACCCCCCAGCAATGATAGGCCTCACCCCAGCAAAAATAGATCCCCCACACAACAATAGATGACCCCCCCACAAAAAAATACTGCCCCAGCAACAATAGATGTCCCAGCAGACTACATCAATAGACCCTCTAGGAGCCAGCAACAGTAGAACTCTCCCACAACAGTAGATCCCTCCCAGAAACAATTGACCCCCCCCAGAAACATAAGACCCCCCTAGCAATAATAGACCTCCACACAAAAATAGCTCACCCAGAAGCCAGCATCAATAGACCCTCTAGCATACCCCAGCAATCCTTGCCATTACATACATTCACTGCTGGAGGTACCGAAACTGCGTTCCCCTGTGTTCCTGCTGAAAAAAGAAAGCCCTGAATATATCTCTGTGTGGCTACGCTATCCCTTTTGGATACATATCTGCTTTAATAAGTGGACACTGATATCTGCCTTGTTAATATACTCGTACCGTATATTGACAACACCAGTAGCAATATCCCCGCAGATCTTCTCAAGCCTGTAAGAACAAGTAAAATGATCTTACTAGATACTGGTTATTCTGAGCAGTATTGAGTGGGATCCATGTTGACAAAGATGGTGGATGTGCATGCATGTGGCTGGGTGGAGGGGCCTCAAGGGGATGAGACATCTACACTTCTCCCTCCCACTCCTGTGGATGCCCTCCCCTTTAGTGTCATTTCCTGTGATGTCATTTCAAGTGGCTATGCGAATGCATATTCAAGTGGCCATGTGGCTTGGGGGAAGGGCGGCCATGCATTGTTGGGACGTGTCTTGCAGGATTCTAGACAATAGCATGGAGGAGCTCTATTGTTTTGAGATGAAAAGATCATGATGCAAGCATCACTGCTGAAATGTCTAGTTCCAATGGGTTGCTGATGCCAGAATAAGTGTGTGAACTGTATGTGGGAACAAGACTGTATGTTTCAGCCGTGTTATTGTGTGTTTTATGTAACGTTGTTGTGTGCCAGGGTCCCTAGTGGTATGTAGAATGAAATGTTTGTAAGTGTTCATTTGGTGTCTCAAGTGTGTAATTTTGTGGGGAGAAGTTTGTGTAGCTAGTGAAGAAATCTTGTTTTGGCGGGATCAACAACTAAATTTCATGAGTTAATGGCGCCATTTTGTTGTGGCCTGGCTTTTGTTGTTGTCTGCCATGCGGCCATGGTCGTCGGGCATTTTGAGAGGCGCAGTTTAATGATTTTGTGTCTGCATGTGTGTGTGTGTGTAGCCATGCAATCTACTTTGCACTGAATTTACTTGCTTTAGACTGAGTTTTTGTACTTTTAGCGGTGTGTGTTATTTTTTAAATGTTTAGGAGTTTCTCAGAGGGCAATTCATTTTTTGAGGCTTGTGTTGGATAGCCTACAGAGGAGGAGGGGGGCTTTGGTTGACCTCATTGAGCCATCTTTTTCAGTTTTGGCTTTTGTTGTGTGATATTTCGGTCTCAAAACTTGAAATTGTTAATGAAGTTAGCCATAGATTTTTTAATGTCTTGATAGACATAATATGAAACTAGGTTTCCCCTCCCCCTCCCTCTTCCTGTTCATTGATATTTAAATAAACCAGTTAGATGGGTTTTTAGAGCTGAGAAGACAGGATGATCTTTACAAGATGTGATGTACAACAGGAAGTTCTTTTGGAGGTGTGCAACAGGAAGTTGGTGGGAGGAGCTTGGGGTCTTTTGACTCATGTTTGGAAGTCTGTTTGATTTTTACATTTAATTCCAGTTGTTTTTGTGAAGTTTTATACTGTAATACAGTTTTGGGTAGAGAGTAAACAGGAGGCATCCATGTTATTGTTGCAATATCTAGGTACAGAGAGAAGCCACATTGTTCTGTAGCGAAAGCAGGCGTAAGTGTTCTGTGCAGTTTAGTCTGGCGACTCAGTGTACGGTCGTACAGCGCAATGCACTTGTGTATGCATACACTGTGAGGGGTATGGACACAATTCAGGGGTTGATCTGTGGTTGTTGACGAATCATTTGGCATAGTTAATAGTTGGTTGTTAAAAGAGTGGTACTCTGTAGTTCTGTGCCAAAAGTGTTGGGACAGCAAGCCATAGAGTTGACGCCTCGGTTAGGGTTTCCAGTTGGGGGACTGGACCAGATAGTATTTGTAGTCTGTCGATCCACAGTAAAATAAGGCACCAGGCGGTGCTCTCCTAAATGGGTGAAATGGTTTCCCTGGACGCAGGGGGAAGACGATAAGCTGATTCGAATCGCCATGGACAATGGTAGTCCGTGCAAGGGAAAGATTGCAAGGCTTCCCACAGTACATGAAGTCTAGTTTTGGGGAAAAGGCCACCTCAGAATAATAATACCTTGGAAGTAGATCGGCTATGGCTTCAGAAATCTGTAATGATGAGTGAATTGATGGATGTGTAGTACACGTTTGTGTGTTTAAAAATGATCATGCCTGTTTTTGGACTTTGTGTGGCTGGTCCATGCAAAGATGTCGAGCTGCTCTTGTGTTTTTCCCATTGTATTTGTTTCTATCGCTAAAAAAGTGAAGGTAGCATTTCATCTGGTTGTTTTGTTGTTTTTTTTTTTCATTTTTGTTTTGGGAACTATGAAATATCTCCCCCACATTTGTATCTAAATGTGTGTCTCATGTTTGTATGTTGTAACAAGAATATGTTTGAACCTACCGCGACAGCCCTCTTACGTGTCGCAGGTGTTGTATTTTAGTAGGAATGTGAAAGTAAGGGTTACATAGGGTTTAGTTATTGTCCGTTTTGAGGAATGTCAGTGACAATTTACCAATGTAAACGAATGTTGTATTGTTTACCATTCTTTGCAGGTTAAATATGAAGGATAGAGTAATAACTTTTGTTTATAAGTATCTTTTCAGGTCCAAGGAGTTTCTGAAAGTGTATGTACATTGAAAGTAGATGTATAAGAAGGTAAAAGTATCATTGGCTATTTCACTGTTTCATTGTTTTTTTTTTTCTGCACCATTCTAAACCCTGTGCAGAGCCAAACACACGTGGATTTCTTCAGAATAACAAAACGGGCCACTACGAGACCGGGTTACATGCGAAAGAGGTTTGTTGAGAGTCCTAGAACAAACATCTGGATCCCACAACGTTCCACTGTGAAACCCCACTTCAATGCCTGGTGGCAACACAAGCGTTATTGACTCAGGTGACATACGTCTCTCTGAGTCCAACGGTTCCGGTAAGCCTGTATTGCTTCCACACGGAGGACCCATTTATTTTATATCACTTCTTCTCAGTTTGCTATTTCACGTGGTGTAGAACACCACCATCTATGTTGGACTTTTTATTGTGTCTTCAGATTTTATATGTAATAGGTGCCTATTGGAATTCACTCTCAATGTTTTTTGAAATAAATAGGTTAGGAATAATGGTTTGATATATTGATTTTTTGTAATTTGAAAAATTCTCATCCCAATCAGCGCTACACTATATACACCTGTATTAAAGCCCGTGAAAGGACCCTAGGATTTGTGGTATCAAGGAGAGGGATCATTACTGGCTGGCAACCATTCTTGATCCACGTTACAAGGGTAAGGTTGCAGAACTTATCCAGCCTTCGCAGAGGGAGCAGAGGATGAAACATCTTCGGGAGGCCTTGCAGAAAGGTTTGTGCAATGCGTTTCCAGAGCCTGGGAGGCTACAATTTTCTGGTGCTGGACAACGTGTTGCTGAGGCTTCGTTCAGTCACAGAAAGAGCGGTGGAGAAGGTGGCCGGCTGACCGATGCCTTCAGACAATTCTTCAGTCTTCAGCACCCAGGTCTGATCAGTTCCAGCAACCATTGCCAGCATCTGAATTACATGGTGCAGGAATATCTAGGGGCAAGATCAGACTTGGAGACCTTTCCACCTGAACATCCACTGGATTACTGGGTCTTGAGGATGGACCACTGGCCAGAGCTTGCTCAATATGCAATTGAACTACTGGCCTGTCATGCATCCAGCATTCATTCTGAGCGCATATTCAGTGCTGCTGGAGGCTTTGTAACCGATCACAGAGTACGCCTGTCCACAGACTCTGTTGATCGTCTCACATTCATAAAAATGAATCAGTCTTGGATCACCATCTACCAAGTACCTGATGCTGATGTAAACAAAAAATATGTGAAAAAGTTGCGCTACTGGTGAATCGCAAAAGAAAGAAAAATACAGATCAGCAGCTAGCATCAACAACGTGATAAATTGTGTATGAAAATAAAAGATATAAAATGCAGTGCCTATGAGAACACAAACTCCCCAGGATAACCCTTAAGGGTAAGTATTCAGCTGGTGAATCAAAAAATTATATGCAAATACACACTGAAAATAATGAGTGCATAAATGATGACCGAAAAAAAAAAATTCATATGCAACATAAACAAATACTGAAAAATGCATGTAAAAATAAAGCATGGGCTAAAAATAGTGAAGGGTCCTTGATGGACAAAGAGCACATTTAAGAGCTCCTCTATATGGTGCTGTATAGTTTATTAGGAAAAGTGTTGAAAGATGTTTCTTCTGATGATGGTGAATGTGAGAAAACTGAACTTCTCCATGCAGCAATCACAGGTGTGCATATAGAACAACAGAGGAAATGGATACCCTTACCCCAAAACGTGGACACACACGCCGTATGGCGGTGGGTAACACAGGCATCAAATAATCGTTTCCAGCAGGCTCTCCAACCGGGACCTTTGTGGTACGATGGTATGTACCCGCATCCGTATCAGAGAGGATGGATGGTGGATGTTTCACACCAGGGACTCCAACTAGTAGACATACCTAGTCCTCAAATCGACATCCAACTGACAGGTATTTGTAGTCCTCCAAATGACATCCAATCAGCAGCACAAATCATGAGGGAAGAGAAGGGAAAAAAAGGGCCTCCACATGGTGCAGATAAATCCAAGATAAAAAATATTTATTTAAAAAAACCAAAGGTAAAAAACGTACAGTCCATCAATCACGTTGCGTACATGAAGTGATCACATGAAATAAAAAGAACAGCGTGGTATAAGAAGCGCAATAGGCTATAAACCCGACATGTTTCGAACGAAAGTAGTGCCTTGTAGTGCAGTAGTGGAGTATGTTCCAACAAAGGGTTTATTAAAACAGCACACTAAACACTTACATCAAGGCAACCAGAAATCAGCAAAAAATGCAAACAAAAGAGAGCAGTGGTTTGCACCAGCCTGCTCAAACGGATTGACGTCTCACAATGGGCTCCACCCTACGCGTTTCCCCGTAATAGGCTTTAGATGGTAAAGGAGAGGCTTTCCTCTTCTTCCCATATATGCTCTGGGATTTATCATAGAGATTTTAGATTCTATATTAGCTCTTCCATCGACATGGAGGCTTCTGGGTCTATTGATGAATTGGATCTGCTGCCATAGCCAGCCTGTTTGAGTTTGTTGGTATTATTATCTAGTGCTTGATATCTTTACCCTCACCTTCTGCCCTTCCACTGATACGGAGGTTCCTGAGTCCATTGATAAATTAGATCTGCTGCTGCAGCTTAGCCAGTTTGAGCACGTTGGGAGTATTATCCAGCACTTAATACCTTTGCCGTCTGGTAAGAAGTGAAGTTATGTGGTGATGGGATACTCACGTTATTTGTGTTTTGAAGAACACTGAAGTTTTTCTCTGGTTCACTTAATCCCCCTTTTTTATAAGGGTCTTCCAGTTGGACACTTATTCACAAATTTTTGGACTAAATCATTTACACATTTCTTTATATATTTTTATATTTAGATTTGGTCAACAGTTATTATATATATTTTTTTATCAAATATTACACTTATATTTGTATGAGTGGACTTTTATGTCCCAATATTTGCACTTTGAATTTATTAATTAACGCACCTATTTTTTAATTATGTATAGCTGTTTGTCAAGATGAGGAACTAGGGTCAACGTGTTTCAAGGAAATGTCCGCTTCTTCGGGACCTCTTAAATGTACATGATCACACAAGTGGATTATAAGAACAAAATATAAATATGAATATAATTTGAAAAAACACTAAAAAATAATGACATTTATTTATAAAATCATTGGGTCAGGGAAAAAAACTAAATACCTATTCCCAAGGAGAGACAGAGAATATCTTAACACTAAAATATTAAAAACAAAGATTTTGTACATATTTTTTCTTACATAAGTGTACTTGTGTGATCACTGGAGCGGTATTTAAAATCCTACTACCTAACTTTTGTTGCAATACCCCCAATTCACAAGTCCAAGTCCAAAGTCCCCCAATCATACAGTCTACCCCCCCCATCACACACCCCCCACTCACACAGTCATCCCATCACATAGCCCCTAATTACATAGTCCCTCTATTACAGAGCCCCCCAATCACACAGTCGCTTCTTCACATCATAGCCCTACCTTTGACTCCAGCAAAGGGCGGGAAGTGGAGCAGGTCTGGAAAAGGCGGACTTCCATTCTCTTCTAAATGTTGTTGGTGACTGATCCAAGGTAGCTGGTATGCAGGGCCACAAACACCATAGCAACTTATGACGCCATCCTTCTTTGCCCTCGAGCTTCATCGGTTGTTATGGTGCTGGCTCACCCACACCATGGCAACTCATTGGGCTAAAACTAGGTCCTGTGCTTGCTGCACCTCAATTTAGAAACACTGCTTTAGATGTCCATGTTTCTCCATGCTGGCCACTGGATGTTGCACACATTAGCTGTGAAATCTGTCCTAGAAGCAGTTCTAACAGAGAGTAATCAAGCAATTGACCAGCAGATTTCACAGCTAAAATCTATAGCTTTCAGTGGCCAGCAGGGAGGCACATTCACATATAAAGGGATGGTAGGGATGTGTTCTTTCATATAATGCTCAGGCCCAGAGCCTAAGTCACATGCTCCCCACTATAGGACTATGAGCTGCAAAGGTACCTGCAACATTACATGACTACAAAATAAAAGAGGCAAAAAAGTGTTTGTGTTTAGTTTAATTATGCATTTTATCATTGTTAGGGTCTTATTTAAGGCTCATATAGGCAGCACAATGGCTCGGTGGTTAGCACTTTGGTCTGGCAGCACTAGGGATGTTGGTTCGAATCCCAATCATGTCATTGTCTGCCTGGAGTTTGAATTTTCCCTCTGTGCCTTTCTGAGTTTCCTCCCACACTCCAAAAAAATGTTGGTAGGTTAATTGGCTCCTGTTTAAATTGGCCCTAGTATGTATAAGTATAAATGTGAGTTAGGGACCTTACATTGTGAGCTGCTTGAGGACAGGGACTGATGTGAATGTAAAGTGCTGTGTAAGTTGTTGGCGCTATATAAATACCTGTCATAAATAAATATGCAATAAGTAGTCCTAATTGGTTTACATACATTTCAATACTTTCTTACATGTATTTGCTAAATGAAAGCATTGCTAGCACCTGATTTTAACCTAGTATCAGCCTCCAGCAAGGCTGGAGTGTGCAAGGCAGAAGCAGCACAAAGAGCCAGATCAGTTCATTTGCAGACAAGAAACTTACTGATAGATGGAGAAAGTGAAAGCTTATCACTGTGCTGCTTCTCCTTTACTGTCCAGTCAAAGGAGGGAGGCAGGTCTAGAACGATCTGGGCTCAAAGGAAGTGAGTTGAATGATCTGGGCAATCAGGCTGAGGACATCTGGTTGAGGAAGTACTGCAGTGGATATCTCTGGTTTGAAAGGGAATATTGCAGCAAAAGCTGTTTTTTTTATTTTATCTTTTTAGGGGCTATTTATTCTTATCTACTTATTTTGAAATGGAGTTCTCTTTAAATATACATATGCCCTTTTTAAAGTGTAGATGTATTTTAAAATATTAGATGCTCTGGCTTATGCAATAACAAAATGAGGAGGGAGAAATGCATGTAAAACACCGTTTTCACATGTCATCTCCTTGCAGATGATGTTTACCCCATTACTGATCATGCCTTGTTCTGCACAGTGTAGAGGTGGCCATCTTGGTAGAGGCAGGGCTTTGCTTCCTCGTGTGAGGTCTGGTAATATTGGGCTAATGTTCAAAAAAGCAGCAGAAGAGATATAGAAAGCACAAATCCACAGAATGAATAAAGCGGGGAGATCCTTGCACTGCCATTCCCCAGCTACAGTTTCCTCTCCAGCAAGTAGAACAGTGAGCAGCACAGTACTGACATCACCAAATCTCACACCAAATCTCCTGGAACTAGTATTTAGAGACAGCTGTGCCTTAGATCTCACATGGCAGATACACAGCACAGGAGTGCCTAGGCAAACTCACCAGACAAAAAAAACTGTACTATTTGTCAGCAGGAATCCACAACAAAAGGTACATTTTTCAGGGTATTGCTAATGCAAAACTACCATTTCTAGATATTCTCTATAACATAGCAAGCCGTCACTTTTTTAAGTTTAGGTCCACTTTAACTACTCACTTTTTCAGCATGATCTCTGAAGCTCCTTTGCTGTATAGCCGGAATCCTCCATTGGGCAGGCACACAATGGTGCTCATGGATTTACGGACAGAGTTAAATGTGTACACTTTGTAGAGCGTCTCCTCAGGAATCTGGTCTCGCACCAGCTGGTAGTCCCGTTGCAAATCCAGAACAAACCCAAGCAGGGCGCACTCAGTTTTATTGCCTACTTGCTGGGGAAGCGCTCCTTCTTTATCTGGAGGCTTGAAAGGTAACAGAAAAAGAAACAAAAATGTATCACTAAATCAATATCAAGTGTGGTTTATGTGCTTAAATGTGCATGTTTTCCTTCTGGGAACAAATCTTCACTATATATGGTCAAGTCACAGGCCTCAAACCCCAAAGATACCTGAAATCGTATGCCTCTCTTTTATTTCCAGCCCACTAGTGCCAATAAAAGGACACCTGCATTTCTTTTTATTAGCTACCAGAACTGTGATACCTAAGCACTGGAGATCCAACTTCTCCCCCTCAACTAAAGAAAGGATCACTGAATAGAATTATCAACAATGGAGGAACAATATATTTCCACTTGAAGTAATTGGATCACTTTTATGAGCTCCATTTAATGCAAGCCTTTCCTTTAATGACACAGTTGTATCTCCCACAAGCTGTGATAGGGGAATAACTCCCCCGGTGGACCCCCTCCAATCCCCTTCTCCTCAATTAAAGAATGATTCCAACCTTTCCTCCTTAATTCAAAAATGGATTTAACCTCTCCTTCTCAATAAAAGAATAGATCCAACCTCTCCTCCTCAATTAAAGGGTTGATCCAACATCTTTTCTTCATTTAAAGAATGGATACAACCTCTCCTCCATCATTAAATAATTAATCCAACCTCTCCTTCTCAATAAAGGAATAGATCCAACTTCTCCTCCTCAGTTAAAGAATGGATCCAACCTCCTCTTCTCAATTAATCGAGAAGAGGGGGTTGGATTCATTCTTTAATTGAGAAGAGGAGGTGGGATTCATTCTTAAAAGAATGGATCCCACCTCCCCTCCTCAATCAAAAAATGCATCTAACCTCTCCTCCTCAATTAAAGGGTGGATCTAACATCTTTTCTTGAATTAAAGAATGGATACAACCTTAATTAAAGAATTAACCCAACCTCTTCTCAATTAAAGAATAGGTCCAACATCTTCTCCTCAATTAAAGAATGCATCCAAGGTCTCCTCAAATACAAAGAATGAATTCAACCCCTCCTCCTCAAATAAAGAATAGATTCAACTTCTCCTACTTAAAATGTAAGTAAACCCCCTATCGTTTTTCTTTGCCTCTGCTATGTTGCTGCACATGTGATCAGTTATGACACCAGTCATTGGATGGTTTGACAGTTTGGTTGAGAGCACAACCAATGGGAGTGTTACATTTCTGGCACATGCCGGAAATGAAACTGTTTTATGGATGGGTTTACTTCCGCTTTAATGAAAGAATGGATCCAATCTCTCCTCCTCCTCAAATAAAGAATGAATCAAACCTCTCCTCCTCCTCAGATTAAGAATGGATCTAACATCTCCTTCTCAATTAAAGAATGGATCAAACCTCTCCTCCTCAATTAAAGAATGGATCAAACCTCTCCTCCTAAATTAAAGAATGGATCCAAACTCCCCCCCTCAATACAGAATGGATCACTGAAATGACTCATTTACAGTGTATTAGGATTTAATACATGGCAGATATATTTCCAGTTGGAGTAACTTGACCATTTTCATGAGCTCACTTCAAATCATGTCTTTCAATAACACCATTTCATATTCCATGTGCTGTGATCAAGGACTACCTTCCCCTCCCCTGGTGAACCCCCCCCCCCCCCTTTACCCCTCCTCTGGCATCTCTTCCCCCACTACACTATCTTTCTATACTTTGTCTTTTACTCTACAGTACATCTTCCTTTGGTACTTGGGGTAACCTGAACATCCACACTACCTCAAACCCCCACTGCTTACTTCAATCACCCACTTGGTCACCTCCAGACTACCCTAAATCCATTGAGGCTATTACGTAGACCTTGGGTTTTGTGGTTTTTGTTATATCCCTCTGTACGTTTCAATTCTGTTCATTAATTTTTGGTATAAACATAGAGTAAACTTTCATTGTTTGAAAAAGAAAAAGTGAGAATTAGGCTAAAAATGTATTTTTTAATTTTAGAGTGGGGAAAGTGTAGAACCCCTGTCTGGGCACGCACCATAATGACAAAGATGGTGGTGCTGGAGGAGGGGGTGAAGTCAAAGGTAAATTAGGCGACTAAAGTTCCTCTTTAAAGTGGATGTAAACCCGAATTTTTTTTTAAATTAAGGCTTGCACCTTGTATAATATAGGATTTCATGTCATCTGTGCCCAGTCTTGCCACAAAGAGTTAATCCAGCTCGGAGCAATCCTCTTATCTTTTTTCAGTGAGATAAAAACTGACATACAGAGAAATAGGAGTCAGTTTCTCCCTCTTGCTGTGAGTGACAGGTGATTTATATATCTCATGCACAAGCCTGAGAGAGACATTCTGTGCACTTCAGACACCCTCCTCCTTTCTTCTCCAGCTCTCCCAGGATTGGCTGCTCCACACCTCAGCACAATTTGGCATGCTGAAGTCATGTGGTGACTTTTCTGGGTTTTGACTGGATGTTAGTGATCATAGCAGAAGTTCAGGGTAAGAAATACACAGGAGAAAATGCATGTTGACAAGGGGAGTGTGGAGGTGGGCAGGGAGTCTACTGACATCATGACTGCACCCACCGAGCTCCGAACAACAGACCCACCCACAGAATCTGCAGTTTTTGGGTTCTCATACCTGACAGAAAGGAGACATTTGACAGGTAAGAATACATGCAGGAGGCATGTATATCCTTATAGATAACCACTATGGCACTAGTTTAGAAAGGATGAGAGTGGGTTTACATCCACTTTTTAATGCAAGTGACACCTTGGGGGGCTTTGTGGGCCCAGATTTTTCTTTCTGTGTGTCCTCCATAGTCCAGAGGTTTTTATTGCGCGAGGCATCCTTTTATTGCCATGGGAAAGGATGGGGGTGGCAAAAAAGGACCCCTCATGCGGCAATTAACCTAGGCTTACTCCTGCATGCACCACTGGTGGAGAGTACAAGCGGCTGTGCCAAAACACATTGCGCAGGCTTGGTCCATTATTTTCTCACATAGGAAGCTGGGCCAGAGGAATGATGTGCTGGAGTGAGTGCATGCAGCCAGCAAGTGGTTGAACAAGCCTAGAGGAGATCAGCAGCACTGAGATGGGAATAAGGATTAAAAAAGGTCAAAAGGCAATTGGCCACGATACACAGCGCACAGAGAAAACAAAATGTCATTGGGTTAGGGTTTACAACCACTCTAGCCAAGTCCTGTTATTTTATGACTCACTAGTATCTTAGTGGTGTAGGCACAATTAATGGCAATGGCATTAACAAGCAGGTCCAAGGTTTTGGAATTGAGGGTGCTGGGGTCTGGCTTCTCTTTATAATGGACATCTCCCATATAGGACTGGACGACAGTCATCCGGTTGGTTGTCAGAGTCCCTGTTTTGTCAGAGCAGATGGCAGTGGCATTGCCCATGGTCTCACAAGCATCCAAGTGCCGTACAAGGTTGTTGTCCTTCATCATTTTCTGTAAAATAAACAGCTGTAAAATATCTGAACACATAATCGGTCCTAACAAGAACTTACGGAGCAACAATAAAAAATGATAACAAACTATAAAATTGTCAATGATGCCCCAATGGGAGGTTTTTACTGGACAGTATGTGTGATGGACATCAGTACAAGGACTGTGCAAGAGGATTATTTATATATGGTCTGGAATTCTCATTGAATATTAAAAAGTGACTTAAGATGGCCATACACTGCGAAATTCAGCCAGCTCCTGATGATGGGTTGAAATTTGTTCTGTGGGTGGCTCTATTGGCATCTTCTGTGTCCATATCCTTTTATTAAAAAAATGAAGGATCTGGGTGGAAAATTGCTGGCAGAACAGCAGCTTCATCCCATCAGATTGAGCCACTGTTTCGTTATTTTGACAACCACTGGCTACATGTCACCTCAGTTTTCTTTTAGGGTACCCTAGGAGACCTAAAATCCAATATGCTCAATTATGCAAATTTTGGGCAACTACCATTGACGAGATCCAGTTCTCAACCTGTAGGACACTAGGGATGCCATAGAAGGGCCAACAGTGTGGCACAGGAGGTCAGGACAGACTGTCAAGCACAGTTCATATCTGGTTGTCTGAGTGCCCCCCCCCCCCCTTCCCCCAGTGAAAGCTGAGGTCTTGGTGCTGCCTGCTATGTGGTAATAGTTATGTTTCCCATTTAGATCACTTTAAACCATATGTAATGTTTGAGTCCCAGGAGGTTCCTAATAATAAACAGGCTGTTTTGGAGGGTTGCGTTATGGCTTGCTTACCTTGACTGAATAGGCTAGAGAGATGGTAACGGCTAAAGGCAAGCCCTCTGGCACAGCCACCACTAGGACAGTAACTCCAATGATGAAGAATTTGACAAAGTACTGCACGTAGACAGGGGTACACTCCGCTAGCCACACTTTGCCATCCACCACAAAGGTTTGAATCACAAAGTAGAGCACCAAGATGATAACTGTAATTGCCGACATCACCAGACCTGGTGGGGGGAGGGGATGGGGCAATAAAGGGAGTAGGAGAAAAGGACAAGAGCATAAGAGAAGAAGGGTGTCAGAAAGGACAAACCAGGTTAATAAGGGACAGAGAGGCAGAAAATGGATGCAGCACACTGATTCCTGTTGCAAGTTTTATTTTAGAGCAGTAGGGCTCAGCAGCTTGGAGCAAATCTAAACTCTAAAAACAAAAAACAGTCCTTAGATGTGATGCTACATTGTTTTGGGTTTTTTTGCACTTTATTTTTACCTGGCGATCATGTCATGATCTTCATGCCCTAAGGTATACACTGCACTGTATCTATCTTGTGTTGGAGACCGCGCTGGACTGACTGGATTGGTCACTGGTCCCAAGTAGGTATTCGTGTGGGCAAAAAGGAAGTAATGCCTTTCCTTGGATAATGCCCAGTGATAGATGTGGTGATGGGCCCTCTCCGGGATTGGGCTGCTGCCTTTTCTGTGCGACCATAAGGTCATTTTAGCATGTAGACTTGGATAAAAAGGAAGGCGTGCCCGGTGTCCAAAGACATGTAACCTCTAAAATCTGGTTCATGGATCTTTATTAAAAATTAGCAACATGCATATCAAGCCTACGCATTTCAGGGGAACAGACTCCCCCTTCTTCAGGGCTGTTGCTGCGTTTCATTTGATGGGAACAATTCCCATGAATAGTTATGTTGGATCAAGGTTCCTAAATGGCAGGATGCCGGCTTATGTTGTATAGGCAGCAAGATACTGACATCCTACCATTCAGGAACCTTTTTTTTTTAAATTTTTGTTTATTAACATTTTAACAGCTCATACAGTACAGTACAACGTGTACCAAAATTCCCCCCCTCTCCCTCCCTTCCCTCCCCCCTAACCCTTACCCTTGTGCAGCCTTTCACTGTTGCTGAATCTCTTGCACAGCCTTTGAATATTGCTTTCACTATGGCTAAATCACATTCCATACTCATAAAATATTTCGTTTGCTAGAGATCAGTGGTACACCTAATCCTCACACAGTCAAATAATTATCTAATCAGGATTACATCATCATTTTACCCAATACTTAGAGTGCTTGCTGAAGCACTCCCCCACCGTAGCAGATCAATTCAAAGTGTCCTTGTTATCCAGCCAACATTGCCATACTTTTTCAAATTTTTGTTGGACAACCCCTGCTTAAGTATGTTGCTTTGTAAAAAGGTAATGCTTTATTGATTATGCCTTTCCAATAAGACACTGTGGGCGGTTCAGGTTTTTTCCAACACAATAAAATAGCTTTACGTGCATAAAAAAAGGGAGAGAGAAATCATAGTTCTTTGCGCCCTCTGGGGCGCCAACTCCTCCACTAGACCAAGCAAACAGACTGCGAACCATTCAGGAACCTTAACCACTCATGGGAAATGTTCCCACCAAATAGAATGCAGCAAAAACCTTGACGAAGGGGGAGTCTGTTCCCCTTAAATGTTGTCATGAGAGGGTTTACCCGTTGGTGGCGCTATCGGCCTCTTGGATCGCAGTACCAGTGTCCACCAGCGGGTGTCTTCCAACACCTGGGACCTGCAGTAAGAGGTCTCTCCTGCTGGTGGCACTGTTGCACCCTTGGGCCGTAGTACCGGTGTCCACCAGCGGGTGCACTCCGGCAGTGTGGAGCAAACAGCACACTCTGCGATCAGCTGTGACATGAGGTCAATTACCACAGCCTTATAAATACCCGGCAAGCCCTCATAGGCTTGCCTTGGTATCTTTCTTCCTTGCGCCCTGACCTGTTATCCTGTTAACCTGTATCGGACCCTGAACCTGTTCCTGAGCCTGTATCCTATCCCATCCTTTATCTCCCTTTCCCAACCTGCCCTTGTTCAGTTGCTGATCTCCTGTGTATGACCTTGGCTTGGCTACGTTTATGTTTCTGGTATATCCCTTGTTCCTGCTGATCTGCTGTGTATGACCCTGGCCTGGCTGACATCTGTGATTCCGGTATTGCCCCTTGCTGTATATATTATCTGTTGTTTGTGGGTTTCTGTCGGTTGGTTGAGCACTATTTATATTTGGGGTGTTTGTTTATTTATATCACTTATCTTTAATAAACATTCTTATTTCACTTTACATGCGTTTTGGTTTCCTCTTTGCAGTCCACACAATCTGGTCACACCGGTTCATGACAAATGTGCAGGCTTGATATACATGTTGCTAATTTTTAATAAAGATCCATGAACCGGATTTTAGAGGTCACATTTCTCTGGACACTGGGGGCACCTTCCTTTTTATGCAATTGCATTGTATCTATGGAGGAGCAGTTTTATCACCCTAGGCTGCTCTCCTGATTAGACTACAAACACCCCCCTCTTCTCTATTACATAGATAAGAGGTGTTTTGTAGTTCACAAAGAACAGCTGGGAAAATGTATTACATTGTTTGAGATATCAGTTCAGTGTATGCAAGGACACTGGATTTCTGCCAGGATCAACAAGTATTTTTCTGTACTTGCAGTAAGGAAACAAATGCAACCACCACATTCAAGAGATGGTAATCTGAAACATATTAAAATTTGGTTCTCAGGTTTAGATCTACTTTATGCTGTCCACCAAATAGCATGTTTGTGATTTCAGAACAACTGTTTGAGATAGATAATGTAGAACATTTCACAATGTTTAGCTAAATATCAACCAATCATGAAGAGACACAGTAGAATGCTGAATAATTCTGTCCAAATTGCTGCAATAAATGATGAGAGTGCAGAGGTAGCAACAGCGATGTTCAAGTGAGTGACCCCACGGGTGACAACTCGCCGGTAACAGGTAAGCGGTCTTCTAGCATTCCTGTTTCTATGGAACAATTCTGTAGAGATAAGTACAAGACTCCTCCAAGCGATTCAACTGCTAGCAATGTGTCAACAGCAGCAGAATTGCCGTTTTGATACGGCCCCTTAAGGATAGTCAGTTAGTCAGCCTTGTCTCAGATTTCACTATATTTTTCAAAAGGGGAAGTTGACTATGTGGGCTAGTCATATGAATTATACACCTATGGAAGCACTATGTACAGTGCCCGTGTATTGTTCTATTGTTTAAGTATAAAGAGCACCTTCAGTGTTGTTCCATATTTGGAAAGGCTGAAGCCTTCCCTAGAGGAAATTTTATAGTTGAGCTCTAGGCAAAAAACAGTTACCCTGTCACTTGAATATACAAGCTAAAATACAGACATCCTGTAAAAAAAAAAAAAAAAAAGTATTAATACCTATACCATACTGCAGGCGGCTACTCCAATTTTTATTCTTTTGTAGAGCTACACCATTTCTGGTTGTGGCAGACAGTAGTAGTATGGAACCACAGTTTGTGGTAAGGAGCACACTTTTTGACACACTTAGAGGTGTTGAATATCATTGTCAGCCATAACACTGGAAGACAGCAAAGATTAGAGTCATCGCCTGCTGAACGGGTTAGAAATAATAAGGACAGAGACATGTCTGGTGTAGTTCCCTCAATTGGCTACTAGGTGTCGCCATAGTTAGGGTCAGGAGCCCCTGTAGTGAGAATAGGTAGTGTAGTTGCCTAGGTAGCTGCTAGAGGTCCCCAGAGTAATGAGTGAGGTTTTATCATGGAAGGTGAGGTAGTGCCAACCCCGCCCCTGCCAGTGTGGGGCATCTTGGGAAAGAAGGTTCATTGACCACTAGGTGTCGCCATAGTTAGGGTCAGGATCCTTGTAGTGAGAATAGGCTTTGTAGATTACTAGGTAGCTGCTAGAGGTCCCCAGAGTAATGAGTGGGGTGTTTCCATAGAAGGGGAGGTAATGCCAACCCTGCCAGTGTGGGGCATCTTTAAAGGGAAGGCTAATTGCCCACTAGGTGTCGCCATAGTTAGGGTCAGGATCCCTTGTAGTGAGAATAGGCATTGTAGATTACTAAGTAGCTGCTAGAGGTCCCCAGAGTAATGAGTGCAGTGTTACCATAGAGGATGAGGTAGTGCAAACCCTGCCCCTGCCAGTATGGGGCATCTTGGGAAAGAAGATTAATTGGACACTAGGTTGCCATAGTTAGGAAACTACATTGGGCACTTCTGTGACCTTACCCAACAATAGTGATACTGTTTTACTGGATGCCTTTCTTATAAACAGGATGCTTATCCAGAACAGTGGAGACTGTTTAATGCCAAAAGAATGAGGCTGTTATATGTTAGAATAGTGGACGCTATTTATGCCAAAAGACTGGCATTTGTTTATGCCAGAAGAGTGAAAGCTTTTGTAACTGCAAAGGTTTTAGAAAGTAATGCTCATAAGCACATATAGGTGTGATGGTTAGGTGTCCACAAATGACTAGTCGTATAGTGGATGTGGTTAATATGTGCTCAGAACTTACATCAGCATATGTACTATATATTCATGGCAGACATCCCTATTCTATCAGATTGCAGTGACTTCATTGTTGGCCTCACGCAAATCAACTTTTGGTTACAAAACCCAGTGCATCAAGACAAATGAACACCACCATATTTAATAATTTCACAACTTCAATTAAAAACTGTAAGTGATAGGTTCCAATGATGCGTTCTATTGTTCTGGAGATTGACAGGTGGTTATAAAATTGCCTAGAAAAACAGCTGTGTTATGGCCAACACATTAGTTTATATGCTGTAGAGTGAGGGCATGTTTTTTTTATTTGTGAGGGCCCAAAAATGACATATTTTTCTATGGGGCCCTTTGCATATAGTAACAGCCCTCTCTATAGGTTCTGGTCCAATTTTAGCAATATCCATCAATCTTAGCACTATCATTGGTGTGTTGGTGTTGATCATGCATCACCAGCACACCAAGGTGAACCAAAGTTATGGTTTCCTTGGTAAAGGGGTCCCTCTAAGGCCTGAAACATCGCAACTTACCAAGAATAAATATCTATTATGGTGTGCTGATGAGGCTTGGATATTCATGAGGCCTATAGATGACAGCACCATTCACCAGTACTCTCTGTAATTGAGAGCCCAATTTTAGGATCACCAAATATGTCTCCTACTTGAGTCAATTGTGTTTTTTTTTATACTTTTAAAGTAGTATATTTCATCAAATATATTTGTAGACAAAAATACTTTCTACATATTTGGAGTAAAAATTGCAACAGTGAATCTATATTAGCTTGAGCATGAAAAAGCATTCTTGTTAGACTTACAAGGAAAAGAAATTACGTTTTGCACTAGAGAAAAAAAGATAATTTTCATTCTGCATTATCTACATTTTTTTCAAGCCTATTTCCAGGATATGAGGAAAACATGTTAGTCATATTAAATTTAGATAACACAGATGTTTTTTTCAAGATTAGAATGGCTTTAGACTAAAGACAAATCAAAGATCAGTTGATAGTAAACAACTATTTCTGTGGAAAGCCTATTCCTCAAAGGGGATCTTGTGTGGACCCTATGTTTCAAAGGGGGTCTTGTGTGGAGCCTATCCCTCAAAAGGGCCTTGTGTGGGTCCTATTCCTCAAAGGGGGTCTTATGTGGAATCTATCTCTCACAGGGAGCCTTCTGTGGAGCCCATAACTCAAAGAGGGTCTTGTGTGGAGCCTATCCCTCAAGGGGGGCCCTGTGTAGAGCCTATTCCTCAAAGGGGCCTTGTGTGGGTCACATTTCTCAAAGTGGGCCTCATATTGAGTCTATCCCTCAAAGGGAGCCTTCTGTGGAGCCTATTTCTCAAAGGGGACCTTGTGTGGGGCCTATCACTCAAAAAGGGTCTTGTGTGAAGCCCATCCCTCAAATGAGTTCTTGTGTGGAGCCTATCCATCCAAGGAGATCTTGTGTGAAGCCTATCCCTCAAAGAGGGTCTTGTGTAGAGTATTTCCCTCAAATTCGGCTGTGTCACGGGTATGAAAGTGCAACCATGTTGCCCGTAACAATTAAAGTTCTATTTTTTATTCTCTGACCTCTGCAGAATAAATCAGAACTGGAAAGTCACTTTTCTTTCAGACATATTTGTTACACAAGACCCAAGGGGTCTATTTATAAAGCAGTGAATGTGACTTTCACCAAACATTCTCTGGTGGACAATCAATCACTCTCATTTAAAACACATGGGTCTGGAAGATTTACCTATAATGTTAAACTCAAGTATATCTAAAGTCAAAACATGTTTTTTTCATTTTGCAGAGATTGGGTAAAACCTTTGTCTTTGTTGTTTCTACTTTTCGGGACATAAAATAGCAAAACATAAAATGAGAGGAAATCTCCAAAGTCAGGGAATTCTCCTCTTAGATAGTTATCACTGGAAGAAGTGTCCCAACGGGATGATTTCCCTTTACCTCCTGTTCTGGTGACAAATCAAAATTTTGGACTTTCCATCACTTTTTGTCCTGCTGACAATGTTCACTAGGTTAAATAAGGAGAGTACATGGTAACTCGACACTGTATACCAAGATGAAAAGTTTTGGCTTTAGATACACTACTCAGAAATTTTGTAGCTGCCATAGTCAACAATATGACTTCAAGAACAAATATACAATATATGAATGAGCCTCTAGGAGACTGCCGCCTATACACCTGTACACGTTGAATTTACCATAGTTGTTGATGAGCCCATTTTACCTGCTTTTCCTATCTGTACTGCCAGTTTGGTAAGTTTCCCTTGTAACACGGACTTCTCCTTTTTTGGGATGCTGGCCTTTTTCTTCTCTCTCTCCTCCATTTCTCCACCTTCTGCGCTCTTCAGTGGCTGCATCTCCATGGCAACTGCTCCATCCTGCTTTTTAGCTAAAGGGGAACCACAAAAATGTTATTTTAAATTACAAGACCAGGGAACAGCAGAGTTCCTTTTCAATGACTCCACGCACCTTCCGATATTTAGGGGTATGTTAAATGGAGACGTAAAAATTGAATCTCGCTTTTCAGAAAGTGTGAGAGAATGGGACCTATATTGGTGCAGGAACTGATGATTGCCTCATGCCCAATAAACATACATTAGTATTCTATTGAGGTCGAGAGGTCAAAATAACATGAGTGATGCCTATATGTAACAAAATATATAAAATATGAAGAGTCTGTGTTCAAACATGCCTTGAATGACAGCTAGAATCTGGTCTGTAGTTAGAAAGCAACAAAGACACTTCTTTTTTCAAAATTGTATTAATTGAAGCGCAAGGACTTTAATCACCTCCTTACAGTGGGCCATTTTGCATGACAACGTAGCAATCCTTAGTATTATTCTCATGACCAATTTTTTAATATGGGCAATGCCCATATTATGTCTTGCCTTCAGATGTCAAACATTGCAGTCTAGAATTGTAAACCATTGGAGTAGCTGGGATCACATGGTGAACATGGGCAGAACTGCTTGCTGGCTTTGGAAAGAATAGGTTTGCTGTGGTTCAAGTCCTTGTATAGGTTACAGAAAAATTGGCACTGCAATGATAATGTCATGAATTTGCCTTCCTCAAAGCAAGTCTAAACGATGTTTATTGATCAATGCATTGTGTACTGGAACTCCCAACTGTACTTGGGTTCAAAACTCAACTAAAGTGTCCACCCTACAATGGACAAAACAAGTGATGGTGTCACGTGCAAAAGACTGAGAAGTTGATTCAAAAAGCAAAAGGCATTATGCTTTTCACACAATAAAGGCTTAACCATAAGGCCTATATAGACCCCGTCACCAATCTAAAAAAATGCAGGGAAAAGCACAGAAAAATCAAGTATTTAAAATGCTTACCTGTAGCATTTTTATTTTTAAAACTAGTTTTACTTTGCTTATATATGCAGTTCAGTTTTGGGCATCAGTTCTCAAAAAGGATATCGGGAACTGGAGAAAGTACAAAGAAGGGCAACAAAACTGATAAGAGGCATGGAGGAGCTCAGCTATGAGGAAAGATTAGAGGAATTGAATTTATTCATTCTTGAGAAGAGGAGATTAAGGGGGGATAAGATCAACATGTACAAATACATAAGTGGTCCATATAGTGAGCTTGTTGTTGAGTTATTCACTTTAAGGTCATCACAGAGGACAAGGGGGCACTCTTTACACCTGAAGGGAAAAGAGATTTCATCTCCAAATATGGGAAGGTTTCTTCACAGTAAGAGCTCTACAAATGTGGCATGGACTCCCTCAAGAGGTGATGGGGGGGGGGATGGGATTGTGTGATTTTTTTTTTTTTTTGGTTGTACTGGATGGAATAGTGTCTTTTTTCAACCTGACTAATTATGTAACAATGTGCCCTTGAATTTCCTAGGCAACTCGTCTAGTCCTGGAAAAGTTAATTCCCTAGCACAGCCACAGAACCACCTCCCTTTTTGTATGTCACATTCCTCTCCTTCTTCTGGGAGAGTCTCATTTTCTTTGTGCTGGGCAATCTCCTCTGACCTTTCCCATAACTGCATAACCTAGTAACTGCTGAAGAGCAGCCATTCTCAATCAAGGTTCCTCCAGAGGTTGCTAGAAGTTCTTTGGGCTGTGACCCCCCATCTGATGAAGCCTAGATATCTTTGAATCCACATGGCTCAGCCATCGGCATGACACCACTGATCTACTTAGCTGTGTGGAAGGATGGTAATCTGAGGGGCATTGTGCCCACTGACCTGTGATGACTTAGCTTTCAGGTCTTAGGGAACCCCTGCTAAAGTATTTCAAGGGTTCATCTGGGGCAAAAAGGTTGAGGATGGGTGCTATAGACTGTCATTTAAAAGGCAGCTCTGAGTCTACTGGGGCTGCTGACATATCCAAGATGGCGGTACACAGCATCAGTCTTTAGCCTTCTGGATGCCTACACAAGGAGGGGGGCTTTTACAGGCAAATTCATACTTAAAACATATTAACCACTTGCCGACCGCCGCATGTACATATACGTCCTAAGTTTGGTGGCGGATATCGTTGTTATGGCAGCAGCCAGCTGCCATAACCTTGGTATCCCCGTTTTCGGCCAGCGGTCAGCTACAAGATAAAAGTGGTCTCTGTGGCGGATTCGCCGCAAGATCACTTTTATCGGTGGCAGTAGAGGGGCCCCCCACTCGCCGCGATCCGGTGCCCTCTGCCGCTTACCGGAGCCGTCGGTAGCGGCGGAGGCGATTGCGTCCTTTCCCTAGCTGTGCATGGAGACGAGTGAGGGGAAGATGGCGCCCACCTGTCTCCATGACACTGCAGGGCGGAAGCGACGTCAAAACGTCACTTCCGCCCATACGTCTTAAAGGCACATTTTTTTTCAATGTCATTTTTTTAAATTACTTTTTTTTAATTGCATTTTAGTGTAAATATGAGATCTATAAACTTATGGGAAGATTGTTGTTAAAATGAATGCTCTGCAATAGGGCCTCTTTAAGCACCTGAGATCTTATGATTAAGTTCTTGTGCAAAACAAGCTAAGGCAGCTTATGAATGCTTTTTGCTTTATGAATGAACCTCCTGATCTTCTATATGTGACACCATGGACTTGTTGGTTCTGTGACACCATGAACTTGTTGGCTCTTTGACACCATTGACGTATTGGGTCTGCATGGAAGTTGTGCTTTGCTTATATCTATATAATTGTTATAATTGTCTTGGATATACTGTACTCACCCACACCGTCTCTGGACCATTAGATAGGCGTTCTGTTTTGTTGTGTATTGATAAACTAAATATTTGTATTTGTCTTTACCCTTAAAGGTTTTCCCTAGTTCTTCTACATTTTGTGTACAAGCAAAGGTATTATGCATGGTGACCATTGGCTCCCGATGGAATTCCAACAAAGCTTTCCACACTGACCCTTGTCTGTCATAAAAGGGTGGCTTGGAGGGTAAAAGCGACCACAAAGGTGCTATATTGCTGGACACCTGGGCACCAGAAAAGGTAAGGATAACAAAGAACAAGACATCACCAGGACAGAACAGACCAAGAAACAAGATGGAAAAGCACTTCAGCTATGCGATAACATAGAGACATATACATGGACAAGAAAACACTTAAAGAGGGGGATCCATAAAACATAATACTAGCCTACGTAAAAAAAAAAGCTGGATAAAATTCATCAATGTGAGGTAATTGAGCAGCACAATGCCCTAGGGTCTCCGTTCGAATCCCAACCTGGACACTACCTGCATGGAGTTTTCATGTTCTCCCTTTGCTTGGGTGGGTTTCCTCCAGGTACTCCCACATTCCAAAGAAAATTGGCAATATTGTCTAAATTGTCCCTAGTATGTGTATTAGTACATATAGTGGCCTCAGATTGTCAGATTGTAAGTTTCTTAAGGGTAGACTTATGTAAATATACAGTATGTACAATATATATATATATATATATATATATATATATATATATATATATATATATATATATATCTGTTCTAAAAAACAAAAAAAAACTAAAGAAACACACTTATTAAAAGAGCAAAAACAAAGCAAAAAGCTTTTGACCCCAAAGTCTCTGGTTACAATAATATAAACAACCCTGTTGTAATGCAAATTTATTTGTTGCTCATTATTTTATTTCTTTTTTTTTTCCTGTCAAATTTTATCCTTTCCCTTCTTACTTCATGATTCAACAACAAAAAAAAATGGTCTTTAAGAAAGTGTTTTCTTCCTTTTTCATGTCTTCACGCCCTGCCTTCTGTCCCTGAAGAAATATCTGCACTCACAAAGCCTTTTCATCCTGAATTCTCTTTCATGTCGGAAAACAGTATCTGTTATTGTCTTCATGTTGCATCTAGGATAAGTGCACCCATAACACATTCCTCTAATTAGATATTCCCCAAGGTAAGCAGAAAGACCTGTCTTGATAAAAATTCTGTCAACAAGGTTGACACATGTCCAAACTAGGAAACATTTGCATTGTCAAACAACTCAACAAACTAAGTATTTATTTTTCAATTAAAAAAAAAGAAGCACATTGTAAGTACATGTATGCACAGGCTAAACTTGGTTCTACCAGTTCAGTAGCATAGTGACCTCTGAATTAGTCCCGAAATGCTGACTTATATTTTTACTGTTAATACAGCAGAGTGTTGCATCGTGTTAGCCATCAACAAAAGTAGGAGTTTGGATTTAGGGTGATACCATTCAATGGCTAAACAAAAAAATTGTATTGCAAGTTTTCGAGGCACGCTGGCCTCTTGTTCAGGTTATTGATCAAGGAAGAGGCCAGCATGCCACAAAAGCTTGCACTACAATGTTTTTATTTACCATTAAATGGTATCACCCTAAATCCAAACTTCCACTTTTACTGTTAAGGCTACAGTTCACTCATAAAAAAGGCAGAGGACTTCAATGGCCCAAAAATATTATTCATATTCACACCCCAAAAAGCACAAAACTCTCCCACCACAAAGACATCGCCAATGTTTGTAGGGCTTTGGGAGTAAACCAGCTTTTCTCAACCTTTTTGTCCCAGGGGAACCCTTGAAATAATTTGTTAGATCTCACAAACCCCAGTTAAAACATATTTACTGGAAAAAAAATCCTTTACATTGATGGTCAGTGTTAAATTAAAGCCCCCCTGTACAGCGATGGTCCGGGTACCTCCCTTACAAATAGCTTGCCTTGGCCACAGAACCATTTAGAGCAGGGGTGTCCAACCTTTTGACCTTCCTGGGCCACACTGGGAAAAGAGGAATCGTCTTGGGCCACACATAATACACTAACAGTAAGGATAGCTGATGAACAGAAAAAGTCAGGCAGATGACAAGTTAACGATCACTGATATAGATAATGTATCTGAGTAATAAAACTTCATTTTTTTAATTATAAAAGTAAAAGAGGGCAAGATAAAACGAGTGTGATAATTGACACTGTGTTTGATAAACTAAGGCATCAATATCTGGTTCAATGGATTTAGTACCAAGTCTCAATGAATTCTCAAGGTGCTCATCAGATATTTTGGTTCTAATTTTGCCCTTCCTGTGCTTCATCCTAAAAAATTTTGGTTCTAATTTTGCCCTTCCTGTGCTTCATCCTTAAAAATTTTGGTTCTAATTTTGCCCTTCCTGTGCTTTCATCCTTAAAAATTTTGGTTCTAATTTTGCCCTTCCTGTGCTTCATCCTTAAAAATAGTTGCTAAGAAATATAGGTGCTCTCGAAAACTGATGACAAGAATAAGGCATGATTGTGAAGAGTGGGACATTTTTCATTGGAAAGAGGAAACGTAAAAAAATTCATGTAAAGAGACACTGTCAAATTTTTCTTCAGCCGCATGTGTTGGGTAAATGTAAACACATTTTTTTTTTAAAAAGTAAGTTTACGATTTTGTGTTGGGCCGCATTCATAACCATCTTGGGCCGCATGTTGGACACCCCTGATTTAGACACTATCAAATTGGAGGTCAATCAGCCACAGCTCAAGAAACCCATAGCAACCTCTGGAGAGAAATCCTAGGGTTCCACAAAACCCTGGTTGAAAATGGCTGGAGTAAACCGCTCAATATATTTTATACTATGCTCAGGATTCTCAGGTTGCAATATGATATTCTAAAAAAAAATTAAAAAAAAGGGCAGAAATACTATTATCAGATTGGTGAATTTAGCGTCTTTGTAATTAATTACCATTTGGTATTAACCTGATATTATTATTAATGTAAACTAAAATGTAAAGTAAACAGGATATTCAATGTCTGACTTAAGAAACCTTGGTTCATGGTTTGGATAGCAGAAATCTAAAACAAAATGCCCTACTGTTTTTTTTTTTAATTGTGAAATTTGATTTCACCAATTCATTTAATCTTCTAGATGTCCCAGAACTGGCAAGTTCACAATTACCTGACCTTAGCTTAAAGGAGATGCCGACCTTCCAGAACCTTTCCTTTTATCATGCTAGTTACAATTGGCATGATGCCTCCCATCTTACTCTACTGGTGAATTGGTTCTATCATACTTCCACCAAATGGACACACTTGATCAGGAACTCTTATCTTCCCCACTGTGGCCCCCTGGGGGAAACCAAATTCTCCAGACTCTGTGGATAAAATCACCTAAAGAAATGCCCTACATACACAGATTTCTAACTTACGCGGCCCCTTTAAATCTAGTGTTGAGTGTCCCTTATTGTCCCCAAGAATAGATGATACCAATTTTCTCTGGTGGCTACATTTATTCTATTAAAGATTATTAAAGGTGACTAGACCTATAGTCAACCTCCTCTTAACTGGCTTTAGCATCTCCAGGATTTTGGAGATCCAACCATTACCATCATTTCCTGCAACTAATAATTTTAACATAAACTTGACACCTTTAAAGACTCTATGCATGGATCCTATTCCAACAAGGCATTTCATGTACAATGCCTTGAAAAAGTATTCATACCCCTTGACATTTTCTACACTTTGTCATGTTATGACCAAAAAAAATTAATGTATTTTATTGGGATTTTATGTGATAGACCAACACAAAGTGGCACATAATTGTGAAGTGGAAGGAAAATGATAAATGGTTTTCAAAATGTTTTACAAATAAATATGTGAAAAGTGTGGGGTGCATTTGGATTCAGCCCCCCTGAGTCAATACTTTGTAGAACCACCTTTCGTTGCAATTACAGCTGCAAGTCTTTTTGGAGATGTCTCTACCAGCTTTGCACATCTAGAGAGGGACATTTTTGCCCATTCTTATTTGCAAAATACCTCAAACTCTGTCAGACTGGATGGAGAGCGTCTGTGAACAGCAATTTTCAAGTCTTGCCACAGATTCTCAATTGGATTTAGGTCTGGATTTTGACTGGGCCAACACATGAATATGCTTTGATCTAAACCATTCCATTGTAGCTCTGGCTGTATATGTTTGGGGTCGTTGTCCTGCTAGAAGGTGAACCTCCGCCCCAGTCTCGTCTTTTTGCAGACTCTAACAGGTTTTCTTCTAAGATTGCCCTGTATTTGGCTCCATCCATCTTCCCATCAGCTCTGACCAGCTTCCCTGTCCCTGCTGAAGATAAGCATCCCCACAACATAATTGCTGCCACCACCATGTTTCACGGTGGGGATGGTGTGTTCAGGGTGATGTGCAGTGTTAGTTTTCCGCCACACATAGCATTTTGCTTTTAGTCCAATTCTTCCACATGGACTTCTTATTGCTTTCTTTCAACAAAGGCTTTCTTCTTGCCACTCTTCCATAAAGGCCAGATTTGTGGAGTACACGACTAATAGTTGTCCTGTGGACAGATTTTATACCTGAGCTGTGAATCTCTGCAGCTCCTCCAGAGTAGGGATGAGCCGAACACCCCCCTGTTCGGTTCGCACCAGAACATGCGAACAGGAAAAAAGTTCGTTCGAACATGCGAACACCGTTAAAGTCTATGGGACACGAACATGAATAATTAAAAGTGCTAATTTTAAAGGCTTATATGAAAGTTATTGTCATAAAAAGTGTTTGGGGACCTGGGTCCTGCCCCAGGGGACATGGATCAATGCAAAAAAAAGTTTTAAAAACGGCCGTTTTTTCAGGAGCAGTGATTTTAATAATGCTTAAAGTCAAACAATAAAAGTGTAATATCCCTTTAAATTTCGTACCTGGGGGGTGTCTATAGTATGCCTGTAAAGGGGCGCATGTTTCCTGTGTTTAGAACAGTCTGACAGCAAAATGACATTTTGAAGGAAAAAACTCATTTAAAACTACCCGCGGCTATTGCATTGCCGACAATACACATAGAAGTTCATTGATAAAAATGGCATGGGAATTCCCCAAAGGGGAACCCCGAACCAAAATTAAAAAAAAAAAATGACGTGGGAGTCCCCCTAAATTCCATACCAGGCCCTTCAGGTCTGGTATGGATATTAAGGGGAACCCCGGCCAAAATTAAAAAAAAAAAATGACGTGGGGTTCCCCCTAAATTCCATACCAGACCCTTCAGGTCTGGTATGGATTTTAAGGGGAACCCCGCGCCAAAAAAAAAAAAAAAAAACGGCGTGGGGTCCCCCCAAAAATCCATACCAGACCCTTATCCGAGCACGCAACCTGGCAGGCCGCAGGAAAAGAGGGGGGGACGAGAGTGCGGCCCCCCCTCCCTCCTGAACCGTACCAGGCCACATGCCCTCAACATTGGGAGGGTGCTTTGGGGTAGCCCCCCAAAACACCTTGTCCCCATGTTGATGAGGACAAGGGCCTCATCCCCACAACCCTGGCCGGTGGTTGTGGGGGTCTGCGGGCGGGGGGCTTATCGGAATCTGGAAGCCCCCTTTAACAAGGTGACCCCCAGATCCCGGCCCCCCCCCTGTGTGAAATGGTAAGGGGGTACATAAGTACCCCTACCATTTCACGAAGAAAGTGTCAAAAATGTTAAAAATGACAAGAGACAGTTTTTGACAATTCCTTTATTTAAATGCTTCTTCTTTCTTCTATCTTCCTTCATCTTCTGGTTCTTCTGGTTCTTCTGGCTCTTCTGGTTCTTCCTCCGGCGTTCTCGTCCAGCATCTCCTCCGCGGCGTCTTCTGTCTTCTTCTCCTCGGGCCGCTCCGCACCCATGGCATGGGGGGGAGGCTCCCGCTCTTCTCTTTTTCTTTTCTTCTCTTCTTCTCTTCTTCATTTTCTTCTCCGGGCCGCTCCGCAATCCATGCTGGCATGGAGGGAGGCTCCCGCTGTGTGACGGCGCTCCTCGTCTGACAGTTCTTAAATAACGGGGGGGCGGGGCCACCCGGTGACCCCGCCCCCCTCTGACGCACGATGACTTGACGGGACTTCCCTGTGGCATTCCCCGTGACGTCACAGGGAAGTCCCGTCAAGTCACCGTGCGTCAGAGGGGGGCGGGGTCACCGGGTGGCCCCGCCCCCCCGTTATTTAAGAACTGTCAGACGAGGAGCGCCGTCACACAGCGGGAGCCTCCCTCCATGCCAGCATGGATTGCGGAGCGGCCCGGAGAAGAAAAGAAGAAGAGAAGAAAAGAAGAAGAGAAGAGCGGGAGCCTCCCCCCCATGCCATGGGTGCGGAGCGGCCCGAGGAGAAGAAGATAGAAGACGCCGCGGAGGAGATGCTGGACGAGAACGCCGGAGGAAGAACCAGAAGAGCCAGAAGAACCAGAAGAACCAGAAGATGAAGGAAGATAGAAGAAAGAAGAAGCATTTAAATAAAGGAATTGTCAAAAACTGTCTCTTGTCATTTTTAACATTTTTGACACTTTTTTCGTGAAATGGTAGGGGTACTTATGTACCCCCTTACCATTTCACACAGGGGGGGGCGGGATCTGGGGGTCACCTTGTTAAAGGGGGCTTCCAGATTCCGATAAGCCCCCCGCCTGCAGACCCCCACAACCACCGGCCAGGGTTGTGGGGATGAGGCCCTTGTCCTCATCAACATGGGGACAAGGTGTTTTGGGGGGCTACCCCAAAGCACCCTCCCAATGTTGAGGGCATGTGGCCTGGTACGGTTCAGGAGGGAGGGGGGGCCGCACTCTCGTCCCCCCCTCTTTTCCTGCGGCCTGCCAGGTTGCGTGCTCGGATAAGGGTCTGGTATGGATTTTTGGGGGGACCCCACGCCGTTTTTTTTTTTTTTTTTGGCGCGGGGTTCCCCTTAAAATCCATACCAGACCTGAAGGGTCTGGTATGGAATTTAGGGGGAACCCCACGTCATTTTTTTTTTTAATTTTGGCCGGGGTTCCCCTTAATATCCATACCAGACCTAAAGGGCCTGGTATGGAATTTAGGGGGACTCCCACGTCATTTTTTTTTTTAATTTTGGTTCGGGGTTCCCCTTTGGGGAATTCCCATGCCGTTTTTATCAATGAACTTCTATGTGTATTGTCGGCAATGCAATAGCCGCGGGTAGTTTTAAATGAGTTTTTTCCTTCAAAATGTCATTTTGCTGTCAGACTGTTCTAAACACAGGAAACATGTGCCCCTTTACAGGCACACTATAGACACCCCCCAGGTACGAAATTTAAAGGGATATTACACTTTTATTGATTGACTTTAAGTATTATTAAAATCACTGCTCCTGAAAAAACGGCCGTTTTTAAAACTTTTTTTTGCATTGATCCATGTCCCCTGGGGCAGGACCCAGGTCCCCAAACACTTTTTATGACAATAACTTGCATATTAGCCTTTAAAATTAGCACTTTTGATTTCTCCCATAGACTTTTAAAGGGTGTTCCGCGGCATTCGAATTTGCCGCGAACACCCCAAATTGTTCGCTGTTCGGTGAACTTGCGAACAGCCAATGTTCGAGTCGAACATGAGTTCGACTCAAACTCGAAGCTCATCCCTACTCCAGAGTTACCATGGGTCTCTTGGCTGATTCTCTGATTAATGCTCTCCTTGCCCGTCCTGTCAGCTTAGATGGACGGCCATGTCTTGGTAGGTTTGCAGTTGTGCCATACTCTTTCCATTTTCGGATGATGGATTGAACAGTGCTCCGTGAAATGTCCAAAGCTTGAGATTTATTTTTATAGGCTAACCCTGCTTTAAACTTCTCCACAGCTTTATCCCTGACCTGTCTGGTGTGTTCCTTGGCCTTCATGATGCTGTTTGTTCGCTAAGGTTCTCTAAGAAAACCTCTGAGGGCTTCACAGAACAGCTGTATTTGTACTGAGAATAAATTACATAGAGGTGAATTCTATTTACTAATTAGGTGACTTCTGAAGGCAATTGGTACCACTAGATTTTAGTTAGGGGTATCAGAGTAAAGGGGGCTGAATACAAATGCACGCCACACTTTTCACATATTTATTTGTAGCAAATTTTGAAAACCATTTATCACTTTTCTTCCACCTCACAATTATGTGCCACTTTATGTTGATCTACCACATAAAATCCCAATAAAAAACATTTACGCTTTTGGTTGTGACATGACAAAATGTGGGAAATTTGAAAGGGGTGTGAATACTTTTTCAAGGCACTGTATATAGACACTTCACATGAATATTTTAGGATTATTCTGCTCTATACTTTATGGGAATCTGATTTGGGCATGTCCTTTTCTCTCAGACCACAATAAGAATCTGTTCTTTTTTGCCCATAAATCTTCCATCTGCATTAAATATGAGGGAACAAATGACTTCCCAATCAGTACAAAGTCCCATCATCCCTTCACAGAGTTTTTCACAATCCCACTCTTTGCTGGCACTGTGGACAACAAAAGGCATGCTTTTCATATCTTTTACTACCCAAGTAAGTGTCTTTTGTTGTGAGACCAAGTTTCCCACGAAATTAGCCAGTCACTGGCATCTTCTAACCCATTGAACTAATGCTGTTTCCTTAACTTCTCTAGGAGGACATTAAAGAATTTCCTGCTTATTCACTTACTTAACGCAGTTCATTCTTGTGTGACGGGCTGGAAGCTGGCCTCTCTTCCTGTACTGGGTCAGCGGTTTGTCAGGATAAATGAGATAATGAATATAGTAAATCTTACCTTATCCCTAAAAGGTTACTACAATGTTTTATCTTTTTTTTGAGAATCTGGTATTACTGAAAGAAGCTACAGAAATGTTGGGGTTATTGCCAGATCCTGGACCTTTAAGATTTATCTACTTTCTCTCTTGTGATATAATAGTCCCTTTAACAACCTAAGAATATATCGTGACCTGCTGAAACCCAGAACCGCCTACTCCCCTACTTAACAGGGGCAGCGTGGTTGGTGTCTTTTACTTCTTCCTCTGCCTGCTCGTCCTTGGTTGTTCTTCTCAAAAGTGAAAAATAATTATTTAAAAAGTTTGAAGACCCCTGCCCTAGTAGATAAACAAAGGGACAGTGTACTGTCTTTCAGATGTTAGGGGGGCGGTCAGTGGGAGTAAAAAAATTACATAGCGCCTGTGGTCAGTAAGTTGTGCTCATAATGGGTATTAGTGATAGGAATAATACCCCATCACTGGTATCAGTGGAAGGAATAGTGCTTCATTATTGGTATTAGTGGGAGGAATAGTGCCCCATCATTGGTGTCAGTGGGAGGAATAGTGCCCCATCATCTGTATCAGTGGGAGGAATAGTGCCCCATCATTGGTATCAGTGGGAGAAATCGTGACCCATCATTGGTGTCAGTGGTAGGAATATTGCCCCATCATTGGTATCAGTGGGAGGAATATTGCCCCATCATTGGTATCAGTGGGAGGAATAGTGTCCCATCATCAGTATCAGTGGAAGGAACAGTGCCTCATGATTGGTATCAGTGAGAGGAATAGTGTCCCATCATCTGTATCAGTGGGAGGAATAGTGCCCCATCATCAGTATCAGTGGAAGGAATAGTGCCTCATCATTGGTATCAGTGGGAGGAATAGTGCCCCATCATCTGTATCAGTGGAAGGAATAGTGCTTCATTATTGATATCAGTGGGAAGAATAGCGCCCCATCATTGGTATCAGTGGGAGAAATAGTGACCCATCATTAGTGTCAGTGGGAGGAATAGTGGCCCATCATTGGTATCAGTGGAAGGAATAGTGCCCCATTATTGGTATCAGTGGAAGGAATAGTGCCCCATAATCGGTAACCCGGTATCATGTGGTTGCTAGAATGGTCATAGCAATCACATGATAACAATGTAAACAACCTGTCATGAATGCCTTTCCATTCATGAATAGCTTGCTTACTGTTGTGTTCTGTGATTTACCACAACAATCATATGGTACCTGTAGCCAATCACATGGTACCTGTACCATGTGATGGATTACAACTAATCACATGGTACATGAACCATGTGATTGGCTACAGCCAATCACAGAGCACAACCCAAAGCAAGCTGTTCTTCAATGGTTAACCCATTCATGACAGCTAAAACTATTGCCTATACAATGATCTTCACTGTATAAGCAATAACAGTGTAAAAAAAACAAAAAAAACCCCTGATTACCTCCAGAGTAGTACAGTGTCACTATGGTGATTCTGAACTGCTCTGATGACAGGATGTAAAAAAAAAAAAAAAAAATGTAAACAAGACTGGTAAAAAAAAATCTCAATAAGTATATATTCATTGGTTTGTGTCAAAGTTACAAAGACATGAAGCAGAATACATTTTGGTCTAAATTTATGAAGAAATTTGAATTTATTGGATATGTTTTATAACAAACAGTAGAAAATATTGGGTTATTTTTTTCAAAATTTTCAGTTTTTTTTTTTGGTCAATATAGGAAAAAATAAAACCCCAGTGGTGATCAAACAGCACCAAAATAAAGCTCTATTTGTGTGAAAAAAAATTATATAAATTTCATTTGGGTACAGTGTTGCAATTGCCAGTTAAAGTTGCACAGTGCTGAATAGCAAAAAATGGTCTGTTCATGAAGGGGGTTAAAACCCTCCAAAGCTTACAGTTATGCCGCGTACACACAATCGGACATTCCGACAACGAAATCCTGGTATTTATTTCCGACAGACGTAGACTCAAACTTGTCTTGCATACACACGGTCGCACAAATGTTGTCAGAAATTCCGAACATTAGGAACGCGGTGACGTACAACACGTACGACGAGCCGAGAAAAATAAAGTTCATTAGCCAGTGCGGCTCTTCTGATTGGTTCTGAGCATGCGTGGAATTGTGTGCATCGGAATTGTGTACACACAATCGAAATTTCCGACAACGGCTTTTGTTGTCTGAAAATTTGAGAACCAGCTCTCAAATTTTTGTTGTCGGAAATTCCGACAACAAATGTCTGATGGAGCCTACACACGGTCGGAATTTCCGACAAAAAGCTCACATCGAACATTTGTTTTCGGAAATTCCAATCGTGTGTACGCGGCATAAGGGGTTAAGCAAAAATAATCCGAGGACTGAATAAGGCACTGGATACGGTCCTTTACCAATAGAAATGAAGTCCTTAGTGGAGCCAAAGGGCTTGGGTTTGAACCACAAAATGGTGTTCCCTTAAAAAAAAAGCAAGTCACCCAAATTAGTCTATATACAGTTCCACCAGAAAAATCACCAAACAAATGAGCCAAGAATCCAGCCATGATATATTGGTCCAGTGCATTATCCAGGAAATTACAACAAACAGCCAATGTGTTTTGGGGACCATGGATATCCCTTTTCCCCAGGGTTATACAATATAATAAAATGGTCTAGGGACCCAGAAGTGATACAGTCACCAGGCTTTGATTCCTTACTGTGTGAAAAGTCAGATATGACCAGGATCAGGGAATCAGTATTGATTCACTGATTCATTGATTCCCTACAGCAGCCTTTCTGAACCTTTGTAGCTTAAGGACTCCTTAAAATAACCTTCTGGTCTCTGGTAATAATTACTGTATCTAAACTACATCAGGGGGGTGGTCAGTGGGGAAAATGCTCCTTACATTTGTGGTCATTGGGAAGATTTCCCCCTCCCTTACATACAGCTAAAAAGATAATTGGTGCCTTTGGTTACATATTTGAAAGGTAGAAATTGCCAACTGCTTAACGTGTCTTTAAACCCAAAACATCAACAACTGTCAATGCATGCTACACTACATTGCGTTCATACTCACTCATCCACTAAAGCATTTGTTTTTTTGTAGAATGCAAAAATCTTGGTTGATGCTGTCCCTCCCTCCTTGTCTGTGTCCCCACTGCAGCCTGAGATTGTGTAGACCATCTGTTGAAAGCTACTGAACATGCTCCAGTTTCTGTTCCCTTTTAAGCTGTTAATTTTTTTTATAACTGTACAGCCCATGTGACTATAGAGCTGCACACGTGGGTGTATACACAGTGGTAAATGACACTCCCCCTCACTCCTCCCTTCCTCCCTATCCATGTCCTCAAATTGCTAAACGCTATGGCGGCAGGATATAAGATGGTGACTGATGGATGCTTCACCTCTCAGTTAGTTCCAGACAGTGGCGTCGCTATGGGGGGGGCGGGGGGTGCGGCCCGTAACCGGGTGACACCCACCAGAGGGTGACACCAGGCTCAGACAAGTGCCGGTAATGCGGCTCCCTCCTTCCCTTCTGGGATCTCTTCAGCTGCACGCAATGTGCAGGAAGAGTGGGGGAGGAGGGTGTGAGGCAGAGAGAGACAGGGTGCCCGGGATCCGACCTTCCCACACGCTACAATCACAATTTCCCCACTGGCTGCACTCACTAGAGACTGGGCTATAGCCGCCTCCTCCTGCTCCTTACAAGTACACAGACTGGGAGGAAGAGCCGTGGAGGAGGAGGGACACCGCTCTATAGCATCTGCCCGGGTCTAAGGTACTGTAAGTAACAACAGGAATATTGCAAGGGAGGGCATTGACGGGTAACATCTATGCTGCTAGGAGTGATTTTAGGGAGTGGTAGGGGTTAGAGGATATGTGCTGCGAGGGGGTTAGAACCAGTGCTAGAAGTAGGAGGGGGCAGATTTGAAGTTTGACCCCCCCCCAGCATAATTGCTCTTCCTTCCCAAAGCACACTCTAGCACATATCCTCCCCCCAATAAAAGATCCCACCCCAGCTTCATCCATTCCCCCTGATCCTGTCCCAGCTTCATCCACCCCCTCCAATGTCCCCTTTTTAAGGAAGTGTTATAATCCTCAAGTAGAAGGAGAGGAGGAGAAAGCACAGATCCACATAATGAATGAAGCAGGGAGATCCTTCCACTGCAAGTCCCAGGTAGAGCTTTGTCTCCAGCAAGAACAGTGAGTAGCACATTAGTGACCTTACCAAATCACATTCCAAACTCCTGAGACTAGCAGTCAAAGGCAGTAGGGCTTTAGATGATCTCATACTGCAAATATACAACTATTAGGCTGCAGGCACAGGCAGTGTCGGGACCAGTGGCGGCCGCTCCATTAGGGGAGCAGGGGCGCTGCCCACTTAATCCATGCACCCGGTCCCTAATCTACATGCAGGGCGTCGGATGCATGGATTTAAATGGGTTTTTATTTTTCTTGAAGCACGTGATTAGAGCCTGAGGCTCTAATTGTCTTCAAAAAAGGGTGAGCTTGGGGTGGGCTCGACTGACTGATCAACTGACCATACGAAGGGGAGGATGGTTTGTTTGCCGCCCCCCCAAAAAGCAGAGCACCAGCCACCACTGGTCGTGACAAGGTCACCTAAAGCCCAGGGTGAACATGACAAACTGCCATCCCCTCCCCCAAGGTGTATGAGCATTATGTGTCAGAACCCCCCCCAAAAAAATAGGAAGTGAGCATGCAGATTAGTGCCCAAGCATAAACCCCCCCTGCTTAAATCCCCCCTCCATCCCCCAAATCCCCCCAGCACACATGCCCCTCTGTTCCCAAATAAATCACCCCTCCTATCACAAATCCGCCTCGAATTTCCCCTCCGAGTACACATCCTCTCCTCTCCCTACTCCACATCCTCCTCCTAGCACAAATCCCCCCCAATTGCCCCTACTAGCACAATCCCCCCCCCCAAAAAAAACATGCTCTCATGCAAGCACAAATCCTCTACCCCCCTCTACCATATCACCTCTTTTAGCACAAACCCCCAAATCCTCCCACCTAGTACAAATCCTCTTCCAACCCCCCCAACATAAATCCCCCTGAATCATTACTCCTAGCACGCCCCCCTCCTAGAACAATACTTACGCCCTGCCGCCTCCCCCCCAAAATTCCCCCTCCCAACACAAATACCCTCCCCCCTCAATCTCCTTATGGTGCCCCCCCACCTCACACGATACCATAGTGCCCAGGGCAGCTGCCCCTTCTGCCCATCCCTTGTCCCGGCCCTGGGCACAGTGCTATCATCTGAGAGAATTTGAATACAAAAAGGTAATTTTTCAGGGCGCTGCTTAGGCACAATTAACATTACTAGATGTTCCCCATAACATAGCAAATCTACACTCTTTGACTTCAAGTCCACTTTAAGAGGGACAGTTCTGCCAACGCCAATACTCTAGGTCCGTAGACAAGAATGGCTAACCTTATTTTGATTATGTTTGTTTCTTAGTTGTCTTCCAAATCACAGACCTTAAAGAACCATGCAGCAACTGATTTCAGGCAACTAGCACTTTCAAAAGAATTTCACAAGGATCGGTATCTCTCCAGATGGCTTTCCTTTAACAACGCTAATTTATCTTAGCTGGTGTTTCAAAATCTTCAGTTCATTTTTTCAAGCTTCGGTCATGAGCTCCTGTTGGAACATCTTGTCACCGGTACAATCTGTAACCGGAGATCTCGCCTTACTCACCTAGAGAATTTACGTCAAGTACTGTGTCCAACCTGACTCTTTTTAATACTATTTTAATATTTTTCAAACTGTAATTGCAAACGTTCCACTGGGAAGTGTGAATATTTTCAATTCCTCATACCCATTTTTAAGCTGCCAGCAGGCCCTATCGAGATTGTATTGTTGTCATACAATTGTGCTTCTCAATGGAGGCTGCTATTTGACCATCAGGCCACTACCAAAACAACGAACCTGAGGCGTATAAATGCAGGCCCACAATAGAAGCCCTGTCATGCCTTATTGCTGTAATAGTACACACCCTGTTGTGCCTCATTCCTCATTTATGAAGTGGGCAGGGAAGAATGAGATGCCTGATTGGCTGAGGGCTACCATGCTGTGAACCATTATTTGGAAATAAACATTTAGAAAAGGGAAAAAATAAAGCCATAGTTCAATTCCTCCGCTGGGAAGGACTGATCAATAGTAGACTGCATTAACGCAACACACATCGGGGCTGAAATATAAAATCTGGAGCTAAAGGGAAGCCGTTGCCTTTGGGGACCAATCAGGCTTTATCTTTCACTCTCCGGGGAAAAAGGAAACAAAAAATTGAATTGCTTGCTATGGTACAAATCTCAACTTTTGCTCAAGTGTAATTAAATCAGTACCAGTACATACACTATATTACCAAAAGTATTGGGATGCCTGCCTTTACACGCGCATGAACTTTAATGCATCCCAGTCACTCATCCATGTCTTTATGGATCTTACTTTATGCACTGGTGCACAGTCATAGTTAATAAGGTTGAAAAAAGACACAAGTCCATATAGTTCAACCTTAAAAATAAATAAATAAAAAATAATATCATACAATCCCAAATACCCAATCCTATACCCACAGTTGGTCCAGAGGTAGGCAGAAAACCCAAGCAAAGCAATTTTCTACAGCAGGGGAAAAAATTCCTTCCTGATCCCAGAGAGGCAATCGGATTTTCCCTAGATCAACTTTACCTATAAATGTTTGTACCCAGTTATATTATGTATATTTAGGAAAGAATCCAGGCCTTTCTTAAAGCAATCTACTGAGCTGCTTATTAGCAGTCATGTTGGAACAGGAAGGGGCCATCCCCAAACTGTTCCCACAAAGTTGGGAGCATGAAATTGTCCAAAATGTCTTGGCATGCTGACGCCTTAAGAGTTCCCTTCACTGGAACAAAGGGGCCAAGTCCAACCCCACATCATAACTCCCCCCCCCCCACCAAATGATTTGGACCAGTGCACAAAGCAAGGTCCATAAACACCTGGATGAGTGAGTTTGGGGCAGAGGAACTTGACTGGCCTGCACAGAGTTCTGCCCTCAACCCAACAGAACATCTGTCAGTGCCTGACCTCACTAATGCGCTTCTGGAAGAATGGTCAAACATTCCCATAGACACACTCCTAAACCTTGTGGACAGCCTTCCCAGAAGAGTTGAAGCTGTTATAGCTGCAAAGGGTGGGCCAACTCGATATTGAATCCTACAGACTTATGCCGCGTACACACGAGCTGACTTTTCGATCGGACTGATCCAACGGACTTTCGGTAGACTTCCAACGGACTTTCCCAAAGAACGGACTTGCCTACACACGATCACATCAAAGTCCGACGGATTCGTATGTGATGATGTATGACCGGACTTAAATAAGGAAGTTGATAGCCAGTAGCCAATAGCTTCCCTAGCGTCGGTTTTCGTCCGTCAGACTAGCATACAGACGAGCGGACTTTTCGATAGGAACTGGAACTGAAAAAACATGTTCCAAATCTAAAGTCCGTCAGATTTTCGACCGGAAAAGTCTGCTGCAGGTCTGATGAAGCCCACACACGGTCGAATTGTCCGCCGGACCAGTCCAGTCGAAAAGTCTGTTCGTGTGTACGCGGCATAAGACTGGGATGCCATTAAAGTTTGTGTGCGTGTAAAGGCAGGCGGCCTTTGAGATATGTATAGGCATGCTTAGGATCTCTCCATAATTAACCCACACAATGTAGCCAATCAATGCAATTATAGGGTTTATGCGAAGTGTTATAGCCAATTTGCTAACTGGAGTATTGAGGTATACATCACTAAACCCAACCACACAGCAAACCAGGGCAGCAAAGTTGAAAAGAGTTGGGAGGAAAGGCATCCTTTCAGTGCCCAGAGGAAGAAGAAGTCTAACCCATGAACAGAAATGATTGCCCCTGCCTTTTATTGCTTGTTTTTTTTTTGCCCTCATTCCCCTTTTGATGCCCATGTACTGTCACCACTTCAATTAGGCAGTGGTGGCAATATACTAATAACTGTTTGCTGCACACCTATTGACACAACTACTCCCTCATTGCAGATGTGCTGACACAATTGTCTAATTTGTTCCCCACTGTCAAGATTGCTCATACAAGGTGGTATTAAAAAGTTTGACAGCAACAGATGGCAGCACCAGGGCTGCATGCACAGTCACAGGGAGCACTGACCTTCATAAGTCTGTGTGCCAAAAGACTTTATCCTGGGTACATCAGGAGCTGTGTAACTTGTGCTAGTCTGACCCCATGCGTTACTATGTCTGCTATTTCATCATGGACAGAAAGTTAGAACAAAGAGAAAATTCTGAAATTCTGAGTGAGACTGGGCAAATCTGCCACAGAGACGCTTGACAGCATTTGGCAAGTTTACGTGATGGTGCAATGAGTCGTTAAAGGTGTTTTGAGTGGCAGGCACGCATCAAGACTGGAAGAACATCACTGGAAGATGACAAGAGATCAGGAAGACCTTCAACGAGCTCAACTCCCAAAAATGTCAAAACCATTTGGCAACTTGTGGTTGACACACTTCGAAAAGAAGACTTCCAGGACACATTCCAGAAGTGTCAGGAACATTGGTAGCAATGTTTTGCTGTGCAAGGGGGCTATCTTGAAGGTGATAGTGTGTAAACATAGATAAATAAAGTACTTTATTGTAAACAGAGCTAGTCTCCAATCTTTTTGATACCACCTCGTAAGTATCTACATATTGTGGCAAGTGACTGTTTGCTGCCCATAATATAATAACAAAACTACAAGTGTGCTGCCAAATTACTGTCATGATTTTTGGCCATGTATTGTCATGATTCCCAGTGCATTGCCCACATATGGTCATGATTCCCAAAGCACTGCCCACATTCTACCATGGCTGTCATTGTGTAGCCCATGTATTGCGAAAATTGCTAGTGAATTGCATTGCCAAAGTACTTTCCACATATTTTCACCACTACCAGTGTGTTGCTCACATATTGGCAAAATTGCTTCCTTTGATCCATGATAAATGTTTAAGGGTCCCACTCAGGCTATGAAGGTCCGATGAGTTGGATGCCGCTGACTAGTGAGGGTGCAGGCTGAGGTAAGGTCCCTCCAGACCCAAAGCACGCTGCAAAAATAGAAAGAGATAGCCCGGCCATCGCACACCTCACCCGGCCTTAGTGGTTAGCAGGTAAAAGCATCCTCAGCTTCGATTCATCCAGACCACAACTCCAACATGTTTCGCCCCACCCCTGGGGCTTAATCATGAAAAATTGCTGCCTTGTGATATTTTTGTGATTTCCATCACATTGCCCATGCATTGCCATGAATGCAAATGCATTGCCTATATATTTTTACATAGTTACATAATTGGTAAGGTTGAATACAGACAACAGTCCATCCAGTTCAACCTGTGTAGGTGTGTGTGTGTAGAAAAATAATTTCCCATATCTCTGTATATTGTTTTCGCATACTTCCTGTGGAGAGTTCCACATCCTTACTGCCCTGACAGTGAAAAACGCTTCTCTTTCAGTCTCATCTTGTGGCCCCGTGTCCTCTTACACTCCCTGGGACTGACAAGTTTCATACTTATGATAGCGATGCACAAATATCTCAACGGTGATCCAAGCATATCTCCTCTCAAGCGTCTCTTCTCCAGGAAGAATAAATTTAGCACTTGCAATTTTACCTCATAATTGAGGTCCTCCAGTCCCTTTATTAATTTTGTAGCCCTTCTCTGGACTCTTTCCAGCTCCAGTACATCCTTTCTCAAGATTGGTGACCAGAACTGGATGGAATACTCCAGATGCGCTCGAACCAGAGTTTTATAAAGTAGCAGGATTATCGTTTTATCTCTGGAGTGAATTCCCTTTTTAAAGTGATTAACAAACATATCATACTTACCTCCACTGTGCAGCTCGTTTTGCACAGAGTGGCCCCAAACCTGCTCTTCGCCCCCCTGGCGGCTCTCGCGGCTCTTCCCCACATCAGATAACCCCCTGGGTGAAGCTCTCTCCCAGGGGGTTACCTAGCGGGCACGCTCCCGAGTCCAGCATTCGGCATCCACAGAGGCTGAATGCAAGACTCGGCCCCGCCCCCCACATCATTGGATTTGATTGACAGTAGTGGGAGCCAATGGCTGCACTGCTATCAATCTATCCAATCAAGAGCCGAAGAGCCGAGAACCCTGGGCAAAGAGACAGCGCGTCCTCGTGGGTCAAGTTCCAGGGCTCAGGCTGCTCTTGCTCTTGATTAAAAAAAAAAAAAAAAAAAAATACAAAATTAAAATTGGTGCCAACAGCTCAGTACTAAAAGGTTGGATTGCATGTTTCATTTGCTGAAGTACAAGACCTGATTGGTTGTCAGCTCCACATTTGAACAGTCTCAAACAGCACGGAGGTGGTAATTAGTGATAACATCCAGATGCAGATAAGGGAAACTTTACCATCAGCACAGAAGGAGGGATCTATGAACGAATAAGCAGAACGGGAGAGGGACACCCTACAACAGCAGCCATCCTGAGGCACCCACTCCCTTGCCTAATACCCCTTTGAGGGTGACGGAATCCGGTGAGTGGGGGAGCACGGGGGGGAGCACTTGAAGTCACCAGTTCCTGTATGCACAGAAGTCACCGAATATCACCCCCTGGATAGCTGGGAATGCATTATTAATCCTGACGCACCTAAATATTCCTTTTTTAAATAAGATTTTATTAAGAGTTTTTTCCTTGGTTTGGTTTTTCATTTCACAGATGCACTTTTTTGGACTTTTTACATGAATACTAAAGTTCGGACTTATGCTCCTATGGTTTTGCTCTTATGAATTGAGTCTATATGTAATCTAGCAATTATTAGCTTAATGTACCTTGTTTCATTTTTTGCACAGTGCACTTTTGTTACTATGGCCATGGGGATTATGAGGAGATCCCCACATGACTAATGGTAACCCCCAATTTTGCGGTATTTGATTGACACTTTTTGAACGTTGTAATAGAGGTGGAGCACTTTTTAATTAAATCTGCACAATTTGATATTTATTTAAGATACACAGAGGAGTCACACGTTCACGTTTAAGAAATATATAAATATCTTTCTACGCTATTATAATTTTAGCACATATGTAGGGGCAAGTCATTCACAATAGTACCCCCTTTTTTGTTTTTTGTTTCACATATTTATGCATTATTTGTAAGGTTTGGGCAAATTTATTAGAGTAGGGCAGCGCCAATTTCCCCAGTCTCTTTTCCAGTACATCCAATTAACTCCTAATTAGGAATTAATTAAGGGAAGGCAGCAGCCCCGATAAAATCCTAAGCGCAGACTTCTAATCGATTACTTCTCTGGACTCTTTCCAGCTCCAGTACATCCTTTCTCAAGATTGGTGACCAGAACTGGATGGAATACTCCAGATGCGCTCGAACCAGAGTTTTATAAAGTAGCAGGATTATCGTTTTATCTCTGGAGTGAATTCCCTTTTTAAAGTGATTAACAAACATATCATACTTACCTCCACTGTGCAGCTCGTTTTGCACAGAGTGGCCCCAAACCTGCTCTTCGCCCCCCTCTCGCGGCTCTTCCCCACATCAGATAACCCCCTGGGTGAAGCTCTCTCCCAGGGGGTTACCTAGCGGGCACGCTCCTGAGTCCAGCATTCGGCATCCACAGAGGCTGAATGCAAGACTCGGCCCCGCCCCCCACATCATTGGATTTGATTGACAGTAGTGGGAGCCAATGGCTGCACTGCTATCAATCTATCCAATCAAGAGCCGAAGAGCCGAGAACCCTGGGCAGAGAGACAGCGCGTCCTCGTGGGTCAAGTTCCAGGGCTCAGGTAAGTAAAACGGGGGGGCGGTCACTGCCAGGTGTTTTTTCACCTTAATGCATAGGATGCATTAAGGTGAAAAAACACATAGGTTTACAACCCACAGCTTGATATTGCCTGCTATTGCTCAGTCTGTCTTCTACTAGGACCCCGTCCCCTAGAGATCCTTCTGCATCCTGGAAGCCCCTAGGGTTTCCCCCCCTAATGAATAACCTGCGTTTATATTTTTACCCCCCCCCAAGTGCATTACCTTACATTTTATTCAATGTTAAACTTCATTTGCCATGCAGTAGCCCACTCGATTAATTTATTCAGGTCCTCTTGTAAAGTTTCTATATCCTGCTGTGTGTGTTCTCCCCTTATTGCCAACGTGTTGCCCAATTAAAGCCACATTTGAGTGTGTGCTTCCTTTATATATTACTACACATGTACTAGCAGGGCCGATGCTAGACTATTTAATGTGCTGTGAAATGCAGCCCCTAAAAACAAGGCTGTGACAGGCTTACCAGTCAAACTGCCCCATTCTGGTAAAAAAAACAATGGATGGTACCACCAGCAGTGGTACTTTGGAAATTAAAAGGTAATTACTGCAGACCAGAAAGGGTCTTCAACATCTTGGTGAGCTGACAGTATACCACACAGAAGCAGACTTACCATTTAAACCAGTCTTTCGCACTGTGTGGGACACTGGACTAACGGGTCTATTAGGTCTGTACATTTTTGAAAAGCATGTGGTTTGAGGCTGAGGCTCTAATTGTCTTGTTTTGGGTTGTCCTTGGGGCGCAGAGCACTGTGCCCCGAATGTTTGTTTTTAGCGAATCAATATTCGTCATTGTGTTACTTCCAGTTTCCCGCTTCTCGTCCCGTGTAAGGCATCCTCTGGTGAGTGCAGACTTGGAGGGGTTTATTTGCGCCCCCCATACATTTTTTAGCACCAGCCACCATTGACCACCGGTGCCTCCACAAGAGGCCAAATGACCTGCCAAGCCATCCTATATACTCTCCATAGGAGAGCGCACTACCCACACCAGTTCCCTATCCACTGTGTGGCGCTTGCCCGGTATAAAACCCACAGTTCAATTGTGCATGTGCAAGATGGTCAATTTGTGCATTCGAAGTAGAACAGATGACCGCCGCTGCCGTCTTGAAAGAGGGCATGGCGGCAGCAAACCAATTCGTATCTTCGGAAACAACCATGACTCAAAAAAAAAAAAAAAAAAAAAAAGTTCTAGCATATACACAATAGTTTGTAGACGCGATAACTTTTGCGCAAACCAATCAATATACACTTATTGAGATTGTTTTTTTGCCAAAAATATGTAGCAAAATACATATTGCCCTAAATTGATGAACAAACTTTCTATGCAAAGGGCCAGTTTACTGTCCTTCAAGCTTTGGGGGGGGGGGGCAGACTGTGGCCAGGGAAGTAGGAAATGCAACGGCATCAGTGCCCCATCATTGGTTTTAATGGGAGGAATAGTGCCCTATCGTTGATATCAGTGAGAATAGTGCACCATTGTTGATATCAGTGGGAGAATAGTGGCCCATTGTTGATATTAGTGAGAATAGTGCCCTATTGTTGATATCAATGAGAATAGTGCCCCATTGTTGATATCAGTGAGAATAGTGCCCCATCATTGATATCAGTGAGAATAGTGCCCTATTGTTGATATCAGTGAGACTAGTACCCTTTTATTGATATCAGTGAGAATAGTGCCTCATCGTTGATATCAGTGATAATAGCGCCCCATTGATGGTGTCAGCAGGAGGAATGGTGCTCCATCATTGTGGCATTTTGGTTGTCTTTATCTGGCCTTTGGGGCACTATTCCAGCGACTGACACCAGTTTGACATTTTACAGACACTGTAGACCAGTGGTCTCTATTTTCCACCATTATTTATTGGCCTCCTTTTGGCGATGGCAACCCTTGTTCCTCCTTGGGAAGCAAAATTTAGGTCTATGTTATTTTATTATTGCGTCATCCTCACAGCACGGCACTGATGTTCTGGTGTCATTAGACTATGAGAGGAATCCACATTACCTTTGTTTTGAATATTCTCCACTGCCCCATCCTGCTGCTTTCCTACAACAAAAGAGGGGTGACAAACACAAGACATGAAAACAGACAAGACACACTGAGCACAGTAGCCACAGAAGACATACGTACGGTATGGTGGGATAGTTGGGCCATGCTAAATAACAGCCAAAGCAACATCAAACATGGAACAGTGAGTGGCTAATGGAAAGGGGGTGGGACATCGCCAAATTCCAGGAAGGGGAACCATTAAAAAAACAAAAGCATTTTGAAAGGATATTTACACCTATCTGCAGATTTACTGTATCTTTGCCTCTTCAAACAGGTGAACATTGTGTATTTAAAACGGTCTGTGAAGGTTCTCATTTGTCCAAGTCATGGAATATCTAATAATAGTCACATTCAACTGGACCTTTTCTGTAATGATGAAGATGTTTAGCAGGTTGTTCAAGCCATTCTTCAGTTCTAATGAGTGTCAGGAAATTACCCCAACATTGACGTCCACAGAGTTAGCACCAACACCTTGATCCAATTACAATGAAAAGGCAGATGTTATTGTCTGACGACAGGATGGGAGGTGCGAAAATTGTGGAACCCTATTCTAGTCATAAAATTCCATCCATAATGTCAGGAAAGTTAAATAAATGTTAATCCTAATAAAGGTGTGAGCTACATAGTTAGTCTGGTTGAAAAAAGACACAAGTCCATCCAGTTTAACCATTAAAAAAGAGAGAAAAAAAATCATACAATCCTATATACAATAAATTCAGTTCCTCTAATCTTTCCTCAAAGCTGAGCTCCTCCATGCCTCTTATCAGTTTGGTTGCCCTTCTCTGCACTTTCTCCAGTTCCCCGATATCCTTTTTGAGAACTGGTGCCCAAAACTGAACTGCATATTCCAGATGAGGTCTTACCAATGATTTGTCCAGAGGCAAAATGATATCTCTCTCTCTGGAGTCCATACCTCTCTTAATACAAGAAAGGACTTTGCTCGCTTTGGAAACCGCAGCTTGGCATTGCATGTTATTATTAAGCTTATGTTCTACAAAAAACCCCCAGATCCTTCTATACTATTTATTTCCCTAGTTGTACTCCTCTTAGTATGTATGATGCATGCATATTCTTAGCCTCCCAAGTGGATAACTTTACATTTATCAACACTGAACCTCATTTGCCACCTAGTTACTCAATTAAACAGTGCCTTGAGGTCGGCTTGTAAGTTGAAGACATCATGTAAGGACGTTATTCCAATGCATAGCTTGGTGAGCTGTTGTCAAAATGCTGGGGTAGATATGTTTAACCACTTTAGGACCAGACCTTTTCTGATATTTTTGGCTTACGTGTAAAAATACCTTTTTTTTTTTTTTGCTATAAAGTTCATTAAAACTTCCTAACATTTTTAAGCAAAGGCCCTAGAGAATTAAATGGTGGGTTTTTGCAATTTTTTAATGTCACACAGTACTTGCGCAGCAGTTTTTCAAACGTAATTTTTTGAGAAAAAAAATACACTTTAATGAATTTGAATGCACAAAAACCCAAAATAAATATAAAAGATGATGTTACACCAAATAAATAGATATCTAACATGTCACGCTTTAAAATTGCGCACACTCATATCCATAGGCAACGCTTCAATAGCCTTTAGGCCCCTTTCACACGAGGTCGGACTCCGTTTCTACGGAGCCTGCCTCGGTCCGCCGGCTCAGCGGGAGATCTGTCCGTCCGCCGGCTCAGCGGGAGATCTGTCCGTTGATCTCCGCTGAGCCGGCGGATGACAGGTCCCTCTCTGCTCACTGAGCGGGGAGGGGCTTGTCAGGCGCCGCTGCCGCCTATGGAGGGATCGGACAAAAACGGACAGCATGTCCATTTTCATCAGATCTCACCCGATCCACCAGCGACGGACCTGGACGTAGAGCCATCTGTCTGCTTTTAGCGGATCGGACCGGGTCGGATGTCAGCAGACATGTCTCTGCTGACATCCGACGCTCCATAGGCTAACATGGAGCGCCCGTTCAGGTCCGCCGTCAAAACTGACAGGCGGACCTGAACGGTCTGATCGTGTGAAAGGGGCCTTACAGGATACTTTAGAGTAGGGCTCTTTCACACTGATACGTTTTTCCTGTGTATTTACCTTGCAGGAAAAATGTTTCCCCTTTGAGGCTGGGATCACACTATTGAAAAATGGATGAGGGTTTTCCCCGCATCCAATTCACATGTCAGCAGCCTGTGACTGGCTCTCAATGGAGTCGGTTCACACAGCTCCTGAATGGCTGCAGAGCCGTCTGCACAGGAATCCTATGTGTCTTTTGGTCCTTTTCAGGTCCGAATTCAGTCAAAAATTCAGACCGAAATCGGACCAGAAACGGTGAACAGGAAGGCACCAGACCCCCTGCTGTGAGACGCTCCGCACGACAGTGTGAACCCAGCCTAAGAGAGCGCTCCATTATGCAGCTCTGAAAAGCCCCAGGGGGGGAACCAAGGTGAGTTGATAACAGATACCATTGGAAAATTATACCTTCATATTGTCAAGATCTAAAAGACTTGTTTTTTGAGAGGGGATGTCAAAATGTAAAGTTGTCTATGATGCTTTAGTACCCATACATTTAAATGGACTTAGCTATGGGTGAGTACAAATTCCAAATGGACCCATCGTTTTTGAGAGGTATGAAGGTGCCACTCTTAATGCCCTTGTGAGGATTACTGCTTCATGGTATTTGTTAACATTTCAGAAGGCTCAGCCCTCCATCTGACTTGGGTCTACACAAGAGTTTAATGTTTAGGCTTGGTTTTGCTTCTTTGCAAGAACTACATTTCTGATTGTAGCCAAGAAGGAAGTGGGATAGGAAGCATCTGCATGTGGAATAATATTCTCGGGAGTATGATCATCGTTATAATATTTATGTGACCCAGCCAAGTGAAGTGGGGACCCTTGCTGTGAGCCGCTCCACACAGAGATGTGAACCCAGCCTAAATCCTATGGGATTTTTCACACCATTGGCGCTGTGGGTGGGGTGCGTTTTGAAAAACCCTGCGTGCTGCAAAAAACACAGCTTCCCATTGAAATTATTGTAAATCACGGTAAAATTGCATTTTTGGTGCGTTTTTCAGTCACATGTCTGTTTTTCATAGGTGCAGGTGGCCCAAAAATGCACCAGAAATGCTCAGGAAACGCATCTGAAACATTTGCTACAGAGCAGTGTGAAAGCGACCTTGCACAGAGGATCTGGTGCTAGAATTATTGCTCTCACTCTGATGTTCGTGTCAATAACTCACGTGTGATGCGATGGGCGTTTATGTATGCATGCCGGACCGATGCATGTGTTGGCCTTTGCGCACAAGCATGGTGGGACAGTGGCGCTTTTAAAAAAAAATAATTTTATTATTTATTTTCTTTACTTTTTTTTATTTTTACAGTGTCTACATTTTTTTTGCTCCCTTTTATTGCTGTCACAGAGACAGAGATCCATTTGGTCAGATGCTTATTTACATGCTGGGGGAATCAGAAATCTGAACTGAAGCCAGTGGTTTGGCCAACTTACCATAGAGGTGATCAGGGGCTGGATCTTCCCCTCGTCACTTTCGTTTTTTAATACCATAGAGATGATCGGGGAAGATCCGGCCCCTGATGACCTCTATGGTAAATCAGCTGAACCACTGGCTTCAGTGCAGATTTCAAATACCATAGAGATGATCGGGGAAGATCCGGTCCCCAATCACCTCTATGTAAGCCAGCTAAACCACTGGCTTCGGTCAAGGGCTATCTGGTGGGACAGGAGAGCCTGGAAAAGGCACCGGAGGGTGGCGGGAGGGTGGCACACCCTTCTGCCACCTGTAAAAGCAATCTAGCGGCTAAGGTAAAGGGACATTTTTTTCAGGACAGTAATACAGTATCTCACAAACGTGAGTACACCCCTAACATTTTTGTAAATATTTTATTATTTCTTTTCATGTGACAACACTGAAGAAATGACACTTTGCTACAATGTAAAGTAGTGAGTGCACAGCTTGTATAACAGTGTAAATTTGCTGTCCCCTCAAAATAACTCAACACACAGCCATTCATGTCTAAACCGCTGGCAACAAAAGTGAGTACACCCCTAAGTGAAAATGTCCAAATTGGGCCCAATTAGCCATTTTCCCTCCCTGGTGTCATGTGGCTCGTTAGTATTACAAGGTCTCAGGTGTGAAAGGGGAGCAGGTGTGTTAAATTTGGTGTTATCGCTCTCACTCTTTCATACTGGTCACTGGAAGTTCAACATAGCACCTCATGGCAAAGAACACTCTGGGGATCTGAAAAAAAGAATTGTTGCTCTACATAAAGATTGCCTAGGCTATAAGAATGCCAAGACCCTAAAACTGAGCTACAGCACGGTGGCCAAGAGCATACAGTGGTCGATCAAAGAAGTCATCCTCAGCAACATATCCAGAGGTTGTCTTTAGGAAATAGACGAATGAGTGCTGCCAGCATTGCTGCAGAGGTTGAAGCGGTGGGAGGTCAGCCTGTCAGTGCTCAGACCATACGCCGCACACTGCATCAAATTGGTCTGCATGGCTGTCGATGATGCACAAGAAAGCCCGCACATAGTTTGCTGAAGACAAGCAGACTAAAAACATGGATTACTGGAACCATGTCCTGTGGTCTGATGAGACGAAGATAAACTTATTTGGTTCAGATGATGACAAGCGTGTGTGGCGGCAACCAGGTGAGGAGTACAAAGACAAGTGTGTCTTGCCTACAGTCAAGCATGGTGGTGGGAGTGTCATGGTCTGGGGCTGCATGAGTGCTGGTGGCACTGGGGAGCTACAGTTCATTGAGGGAACCATGAATGCCAACATGTACTGTGACATACTGAATCAGAGCATGATCCCCTCCCTTTGGAGACTGGGCCACATGGCAGTATTCCAACATGATAATGACCCCAAACACACCTCCAAGATGACCACTGCCTTGCTAAAGAAGCTGAGGGTAAAGGTGATGTACTGACCAAGCATGTCTCCAGACCTAAACCCTATTGAGCATCTGTGGGGAATCCTTAAATGGAAGGTGGAGGAGCGCAATGTCTCTAATATCCACCAGCTCCGTGATGTCATCATGGAGGAGGGGAAGAGGACTCCAGTGACAACCTGTGAAGCTCTGGTGAACTCGATGCCCAAGAGGGTTAAGTCAGTGCTGGAAAATAATGGTGGCCATACAAAACGTTGACACTTTTGGCCGAGTTTGGACATTTTCACTTAGGGGTGTACTCACTTTTATTGCCAGCAGTTTAGACATTAATGGCTGTGTGTTGAGTTATTTTGAGGGGACAGCAAATTTACACTGTTATACAAGTTGTACACTCACTACTTTACATTGTAGCAAAGTGTCATTTCTTCAGTGTTGTCACATGAAAAGATAGAATACAATATTTACAAAAATGTGAGGGGTGTACTCTCTTTTGTGAGATACTGTATGTACATTTTGGACAGAGTAGACAACTGGTTCACAAGAGGCATGAAAGAGGTCATTTATATCAAATTAGAACATCCATCATTGAGCAGGGGCCTTTAACATCATCTGCCTCCCATATGTAATGCCGTTTTAACATCTCCACCAAAACATTTTGACAACAATTCACACCTTCAGTCTTGTAAATTGAAGGATTAATATTTATGAAGCCTTCCTGACACCAAGATAAGGATTATGTAAACTAATATAAAGATAGTTCCACCTTTTTCATCCCATCCTTTCCTTAAACAATAGCATCTGCCTTTCCATGGTAGTTGGATCAAGGTGTCTGTGCTACCAGTGTGGATATAATTGCTTGGTTATCCTCCTGACACTCGTTAGAACTGATAAAGTGGCTTGGATAAGCAATAAAACATCTTCTACAGAACAAGTCCCGTTGCATATGACTACTAACTGATATGTTCTTAAAACTGTTCCCATAATGCACATAAACAAAGATGTCTCCTCCTAACTGTTCTTAAATGAAGCAGCTAAATTAGCAAACAGGAAATAAGGGTGCCATAAAAGAAAACAGGACGGCGACGTTTTGGCAACTGAGACATGGAAATAGTTATGCGGTCTTGATGAAACTTTAAAATAGACAAATCTGATGGTGGGTTAATATTTGATTTGAACATGTTTGTGCTGTTTTCAGTCTATCTACTATCTATGTCAACCAATCCATATAGTGTATATTAAGAGAAAGGTTTGGGCCTTCAAACGTTTCATAATTTTTCCAGACCGCCGTGGCGACACTAGGAATTATTTCTACCACTTTCTCCTCTTAAAACATATAATCGGAAAATCAGAAAATTGGACTGAAATCAAAAAATGAATTACACTCAGCACTGGAACGGACAGACGTCACATTTTATCTGCCAACTTCTTAGCAGAAATAAACTAGCAAAAGCTATTTGCCGATTTGCAGAGCTCTGTCATCTAAAATACTTCTGGTAAATTAGCGACACTGACAGCTCCTGCTGCAAAGTTTACCTGTCACCTACCTTGTCAAGGCAGACATTCCATGGGACAAACCCCTATTCATGATATAACATGGAGCACATACTTTCCCCATTAAACTACTGAGGATCCTGAGCCTTAAAATAGGGAACCCTCACCCCTATTATGTGTGGCAGGCAGGGGCGTTGCTAGGTCTACAAAAGATCTGGGGCTAGAGCCCATAGCAGCATAGTAAAGAAAGTCATACACTTGGGCAGGCATTCACATGTATATACAGTAATATACGTGTTTGTGTGTGTGTATGTATATTTCCCCAGAGAGCCTCCTCCTTACATCAGGGTACCCAGAGAGCCCCCCACTTACATTAGGGTTCCCACAGAGCCTCCCCCTTGCATTAGGGTCCCCAGAGAGCCTCCCCTCCCCTTTGGGACCCCTGCAGAGACTCGGGGCTAGGGGAATCAGATTCGGGGCTATAGCCCCAAAAGCCACCCCCTAGCGACACCACTGGTGGCAGGTATATTTTACAGAGTCAATCCGCCAAAAATGTGGATGCTGCTGGACCTAAATATAAAATGTCACAGTGGCCAAGTGGCTAGCACTTCCGCATAGCAGCACTAGGTGCGCTGGTTCAAATGCCAACCACGACACTACCTGCCTGGAGATTGCATGTTCTCCCTGTGCCGGAGTGGGTTTCTCACGAGTACTCCAGTTTCTTCCCACACTCCAAAGACATGCAAGTAGGCCAATTGGCTCCTGTCTAAATTGGACCTATGAATGAGAGTTAGGGACCTTAGATTGTAAGCTCCTTGAGGGCAGGGACTGATGCGAATGTACAATATATATGTAAAGTGCTTCGTAAATTGGAAGCGCTATATAAGTATCTGTAATAAATAAATAAAAGAAAAAGTAGACTCAAATCTTGACACCAAGTTTATTTGAACATTCTCCCCATTGCCCTAATGTACAATCTTCTGAAAACTTCATTATTTTACCTACCACTGCTCCAGGTTTAGTGGAGTGCTTGAGTATATAAAAAAACATGAGTATATAAAATCATTTCTCAGCAAAATATATTAGAGCAATGGGCATAATATAAAAAAAATGGACACAGGTCAGGGTTACGCCTTGTTTTAAGATGGTCCTAGTGCGGTTCCTACTTTTAACTAGTGCAGTTCCTACTTCTAACTTCTTGCTGATGCATTTTCTGTAATTAAAAATAACTGAAAATTTTGTGAAGTTTCAGGTGCAGAGAGTTTACTACAGGATAACCTGAAACAAGGAGCTGATTTGTGATTAAGCCCGGAGTGTCTTCCCAAAACTGAAATCTGAATTTTGAGCTTACTTTGGTCTACATGTTAATAGAGTTCAGCCTAACCTAGATCATACCATCTATTAAATATCCATCTGACTATACTGAATGTTCCCATATTTGAGACATACAATTAAGCTGCTTAATTTCTGTTTGAATTGTTCCTCAAATGTTTTTCATGTCTTTTATTGTATAGCATTCAGATGAAGTTAAATTTGACCAAGAACACTGAGTTTTTTAAGGTCATCATGACTACAATATAATAGGAAATTGGAAAAAGAGCGCTGACCCATAAGGTTATCTGACTGGTTTTGCTATCTTATCTTAAGGTATTCATGTTGATGTAGGTAATCTGGATCTTGGGCATGTGGCTTCTACACCCCAGAATATTCCCAGGGTCTCCTTGGCTTGAAATGTAATGTAACAAAATTTTAAACTAAAGCACCACACCAGTCCTAAACGGTCCAGATACGACTTCCAACAGAGGTCAGTAGGGACAATCGAAAGAGTAGCCAACATGTTCTGGAAGTGCTGTAGTCAAGGTCCTAGGCTCCCTTGTTTAAACAGAATTGGCCTGCTCAAATAATTTGCTTTAATAAAGGTTTTCTTGGGAGGAACCAAAGGAATTAAGGAAAAAAGACTCAGACTGCAGGCAGGGAATTAGGCTGCATCTCAATGTGCAACCCCTGAATAGAAAGGAGGAGGGTCTATGGACAATTACCTTGTTCTGGCAAGAAAATTAAGAGAAATTTCCCTCCTTCAATCAGCACAAAACCCACCACTTTAATTTGACAAACAAGCAAATACCAACCTCCACTATAAAGCCTGTGCTTAGGCCTACCTCCCACTTACACTGTACCTCACTTCTGGTCAATAAAGGAAGTTCATCACAATGATGGGCCAATAGTGGATTGAGGGGTGTGCTAAAGTACTATTATTCTGGAAGCAGCATTTGCATAATAGAGATCCCTGGACTTCAGAGATTTTCTAGAAGTTTTAGCTTTGTGCAAACAATTGGAGGTGCCTGCTATTGCATTGAAGCAATAGCTTTACCATCAGACCAGCTATTATTGAATGCCGGTGGCTGTTTTATTGTCTGTTTTAATACACACTTGATGGTGTTGGCCTGGCAAACCTTTGTTCTCAACATGGCAATGGTCCAGCTGCTGTACACTGATTTGAAAATGCCCTGATGCCCGTGGTATCTGGAAGTTGGAATTCGGCTTAACCAATGCAACCAAGGGAGCCTCATCTTTTTCAGATTGTTGTGTGATTAGACAGTTTACCTGGGGGCTGTCATCTACTGGCAGGCTAAACAAACTAACTAGATAGATGTGCGGGTCACCAGATTCTGAAGGCAAAAACCTGCTATATATCTTGATTAAAGGAACTAAGTTTGGAATTGGCCAGTGCTCTACTTAAATCTTTTTTCATGGCAAGAAGCCAAATAGGCCCTGTATGGCTCTACGTTTCAACATTTCATAATTATTTTAGATTGGAGACTGACTTGAACACAATGTATTTAGTGAAGCAAACCTATAAACACAATTTTCCTTCAATGCATATGTAGGAGCCAATTTTCTTTCCGAGTACTGTGAACATCTATTTTGTATTGAAAGGTTAATGATAAAGGTTTTAAGTAGATGCTGGTTAGTTGAATCACCTACAGTTTTTTTGGGACTCTTCAACACCCTGAAAGCAAGTTCTCAGCAGCAGAATTTTCAGGATTTCCTACTTCCCCTAGCCATAAAAAAGTGTTTCACTGCCCTTGCTACCAGGGAGACAATAGACTTTAGTCATGAAACTACTGGGCCACTTGAAACGCATTAGTGTGATAACACTCAGACTAAGAGAAGGTTTTAACTGAGGTTTTTGTGCTAAATGCAGCTAAATGTTTCATAAATCCAGGTTAAACAAGAAAATCAAATGTATCCCATGGTTACAAAGAAAAAGAACATACTTAAGTAAGGAGGAAAAAAATAGCCTCATACAGGAACTACACCTGCATGATACCTGACTACAGATAAGCAGTAAGTCTATAGTGAAAAAATAAAAGAACCTTGCGCTATGGAATAGCTAAATGAGCTAGTTCTAAAACATATAAGCTGCTGCCCTCAAAGTGCAATAGTGCTAGCTTTGTCTGATTTGGGGTATGTAATGATAGGGGGCTCTGTGAATGATGTGACTTAATGGGTTAGACTAAATCTTGTGCATATACAAAATAAAGTGCATAGTGATAATTTAAATGCTATAACATTTCATTATAAATTAATCCAGTGCTAAAATGACAGTGATTCAAATATTTCATCAAAACCAAAGTCCAAAAATCTTTTGTGATGCAACTTCAATCGTTACACCATCACCAGTGGCAAAACTTTATGAAAATCACCCGGTGGATGTGAGTGAAATTCCTACTCACCGGACCGCCATGACCTCTTTAACTAAAAAGAAGGTCAGATTAGGCTTGTTAGTGTGGGTCTGTGGTCTTGCTAGTATATCAGAGGAGATGTGGCTGGAATCTTGTTAATACTCCACCGCAATGACAGTTAAAAAATAAAAAAACTAGGACCATAGCGTAATACAGTTTAATTAAAAATTGAAAAAAACTTGCGCCAAATGGCCGCTTACATTAGTAGGTGCCTTTCCTCAGGACAGGTGGTATACAGCATAAATCACCAGGCTAGTGGAAGGTATGGCAGTCCCGCTCGCGCTGTGTTGATCGGCCTGCGCTCTACCACGGTGGTGAGACCAAAACTGGAAGTGGCTGGAAGTGACGTGTCCGGGATGTGCCTCGACATACGTTTCGACTTCACAACGTCATCAGGAAGCGTATTTTCTGATGACGTTGTGAAGACGGAACGTACGTCGAGGCGCATCCCGGTCACGTCGCTTCCAGCACTATGCACTTTGTTTTGTATATGCACATGATTTAGTCTAACCCATTAAGTCACATCATTCACAGTGCCCCCTATCATTACACACCCCAAGTAAGTCCATAGTAACTATTTGCTGAGGCTCTACCTCGGCTGGTTTTCCCTGTACCCTAAGGTTAATTGACATCACAGAACACTTTTTGGTCTCTGGTACCTTCTTGTGTCTGTATCCTCATTAGAAAATTAACAAGCCTTAACACATGGTCTAATAATGGACTGGCTAAGGATGTAGTCCCTCCCCAGAAACTTGTTCTTGTAACCAGCAATGGTCATCTTCAGTGTATACATTTGTTGTTGCCCTGTGCCACAAATGTCCATTTTGGTAACCCACGTCATTGCTTCAAACACTAGCTATGCATGTGTATTCTGTATGTGGAAAAAGTTTGTAATTTGAGTATCTACTATTTCATGGTACCCAAACATGGTAAATTAAAAAAGCACAACACAAAAAGGTGTTAGGAAATTTCTTTAAAATGATGGTGATTATGCCCTAGGCCAGAGGTGCTGGACCCTTTCAACGACAGGACCCAAGTATCAATTTGCCTTTTACACCATCACTCATGTATCAATGTGCCTTTTATCCAGGACTCAAGTATCAGCATGTTTTTATTAGCAGGGCCTATGTCTCACTGTGGCTTGGCTCAGTGTGCCTTTTACACTGGGGACCATGGGTTAGTGTGCCTTTTACACTGGGGACCATGGGTTAGTGTGCCATTTATACTGGGTACCATGGGTTAATGTGCCTTTTACACTGGGTACCATGGGTTAGTGTGCCTTTTACACTGGGGACCATGGGTTAGTGTGCCATTTATACTGGGTACCATGGGTTAGTGTGCCTTTTACACTGGGTACCATGGGTTAGTGTGCCTTTTACATTGGGGATCAAGGGTCAGTGTACCTTTTACACTGGGGATCATGGGTCAGTGTGCCTTTTACACTGGGGATCATGGGTCAGTGTGCCTTTTACACTTGAGACCATGGGTCAGTGTGCCTTTTAGACTGGGGATCATGGGTTAGTGTGCCTTTTACACCAGGACCCAAGGGCCAATGTATCTTTAAACCAGGGATCAAGTACCAGTGTGCCTTGTACACCAGGTCCCATGTTTTAGTGTGCCTTTTACATTAGGGCCCACGTATAAGCTTGCCTTTTACACTAGGACCAACTATTACACCAGGACCAACTATCACCATGGGGTTGATTTACTAAAACTGGAGCGTGTGAAATCAGGTGCAGCTCTGCATAGAAACCAATCAGCTTCCATTTTTTTTGTCAAACCCTAATTGAACAAGCTGAAGTTAAAAGCTCATTGGCTACCATGCACAGCTGCACCAGATTTTGCACTCTGTGGTTTTAGTAAATCAACCCCATGGTGATAGTTGGTCTTGTTGTAAAAGGCAGGCTAATAAGTGTGCCTATGTCTTTTACACCGGGGGCCACATGTCAGGGTGCCTGAGGTGAAAGCTCACCATGGTCTGTCAATTTATGTGTTAATTTATTACGTTCCAAATATCTTTCATCCTACTGACTTAGGCAAGCCATAGACGGTGCAAATTTCTTTCCTGCAAGCACAGAAATTTGCACGATTCCCCCATCAACACAGGCAGTGCTGGCAGGGGAATCAGCAATTGTCTTTGCCGGGAGAAGACCGTGATTATCACTAGTGGCTATAGAAGCTGTTTGCGATATACGCAAGTGAATCCGGCAGGCTGGTTGTACCCAAGTTGATCAATTGATCAAATGGTACATTCAGCCTGCCCATTACTGGGTGGAATCTCGGCCAGTTCAGCAGGAAGTTCGAAACGTGTATGGCCGGCCTTACAGAGGAAAGAAACAAATAGATGATGATTCAAGGGGAAGTCAAGGGGTAGCCACCTAACACTAAAGTTTTTGAGCATAGTTCTTTTTTGATAATATGACGCCTGCCTGTTGAAAATTCATTCCTGAGACCTCATCATTGGTGTCTTTGAAATATGCAAGTTAGTGTTTAATTCATCCTTCTAGCATATAACCTAACCTAAAATATACAGTTTGGAGGGACCAACACCTTTTAGATGTTCTGACACCTTGAACCCTAAAGTCACACGTACCGTTCATGTAGCTGGATGTTAGGAAAGCGTTAGCGGCAGTGATATGGTGGGCAGTGACGGCAGATTTGGCAGCTAGGAAAAGACAGTTTAAACAAGGGGGAGAAGAGTGCAGATTTATAAAAGTGGGGTTGATAGCAAGGAAGTGAAAGAGAAAGGGAGTCAGTCAGGGTTGGAAATGTCCACGAGCAGGTTGAAGGAAGGAAGAAAAAGAAGTAAGAGAAACAAAAAATAAAACAACAATGAAATGGGTTCTAAACATCAGTCAGGCTTTCAATGAGCATACAAGCAGCATTACCACCACAAAGCTGAATTAGTCTAATAACAATACTTTAAGTATATAGTGTTTCCCAGTACTGGCAGAGGAACTCCAGTCAAAACAGATAACTTTGACTCTACCACACCTGTAATGTATTTTATCTATCTACCTACTTACAACATAGTGGTCTACGACTAAGCTAGCAGAACGACATCTCAAATACTTCAGCAGACATAAATAAGATATTTTAGTTTTGAGTGGGCATCAGTGAGCTGAATACCTACCTAGCTTCTGACATCTTTAGGCAGGTTATCCCCAAGTAATTTGTTTCTCTGCCCATTCCACAAGGGTATAGTTAAGGTGGTGCTCTGTCCCCATTCGTTTTTTCTATTTATTAGTTTCCAAATACACTAGGGCTATGTTTGTCAACCACTGTTGGGCCGCAGTCTCCCTTCTACTGGGTTGCAGATTCCCTAGCCTCCGACAGTGCCCCCCAACCTTCCGCAGTGAACCACAGTGCCCCTCAGCCTTCATAGTGCTCTCTAACCTCCCACAGGGCCCTCTAGCTCCCTGTAGATACCCCCCCACTGCAAAACTTCTAGGCCTCCATAGTGCCCCAAAGCTCCAAGAGCATCCCACGTAAAGTTGCCACCTCATCCCTTTAAACCTGAACACATATGAATTACACAGGTTCTGAAGGCTAATTTAATGCATTAAAGGCAACAAGTGAGTTTAATTACCACCTTAATCAGCCACAGGACCTGTGTAATTAATATGTGTTCGGATTTAAAGTGATGAGGTGGAAACCCTAGTGCCACACTGCCTCCTCCACCCTCGTACCCCCCCAGAACCCTACGGTCACTCACAGTGCTCCTGGGAAATCCCCAATGCACATGTCAACAAAATCTGAAAGATCTCAAAAGCGTCTCAACTGATGCTAAAAACATGCTGTGTTTGCTCATCGACAGAAGCCCAAAACCCCTTTGACACAGGGCCCAAGGGTGCGAGTCCAGCAGAAGAAGAAACTCTGTCTGCTCTTGCTTTTTGCACTTTGCACACAGTCCTTGGACTTTATACTGCCTTAAAAAATAGCCTCCATTTGGAGGTTGGTGAGTGTAGGGAGAGGTGGAAGTATGAATCACCTCCTTGTCAAAGCTTCTGTGATGACCTACAACTATGACTTTTCCTCTAGGCTTCCTTCAAACTGCTGCCTGCAGATTTCATAAAAACATCTATCAAGTTCTTCTGTCCTACACATATCAAAGAGAGATAGTTGAAGGAAAACTAGAAGATAAAGTGCCCAAAGCAGGGGAGGATCAGTTGAAGGAAAACTGGAGAATTGAGAGCCCAAAAGTTGAGTTTTTGGGATGGTGGATCACAGAAATTGGGGCATAAATGATAGTTTCCCCTTTTGTCTTCCCCACCATCATTATCCAAAATGTTTGCGTAGAGTTCTCCTGTAAACTGGGTTCAACTACCTTGGTGGTTCTGCTGCTTTTGACATATGCCAAAACTCAACAACATTGCATAGTTATGACTAGGATCACAGGGACTGCTATGGAGTAAAAGGTCATCCCAACAGCCAACTTGCATGGATTATGGGAAGGGTCTACTTGAAGGGACATAGAAAGAAAAGATGCACCCCCTGCTCATCGTGCCCAGAGGGTTGAATTAAAGCAAAACAGCATGCTTTCTTTTCTTTCTACACAATTGTCTAAACTCATACATACAACATATTTTACTGCAATGTAAGCTTTATATCACACGGGATCTGTGCTGAATACATTTTCATCTCTACCAGCATACACTGGATCGAAATGTCAATGAGTAAATGAACAAAAGAATAGAACTTGCAGACTGTGAACATTCTTAACAAATGAATTAAACATTTAAAAATTGGACTTTTTTTCCATCTGTAAAGAAAAAGTGTGAAAAAACTTTTTAAGTGCTTTAGAATTCAATATATAGACCATTAATTAAGGCAAAAAATGGAGTTGCAAAAAGCTTTAGACTCTAAGGTCATCGAGGGATAGCTTGTACCTGTTTAATATAGAATTCAATGTGAAATAAGTCTGCAGGAGGGTGAAACAATTCAATTCTAAAATTAATAGCAATTAAGGACAGCAGAGCTCTCATGATACATGTGGTCTTTGTAACACTTCCATGGATTATTAAAAAAAATATGGGGTGTAGGTCTCATTTTTAGATACCTGACAATGTTTGCACTTACAAGCTCAGAATATCTATGTGTATTTTGGAATGGTTCTTTAAAATTAGCGCTAGTGCCGGATGTACATATAGTTGACCCAGTGGCCAAAAGTTTCCATTGACTATGCTAAAATGAAGATGGAAGTGAGATATGCAAATACTTCCTGTGTAAGGCGGCTTCACTGATCATTGCAGTAGCTTAGTGGTCAGGTTTTTCAATAATTTAAAGGACAACTTCACCAAAGGTAAAGTTTTCCTTTAATGAATCTTCCCACACACACCCCCCTTCCTCTACCCATGACATACTTACTAACAGCTCCAATCCAATTATATTGGCTATGTAGCCCTACCCACAGGCCATACTTCATCTCTAAGAAAACCTCTGGCGAGCTCAGACTTCCCATGAGACATGAATTCCCATTAATTTCTGTAGGAAAGCCACACTATGTAGGACTTCCAACAGTCCTACATAGTGTGGCTTTCCTACAGAAATTAATGGGAATTCATGTCTCATGGGAAGTCTGAGCTCGCCAGAGGTTTTCTTAGAGATGAAGTATGGCCTGTGGGTAGGGCTACATAGCCAATATAATTGGATTGGAGCTGTTAGTAAGTATGTCATGGGTAGAGGAAGGGGGGTGTGTGTGGGAAGATTCATTAAAGGAAAACTTTACCTTTGGTGAAGTTGTCCTTTAAATTATTGAAAAACCTGACCACTAAGCTAGTGCAATGATCAGTGAAGCCGCCTTACACAGGAAGTATTTGCATATCTCACTTCCATCTTCATTTTAGCATAGTACGGCTGTCCCAGAAAAATTAATGAAGCCATGGTGCACATGTGCAGTCTGAAGACAAGCCAGACACAAGCTTTTTTTGTGAGCACTATACAGAAACAGTGAGGGCCACACAGTGAGTTGATGGACCGAGGCTTAAAAGTAAGTATATATTGAACTTAGGTGAGAAGGGTGGGGGATAAATTAAAGGACAGCTTCACCAGTGGTCAACAAATATCGTTTGAATCCACCTCACAAGGACCTGTTTGGATATGTTTTTAAAGGTAAGACTGCTAAAATGTAACTGTCTATTCACCCATAAGATTTCAGAAAACCAAGGTTTCCAGAGGAGTATTCTCCCTCATGCCAGCTCCTTCTGAACTGAGATGATAGGTCCACAAAGTAAGCCTGGAAGAGATTGTCCCAGGATATTCACATATTCCGAGAAGATGATGGGTGAAAGTACCTACCACTATCCACCAAAAGAAACAAGTTTTGGGGGAACTTAAAGCCAAACTCTAGGAATCAGACAAAACCTACTCTTGCAATGCCTCCCGACACTGCAAAGGTTAACTGCCCGTTCAGTCTAGGAGTGCAGAAATAAGAACTAACACCTTCTTTCTTGCGTCAGTAAGGTCACTCCAGTCGTGGTCACAGTCCTGCTTCCTCCACATACAATGTAGGGGTTTTAAGCCCTGCATTGTACGAGATGTCATCTAGGAACAGCTCAGAGTGCCAGAGGGAGAGGCGGAGAGCACAGGAGCGAGCCTGAGTGGGAATAAAGTAAGTAATGCAGCCTCTTCAGCTCCCTTCTAGACCTAATGAACAATTAACTCTTGCAGTGTTGGGAGGATCTATTGCAAGAGTAGATTTTGTCTAATTCATGGAGTTGGGCTTTAACATTCTTAACGCTATCTGACATGATATGGAGATGTAATCAGCATGTGTTTTAGCATTTTTAACGCTAGCCTGCTGGAACTGCCAGGTCTCAAGCCTGCATAGGCAGAGATCACTTTTATGTTGAAGTAGAAACCCCCTTTAGTTTATTGGTTCTATTTAAACACGTTGCTGTAAAATATGGTTATATTGAGGTAATTTTTTTTATATTGAATTTTTTTTTTTTTTATGTACAGACACATATCAACTCTATATAGTGAGTACTCTCTGATTTACCTTTCTTGTCTTTCTTTTCTTCCTCCTCTCCACCAGCGCCAAGCAAGGTGAAAATGATTCCAGTTTGTGAGTTGACACCAACAGCTGTCACCACCATCCTGCCAGACCCCTCCATGACATGTGTACCTGCCAAGAACATGAGTCATCATTATTACTACTAGACAGCACGGGCCAGCATGAAATCCTTGTCCTTGTCCTGCATGGTTCAAGTCAGGTCTTGGCATTGTGAATTATTACAGCACAGTACTTATCCCTAGCATCGCCAAAATGCGGGCAATACAATTATACCTAATATGAACTGGCTGAGCAATAGGAAGAAGAAAGAGACTAACAAGAGCCAGTTGTGGAGGCACATACTGAGACCACCTGCTGTCCAGGTGTATCTTTCCCATAATCTGTATCATTAAGATATTGGCTCTTCACATTGTTTAATAACTCTTTCAGTGTCTACATGTCTGTTCCCCATGGGCTTCTCTCTATTTTCCACCTAAAAAAATAAACCAATTCAGCAATGCCATGATCATTAGGGCTTCTCTGGATAAGTGCTTTTTTATTGGGTTCTCCCCTGCTATCGCAACAGAATTAAAAGCATAGAGGTATGTTCTATATTAGGGGTCTCCAAACTTTTCACTACAAGGGCAACATCATACATATGAATAAGTCCCCCCTAACAATCAATATAGCGCAGTGCTACCCAATAATACATAAAAAAACCCATTAATTAATCCATACATTAAAAAGATGTAGTCCAACATTCCATAGTGTCTCAAACCACCAGTGACAGGAAAAAGCCTTCTTACTCAATATGCCACCAAGTGAAAGCCTGCTCTCCACCACGTGATCATTCCAATTTGCTCACCTCCACTTCTGACCTTCAATCATATATGAGGTCACAGAGAGCCTTTTACCCTCCAGTGGGATTGATCAACATGCCCAGGTTCACTCTCTCGGATCTTCCTTATATGCTTTCAAATGCGGCTCAATTATGGCATAACATACATTAACGGCAAAGGGACTAATAGTGTGTTTATTAAAAAAATATAATGGATAAAAAGCACTTAAAAGGGTTAAAATCAAGATCACCTTCAATACAACATTCTTCTTTATAAACTTCTGCATATACCGGTCTCTCACTGCTCAGCAGGTTTGGGATAGCTGTGTGATGACATCATCGGTACGTGATTCCATTCCCTATATGTGTTACGTCTGGTGGCCAGGACTTCTTCAGTAGGACAAGTTCCTCATTACATCAGGGTGTCCATCATAGTCCCCCTCATATCAGGGTCTCCACCACAGTACCCCTTATAGTGACCATAAGAAGCCTCTCCTGACCCTAAATTCTCGACCTGTGCACAAAATATACCACTGACCCTAACTTCGAGCCAAATACAATTTTGCAGTTTTAGTTTGGAAAACCTCTGTTCTATATTCATGGCTGAATTGGCCAAAATTTGAACCATCGGTGGCCCTGCCAGTACCACCTTGCTTGACAAAAGTTGATTGTTGAGTTGACTTTTGTTGAAGGAGCCTGGGTGGAAAACTGTCAGGCTGAACAGTGTCTGCACCCAACCAATGTTTGGGTATTCTGAAACTGTAGGTGCAGACAATCTGAATCCAATAGCAGAATAGCAATTCAATTCAAAAAGTGAAACTTAAATATTATATGCGTTACATATAATAATAACATGATATATTTCAAGCATTTCTTTTTTTTTATTTTGATGATTATGGCTTACAGCTAGTGAAAATCCAAAATTCTGTATCTCAGAAAATTAGAATATTACATAAGACCAGTAAAAAAAGGGATTTTTAATGGCTTACTGAAAAGTACGTCCATGTACAGTATGGTATGCACTCAATACTTGCTCGGGGCTCTTTTTGCATGAATTACTGCATCAATGAGGCGTGGCATGGAGGCGATCAGCCTGTGGCACTACTGAGGTGTTATGGAAGCCCAGGTTGCTTTGATAGCAGCCTTCAGCTCATTTGCATTGTTGGGTCTGGTGTCTCTCGTCTTCCTCTTGACAATATCCCACAGATTCTCTATGGAGTTTAGGTCAGATGAGTTTTCTGGCCAATCAAGCACAGTGATACCATGATCATTAAACCAGGTATTGGTACTTTTGGCAGTGTGGGCAGGTGCCAAGTCCTGCTGGAAAATGCTGACCAGCTTTATGGAGATGCTGATTTCAAAGAGAAGCATGAAGTGCTCTAGAATTTCCTGGTAGAGGGCTGCACTGACTTTGGACTTGATAAAACACACTGGACCAACACCAGCAGATGACATGGCTCCCCTAATTATCAATCACTGTGGAAACTTTACACTTGTCCTCATGCAACTTGGATTCTGTGCCTCTCCACTCTTCCTCCAGACTCTGGGACCCTGATTTCCAAATTAAATTCAACATTTACCACAGTCAGTGATAAGGGGAGCCATGTCATCTGCTGGTGTTGGTCCACTGTGTTTGATCAAGTCCAAAGTCAGGGCAACCCTCTAGCAGGAAATTCTAGAGCACTTCATGCTTCCTTCTGCTGACCAGCTTTATGGAGATGCTGATTTAATTTTCCAGCAGGACTTGGCACCTGACCACACTGCAAAAGTACCAATACTTGGTTTCATGACCATGATATCACTGTGCTTAAGTGGCCAGCAAACTAGCCTGACCTAAACCCCATAACCCCAATCTGTGCGGTATTGTCAAGAGGAAGATGAGAGACACCAGACCCAACAATGCAGACAAGCTAAAAGTTGCTATCAAAGCAACCTGGGCTTCCATAACAGCTCAGCAGTACCACAGGCTAATCGCCTCCATGCCACACCGCATTGATGCAGTAATTAATGCAAAAGGAGCCCCGAAGAAGTATTGAATGCATACTATACTATACATGGACAGACTTTATATATATATATATATATATATATATATATATATATATATATATATATATATATATATACACACATATATATATATATATATATATATATGTGTGTACTGTATGCACACACTCACATATTTACATGTTTTCATCATTTCATAAATAGTTGTAATATACTGAGCAGAGCATATGTGCTTACATTTAACTAAAAGAGGCTTAATAAAAGTTAGGCACAAGCTGTAATTGTAGGCACACTGCCCATCTGGCTCCTGGGATCTCTCCAGCATTATACAGGATTTTATCATTGCAGAATCAGTCTAATGGGCACGGCATTAAAGCCAAATTTCCTGGAAATACATTGATCACACTTTTACTGTGTGTGAACTGTTTTACATGCCAGAGAATTTTTTTATCCTGTTAACCAGTATTGTTATTTACTCTGTTACCGTGTAATGTCAAGAAGGTGATATCACTGGTTTAGCTCTGTAACTTATTCTGTCTCCTCTCTGCCTCCACTTGATTTACTGAGCTATAAATTATCATCAGTACAATACTGGTTATTATAGTCCAATAAAGAGGTAGGTGACACAGGAAGTGTGTCCCCTGCACTCCTGGGGTGTCTTCCAGGCACTGCAGTCCAGAAGAGGGGTATTTTCCTAAGACTGCAGTCCAGAAGAGGTGTGACTTCCTGGCACTGCACTACATTAGAGGTGTGTCTTCCTGACACTGCAGTCCAGAGGAGGTGTGTCTTCCTAACACTGCAGTCCAGAGGAGGTGTGTCTTCCTAACACTGCAGTCCAGAGGAGGTGTGTCTTCCTGGCACTGCAGTCCAGAAGAGGTGTGTCTTCCTGGCACTGCAGTCCAGAAGAGGTGTGTCTTCCTAACACTGCAGTCCAGAGGAGGTGTGTCTTCCTGGCATTGCAGTCCAGAAGAGGTGTGTCTTCCTGGCACTGCAGTCCAGAAGAGGTGTGTCTTCCTGGCACTGCAGTCCAGAAGAGGTGTGTCTTCCTGGCACTGCAGTCCAGAAGAGGTGTGTCTTCCTGGCATTGCAGTCCAGAAGAGGTGTGTCTTCCTGGCACTGCAGTCCAGAAGAGGTGTGTCTTCCTGGCACTGCAGTCCAGAAGAGGTGTGTCTTCCTGGCACTGCAGTCCAGAAGAGGTGTGTCTTCCTAACACTGCAGTCCAGAGGCGGTGTGTCTTCCTGACACTGCAGGCCAGAAGAGGAGTATTTTCTTGGCACTGCAGTCCAGAAGAGGAATTTCTTCTTAGGACTGCAATGCAGAAGAAGGGTGACTTCTTAGCACCGCAGTCCAGAAGTGATTGGGCATCCTTGTACTGCAGTCCAGCAGAGATCCATCTTTGTCAGAATCTAATTTTTCTCATGTTTTCCAGCATCCCACTTTCTTTGTTGGATTTTCCATTTTATTTAAGCTAAACTATATAATTGCATCACTGAGATCCCCTCCTTGCTGTAGTGATAATTCAAAGTGTAGGAATCTACACAGAAGATCTGACCATTGGATTCCATGAATATAAGAAGCCCATGGGTAAGTTAAGCTGGCCATAGATGGTTCGAATCTCAGTCAGTTGAGCAGGGACTGGCCAAGATTTGAACCATGTAAGGGCCTATCGACTTGAGTACAACCAGCATGTCAGATTTTTACTTACGATTATTGCCAGCAGCTATAGCCGCTAGCACTAATCACTGTTTTCTCCCAGCAGGGACGGCTCCCCATGTGATCTGCACAGCAATGCGATGTGAATCACATGCGATGTCTGGCATTGCAGTAGTGTGAACCAGCTCTAAATCATGGTTCAGAAAGGTAATAATTGATAGTTCTTAGTTATATGAATGAGAAAAGGGCGGAGAGCGGGTGATGTGTACTTTTTTTGTTGATTTAGACCTTCTTTGTACTTTTTTTGTTGATTTAGACTTTCTTTAACCACTTGCCGACCGCTGCACACCGATATACATAGGCACAATGGCGGCGGTGGGTAAATGGGCATATCTGTACGTCCCCTTTAAGGGCCAGGGATAGCAGGCGCACGCCGGCCGCGTACAGCGTGACCGTGCCCATGGGGTCCGGCGGACTCGATGTCCGCTGGTCTCCGGGTGATCGTATCACAGAGCCTCAGAACGGGGAGATGCCTATGTAAACAAGGCATTTCCCCATTCTGGCTTGTGTCATGACAGAGCTCACTGCTCCCTGTCAACGGAAGCGATGATTGCTGTCATGTGAATTGAAGCCCACCCCCCCCCACAGTTAGAATCACTCCCTAGGAAACACTTAACCCCTTCATCGCACCCTAGTGGTTAACCCCTTCACTGCCTGTGTCATTTACACAGTAATCAGTGCATTTTTGTAGCACTGATCGCTGTATAAATGACAATGGTCCCAAAATAGTGTCAAAAGTGTCCGATGTGTCCGCCATAATGTCACAGATCGCCGCCGATACTAGTAAAAAAAAAAAAATATATATAAATGCCATAAAACTATCCCCTATTTTGTAGATGCTATAACTTTTGCGCAAACCAATCAATATACGCTTTTTGCGATTTTTTTTTTTTTTACCAAAAATATGTAGAATACATATCGGCCTAAACTGAGGAAAAAAATATTTTTTTAATATATTTTTGGGGGATATTTATTAAAGCAAAAAGTAAAAAATAATGCATTTTTTTCAAAATTGGCACTCTATTTTTTGCGCTATAAACAAAAAAAAAAACTGCAGAGGTGATCAAATACCACCAAAAGAAAGTTCTATTTGTGGGAAAAAAATGACGTCAATTTTGTTTGGGTGCAACGTCGCACGACCGCGCAATTGTCAGTTAAAGAGGCGCAGTGCCGCAAAAAGTGCTCTGGTCGGGAAGGGGGTAAAATCTTCCGGGGCTGAAGCGGTTAAAATGTGTCTAAAGACAAAACTTTTTTTTTAATACAATAGTAAGGGCTTGGAGCCACTGTTGGGTTTTTTGGACTAAATCTCCCTAGCAGGGGTAAGGTGCATCTCACACTGCTGGGGAGATTCACCCTTTCTATTTTTCCTGATGACCACGGTCACTAGGACCAAAGGCAATGGAAAATTCTGAGTTGTCATCCGAACAGAAAAATGGGGGAAACTTCCAATCGACACAATACTTCCAGGGGGATTTCCCTCAGGTTGGTCCTATCTACAGGATAGGAAAGGAAGAGAAATGAATGGGACACAGATGGAAAAGATAATGGAAAATTGGATCAAATACTTACGTAATTTTCCTTTATTGGCGCTAATCCTTGGCAGTAGGTATTGACACCGATACCGATACTAGTATCGGTGCAACCCGAGTATTTGCACAAGTATCGGTACTCATGCAAATGCCCCGATACCTGAAACCGATACTTTCAGGCTCGGTTCTTAGAGCTGTCAGTGGGGTCTCCCCTGTTGACAGCTGAAGTGTTAAAGAAGTCCGGTAATTGGAGCTGTCAAAAAAACAGAAAAAGCAGCCGCAATGTGCTGAAACACTAAAATTAAAAGAAACATTGTTTCTTTTTGTATCTTTCTGTTTTTTCATCTGCAGATCAAAGGGATATACAAATGTTCCTCTGTTTAACCCCTTATTAACCCTTAATTTACTCTAATCAGCCTTAATTAACTCCCTATTCTCCTCCATTTGATTATTATTTTCCTGCTTTTTTTTTGTTCACGTCTATTTTATAAACGATAAACAATGAAAACTTTTTTTTTGTTTGCTTTTTTAGTGAATATTTTTACACATATATATTAACATATATATTCACATTTCCCATTGAAAAAGCGCAAAATGTAAAAAAGAAAATCTATTTAATTTGTAAATAACTTTTTAATGCTTTGTACCATTGTGGACAGCTGAAGTGAAAACAAGACAGTTGCGGTAGGTATTGGCAGGGCTTTTTTTCAGCTGGAACGTGATGGAAATCAGTTCCACCACCTCTGGCTCAGGCCCTCTGCTCCCTGCTCTATCACTTGTAAACACAGGAGTCCGGCTTCTGTGTTTACAAGTGACAGCTTGTCTCCCAATGGCTCCCACAGATCTTATCTCCTGAGTGGCCCCCACTGAATACAAGATGGGGACAAGGGAGATTCAGGTGCTCGGAGTGCAGTGCGGATACCGATACCCCCACTGGATAATCTCCCTCTAGGTGATCAAGGTGGAGCCAACTACAGTGTATGTAAGCCAACAGGGGGCTTCAACCTAATACAGAAACAAAAGTAAGACATGTGGAAGATGGTGGAGCTTTTAAAGAGGTGGGGAGAAGATGGGGGGCAGAGGAGTGATGGGGGGTGGATATTGCATGCAGAGGTTAGAGCTGAAAAGGGGTGAAAGTTAGATGGGGATGCAGAGATAAGCAACTGTGGAAGAAGGCTGAACTCTGCACTCTGTATGCAGTGCACCCCCGAACACTGCACTCTGTATGTAATGCACTCCTTTAAGACCCTCCCACTGTTAGTGACATTTGACCACACCCACTATTTGGGTTTGGAGGGTGTGGGGGGGGTCTTTTGAGGGGGTTGTGTTATGCCATGTACACACGAGCGGACTTTTCGTCTGTCTGAACTCTGAAGGACTTTTCGACGGAGTTACGACGAAACGTACTTGCCTACACACGATCCCACCAAAGTACGATAGTTTCGAACGTGATGACGTATGACCTGGACTAGAATAAGGAAGTTCATAGCCAGTAACCAATAACTGCCCTTGCGTCCTTTTTTGTCCTTCGGACTAACATACAGACGAACGGATTTTTCGTTTGGACTCGAGTCCGTCAAAAAGATTTGAAACATGCTCTATTTCTAAAGTCCGACAGATTTTCCGACAGAAAAGGTCCGATGAAGCCCACACACGATCGAATTGTCCGACGGATTCGTTCCGTTGGACCAGTTCGGTCGAAAAGTCTGGTCGTGTGTACACGGCATTATGCAGCGTACACACAGTTGGACTTTTCGACTGGACTGGTCCGACAGACCGAGTCCGGCGGACAATCCGATCGTGTGTGGGCTTCATTAGACCTTCAGCGGACTTTTCCAGTCGAAAATTTGACGGACTTTAGATTTGGAACATGCTTCAAATCTTTACGTCGTAACTCCGCCGGGCCCAGAAATCCTCTCGTCTGTAGGCTAGTCCGACGGACAAAAACCCACGCTAGGGCAGCTATTGGCTATCAACTTCCTTATTTTAGTCCGGTGTACGTCATCACGTACGAATCCGTTGGACTTTGGTGTGATCGTGTGTAGGCAAGTCCGTTCGTTAAAAAGTCCGTTGGAAGTCCGCCAAAAGTCCGTCAGACCAGTCCGATGGAAAAGTCCGCTCGTGTGTACGCGGCATAAGTCTGTAGGGTTCAATATTGAGTTGAGATTAAGTCCTACGGAAGCTCGTCAAAAGTCAGTTGAAAGTACGTCGGACCAGTCCGGTCGAAAAGTCTGCCCGTGTGTACGCGGCTTTAGAGTTCCTGTACCTGTTTTCTGAGAAAAAAAGCCCTGGGTATCGGTAATTGGTATCGGCGAGTACTAAAAAAAAAATTATCGGTATTCGTACTAGTAAAAAAAATTGTATTGGTGCATACATGGTAAGCTGCCATGTTGGCGCCAGGAAATGGAAAACTGTATCAAATACTAACCGTAATTTCCCTTTTCTGACGCCAATCAATGTATGCTGCCCATGTTGGCGGCAGGAAAATAGGTTTTTACAATTCCCTACTCTAAAATCTAAAATTAAAAAAGATTTCGATATAATTTAAGACCCCAGAAACCAAACCAACAGCTATCAGAAGGATTGGACAAAAAAAAAAAAAAAAAAAAAGCCGATCAAACTGAATTAATTTACAGAGATCTATGGTGTCATGTAAAGGTCCGTGTCCTCACCAGAAAGCAGCATCGGGTCCTTTTCTACAGACTTGCGCACGTGATCCGATTCTCCTGTCAACGAGCTTTCATCAATCTTCAGATCGTTTCCCTGGATCAGAACTCCATCTGTGGGCAGCAGGTCGCCTGGAACATCAGAGAATATTAAAAAATGAATGAAGTTCATTTTCTATTGCAATATTAATGTTGTTCACAGCATTGAACCATCAGTACGTGTGAGTCAGTGCTGTGGGAGACCACGCAGAGCAGGATGTGTCAAGGAGCAAAACACCGCTTCTGATTAATCACAATTTAAAAGTTTTTAAAAGCGGAGATAAAAACTTTATTTTCCTCCGTTGGAGAAATTAGAGTGCACGTATTACCAGCCGCTTTATCTGGAAAAACCGCTGGCGGTAAAAAAAAAAAAAAAAAAAGTAAGCAGTGGCAGGAGACCTAACCACTGTTGTCTTTTTTTTTTTTTTTTATATCAATTAAGTATACAAGAGAAAACAGGTCAATTAGTCTTGTTGATTTAGTTTATTGTTTGCGCATTTATTGTTGTTAATAGTTTTGCAGCCACAAGTCTTGTAGCCAGCATTTGATTTGTCCCAAGTTTTTCCGGTTCAGAATCTTAAAGGGTAACTCCACTTTCCTGGGGGAAAAAAAATAGCAAATAAAGAAAAAATAATATAGCACATATAATTGCGACGCTAATCATGTTGTGATTAAATGTTATTAAAAAAAATCTTTTCTTTTCAATCTGCAGCCGCTGTAATTTTCTGAGGATGCAATATGGCTACAAGGAGTTGTTCTATACACAGAGGGTGTACTGACCTCCCCCCAGAAACATCATTTCCTGCTTATATGTAAACAGGAGGATAATGTAATGGGATTTTATGAGTGCCAGACAAATTGAATTACTCATACACCAAAGTAAAAAAATATTATCACAATTTATTGAACATAGAACAAGTTTAAAAGTTGTATTGGCTATACATAGATAACGCAGACATCAGTACACATCAAATTAGATGTTTAAAAAGGGTCACTCAGCACTAAAATCCCAACATGTTTCGCCCGCTAGGGCTTCCTCAGGGGATGCTTGTTGAGAGACAAGGGTAGATGTGTCACTGCGATATATGTTGAGCCGAACTAGGAAACTACGCTGACACGGACACCGCGCTGCTCAAGGAGAAGTTGGCCGAGAAGAGCCCAGGGAAAAGGCCATGAGACCCATCTAAACCACCCGGCTGGGTCTAAGAAAAGGCCAATGCTGCCAAGTAAAGGTGTTATCTTATAGGGGAAGATATATAAGCGTGGCAGCCCGTCCAGTGTCTGACACTGCAGTGTCCGTTTTCCTAGTTCGGCTCAACATATATCCAAGTGCCTACCTGTGTCATTCTCTATGATTCTCTGGGCAAGACGTTAATGTTTATGTTACATCTTAAAGAATATACATTAATACATAAATGGTTATAAGACGTTCCCATCTTACCATATTTTATTTGGGCGATGTCTCCCACAACGAGCTCAGCCACGGGGATCTGTATGACTTGTCCATTTCTGATGACGGAGAATCTTTGCTCTTGCTCAATGCGACTCTGTAGCCCGCGGAACTGCTTCTCCTTACTCCAGTCATTGAAGGCCGTCACCCACACCACACAAATGACAGACAACAAAATGGCAGCTCCCTCAATCCACCCAGCCTCTGCCTCCCCATCTTCGTGGCCTCCAGCCTGCACATTCCCACAGTCTAGAAGAGATCAGAAGAACATAAAATTTAAGATTTCGAAATAAAGAATCTTCAAACCTCCTTCTATCTGCTATAACAATTCACAGAAAAGTAATTGAAATATTATCGGACTAGAACATAAAAAAATGGTCAGTGGATTTCTGAAGCTGGAGGTACTACACAAAACTTCAACAAAGGTTTCTTTTCGCTTTGGAAAGAGTATGTAAAGGTTTGTGATCTGCCTTGCTTCTAGGGAGATTTGCCCGCACTTGCTGGACTGGACATTGAATTAAACACTTCCTGTTTAGGATGAGATATACATTGTTTGCTTTGTTTAAGGTTGATTGTGTGTATGGATTTTCTGGTGAGGGTATATTTACCTTTTCTTGTCTTGGACATAGTTTGCAGATGCATCAACTCTGATTGATGTTGTATGTAGACGTGCACTCCCAGCTCGTTTTTCATCCATTAGAGTTTGAACCAATGTGCTTTTGCCACCCCCTCTTTGCAGGTGAGTGCAACAGTATTCAGGTTTTTTGACCATCTCAAGTGTTGTTGGTAACACAACTATATGGCTAGTGAAATGGGAACCCTGGTCCATTATTGATATACTTTCTTAATTTATTCCCATTAGCTGTGCTCTATAATCTACACCATATACGATGACCAAGTCTCATATATGCTCCATATCAATGAGGTGAAGTGTCTTTTCATTTCTTGGTCTCCCCTTAGCCTGAACACATCCAACTATATAGGTATGCTTTTGATGGTGTGATCTTTCATATGTGGGTTGGATGGTCGGGTGGGGTTTTTTTTTTCTCTCTCTTGCTTGGGTATAGTTTATTGTGTGTATAAACTGTATATAGAATTGTATGTTAATATGAAATTAATAATTATGTTTTGTTTGTACATATACCAGATGTTTTGTGAGTCACATATGGAGGATTAAGCCTTGAAGAAGCGGTAATGACCGCAAAACATGTTGGCAGATCCCATACAAGTCATGTGATACCATATTAGTGTATATATAGTATTCATAAAAGAGAAACAAACAAAGGGGCAAATAAAGCCCAAATACATGTAGAAAGCATATCACACATATATCTAATAAACTTTTCTATCTTTATAATAATCATCATGAATGCTGCTGCAAGGCTCATCCACCTTACCATTCGCTCTGTGTCTGCCACCCATCTCTGTCAATCCCTCCACTGGCTTCCACTCACCCAACAAATTAAATTCAAAATTGTAATAACAACTTACAAAGCCATCCACAACTCAGCCCCCAGCTACATCACTAACCTAGTCTCAAAACACCAACCTACTCCTTCCCTTCGTTCCTCCTAATACCTCCTGCTCTCTAGTTCCCTTGTCACCTTCTCCCATGCCCGCCTCCAGGACTTTTTCCGAGCCTCTCCCATCCTCTGACAGTCCCTATTCCAATCTGTCCGATTATCTCCTACTCTATTTGCTTTTAGACAATCCCTGAAAACCCTTCTCTTCAGAGAAGCCTATCCGGCCCACACCTAACAACTGTACTTTTTATTTTCTCCATCAGATCATCCCCCACAGTTATTACCTCTTGTATCACTTGACCCTCCCTTCTAGATTGTAAGCTCTAACGAGCAGGGACCTCTGATTCCTCCTGTATTGAATTGGATTGTAACTGTACTGTCTGCCCTCATGTTGTAAAGCGCTGCGCAAACTGTTGGCGCTATATAAATCCTGTATAATGATAATAATAATATATATGTTGTATCTTAAGCATGGAGACTACCATCTAAAAGCCTATTTTCTGCAATACATTTTTTTCTAATATATATCGGGCTGGTGCCCCCTTGGTGTGGAGTGTGTGGAATATGGATTTCTCTCTCTATTAGGCGCTCACTCTAACAAACTCTTTGAGATTTCCCCTCACTTACTGTCCAGCTGAGATAGCAGTCAGCCTTTTCTGCTCTACTGGACTACAAAACGCTAGAACAACCGGACTATAGAAAAAGTGTTATATTACTAGAAGCATGGTATAGAAGTTTCCCAGTCATGTTGTCATTTTAAAAAAATGAAACAACCTGAATAAAATAGGATTACAATTTTAAAAATTGAAACAACTTCCCCCCTGAACAAGCTTCTACTGTCAAAGCTAAAGGAGTATGAATATGTGTCATGCTGATGCAGGCCCGTATTCCCTCCAACATCAGAAGTGTGCTTTCCAGCTGGGGACACACTATCTGTCACACCAATAGTACTGGATAACAGTGGTGCCTGTACCTCTTAAGGAAGAAATCCAGCCAAACCCACATTCCCACCTGCCAACCATGCTATCCTATATATAGAATTAGGACTCTACTACTGAACACGTTGTTTGGGCCAGGGGTGTAATTTAGCCCATTATCCTCCTAGTTGCAGGTATAAGTAGTAAAGAGGGATGGAGCCCACAGAGTTGGAGGTAAGAAATTGAAAGGGGAGGTTAGTGTTCTGCAGAGTAGGAGCTTAGTCCTTCATCAGAAACCTAAGACCTATATGGAACTATAGATGTAGACTGCCCATAGACTGGCCTTCTCCTTTGGGGAAATGTCATGCGTTCTTTTCCCCCTAGTTGGTTACATCATGAAGCTGGAGCACTTTTATGAAAGAATATCCATATTTGGGCAAAATGGACTGAACCTGACCAGTGTAAAGAACTCAGAACCATGCTGTAATGGATTGTTAAAGACCATGCCTAATATGGACTCTTGAATTGCGCGCTACATAAGTTCAAGACAGAAGTGGAGCGGGTTTCTTTAATCTAATAGTGTATGGTAGCCTATAACTGAGAAACCAGGAAGAAGTAACTGCAAAGTCTGGCTTGGTCAGGGGACTGGTGATGGTGGGAAGAAGTAGGGTCAGTCAGGCTTGCAGTGGTGACAGGTCCCCTATTGCACTGTGCATATGTGCCTTGTACCCCAAGACCCCAGTGTTAGTTGGGCTGGGTATTTGGCACAACATCCAACCTGACCTATAACCAGAGGATTGGGGCCCTCTACAACTCAGTTGTGACCCAAGAGTGATAGCCCGCCCCATGGTAAGGCCTTCTTGGCCATGCAGTGTGAGCCTGATCATTGAAATCAGGTTTCCAACCCCCCTTGATATAATTCTTCACTGTAGGCCCCTATATACACCTACACATGTCTTTTATTAATGTCGTATGAAGACAGAATTTGGGTTTGTAGGTCAAGAACAAAAGTAATTTACAACACACGCTGTCGCGGTAGAGATCTGTGTTTTGCTGAGCTTGCAGTTAGCACAACTCAACTCAATGTTTCTTGTCATTTAGTTAAAGGGCATCTGCAAATATACAAATATACTCAATCGCCAGCATCCAATGACCCCGATGAAGGTGCGCTTCGCTTAAGAGTACCTGACATGTACACAGCTAATTAAGCCATGCCTTAAATTAATCGCTTACCATCCTAAAGCCGTTTTGAAACGTCTTGGACTTCACTTGGTTAAATCAAGCTGATGGCTGCAACTATAGCAATGAGCTTGGTGGAATTTTGTTCAGACATTGGTTGGTTGTTCAGTTAAAGTGATCAAGGTGAGAAGGGCCATTAAGGGTTTTTTTCTTATCACTGGAGCACAGTTCTACCCCAGCTGGCTGAAACACAGTGCTACGCAGGCTACCTGCAACACTTTGCCACCCCTGTCTGCCACCTGCAGCACAGTGCCACTCTAGCTGCCTGCAGCCAGTGCCACCCCAGCCACCTACAGCACAGTCTCATCCCAGAAACCTGCAGCACAGTGCACCCCATCCCCCTGTAGCACAGTGCCATGCCAGCCACCTGCAGCACAGTGCCACCCTATCCACCATGAGTACGGTGCCCCCCCCCAAGCTACTAGAGGCAGAGTGCCACCCAAGCAACTTGCAACACAGTACCACCCCACCCCCCTGTAGCACAGTGCCATGCCAGCCACCTCAGCACAGTGCCATGCTAGCCACCTGCAGGACAGTGCCACCCCATCCCCTGCAGCACAGTGCCACCTGACCAATTGCAGAACAGTGCCATCCCATCCAGCTGTAGCACAGAACCATCCCAGCCACCAGCAAACAGTGCCACCCTGCAACATAATGCCATGCCAGCCACCTGCAGCACAGTGATACCCTATTCACCTGCACCCTAGTGCATACCTCCCTACTTTTTGAGATGGGAACGAGGGGCCTCTATTAGCGAAAACATGTAGAAACAGGACACACCCTCTGCCACGCCCCCGAAAGGAGAATTAAACAAAAAATGATTTGTTAAACCCACAAGTGCTTTTTGTAATCACTACTATTCCTTTATATTGGATTTTGACATTTTTAAATGCAGCAATTTAGAAATTGGATGAAAGGTTTAGGTCTGGGAAACACTTCTAAATAGGTAAATATAAAAAGTGGATTTTATATACAACTATATAGCTCAGACCAAAAAGGAGTAAAGAGGGAGCTATGATAGTGCCACTCAGGCCATCTGCAACTTAGTGCCACCTCATCCATCTGCAATACAGTGCAAACCCAACCATCTGCAGCACAGTGCCACTCCAACTATCTGCAGCATAGTAATAACCCAGCGCCAGTGGTGGACCACCCGGAGAGTTTATAACAACACATGTGCTGTATAACACATAAAATCTGTATATTCCGCACAGCACATACACAATGTAGAGAGGGGAAACCATCAACAATAACCCGTGCAGCCAGACAAACCGTAACTGATAGAAACAGATCATAACAAAAAAAACAAAAAAAAACACATGAAGTCCAGCGCTGAGGATATTTGTGTAGAAAACAAAATGCAATATGCAACAGGCGTAAATTGTATGTTTTAATAAAACAGTGATAAACCTATCATAGATAATACTCTAAGGTAACAGTAGTAACTACTAGTGAAACCATGTTAAGAAGCACTGTAATAAAAACACATAATCGTAGAGGAAAACATACACACAATAACACAGTATTAAAAAGTAAATTCTCACAATGATAAAATTAAATGAATAATGCACTGAACATCAGCATGTGCTTGAATGGGGGGACAGTCAGCCTTGGACAACGGGAGACTAACACTGGAGATCCATCCAATATGGTTATATCCCACGGGAACCACTGGGTAGAGTGATGGAAGCCAAGTTCAGGCTTGGAGCAGGTAACAGTGCCACCCCAACCATCTGCAACACAGTGCCAACCCAACCATCTGCAGCACAGTGCCACTCTAACCATCTGCAGCACGGTACCACTTCAACAATCTGCAGCACGGTGCCACTCCAATCATCTGCAGCACGGTGCCACTCCAACCATCTGCAGCACGGTGCCACTCCAACCATCTGCAGCACAGTGCCACTCCAACCATCTGCAACGCAGTGCTACCCCATCCATCTGCAAAACAGTGCCACCCCAACCATCTACAACACAGTGCCAACCCAACCATCTGCAGCACAGTGCCACTCCAACCATCTGCAGCAAGGTACCACCCCAACCATCTGCAACCCTTTGTATAGTTTATATCAATAACTGATTAAGGTTTGAATATTTTAAAAAACCCCAAATTCCTTGTTCAGTCTGTTCTAATTTTTTTTTTTTTTTTTTAGGTATTCCAATATGGTTAGAATCTTTACAAAAAAAAAAAAAAATATCCAGGATCTAATGAGGTTTCCCTTGAAGAAGACGAGGAATTGGGGAACCACTATCATATAATAATAGCCGATATATTTAACCACTTAAGGATCGCCCGCCGCAGTTGTACATCGGCTGTTTGAAGTGGAATACCATTGTTAGGACAGCAGCTAGCTGACATAACCCCGGTATCCTCTTCAAAAGTGGTGCGGTCTGATTTCAGCTAAAAGTGGTCTCCGCAGTGGATTTGCCGCGAGGACCCCCCCCCCCCCACATCACTCTCCAGTTGTCTCCGCCGCTTATTGGAGCCGTCGGTATTGGCGGAGACGATCGCGTCCTCTCCCCCCACAGGCTGGATGTTGAGTGAGGGAAAGATGGTCCCCCCCTCGGCTCCATACCATTGGATGGTGGAAGCAACATCAAACGTCACTTCTGCCCAATGGTCTTAAAGGGGAATTTTTTTTTTGCAAGAAAAAAAAATGACCTTTTTAAATTTTTTTTTTTATTGCATTGTAGTGTAAATGTGGGATGTGAGGTCTTTTTGACCCCAGATCTCACATTTAAGAGGTCCTGTCATGCTTTTTTTTCTATTACAAGGGGATGTTTACATTCCTTGTAATAGGAATAAAAGTGACCCAAAACATTTTTTTTAAAAAGGACAGTGTCAAAATAAAAAATAAAAAGTAAACTAAATGAGAAAAAAAATAAACAAAAAATGTAAAGCGTCCCGCCGAGCTCGCACGCAGAAGCGAACGCGTACGTAACTCACGCCCGCCTATGAAAACGGTGTTCACACATGTGAGGTATCGCCCCGATCGTTAGAGCGAGAGCAATAATTCTAGCCCTAGACCTCCTCTGTAACTCAAAACTGGTAACCTGTAGACATTTTTAAGGGTCAAAGTTTGTCGCCATTCCATGAGCCGGCGCAATTTTGAAGCGTGACATGTTGGGTATCAATTTACTCAGCGTAACATTATCATTCACAATATACAGAAAAATTGTGCTAAATTTACTGTTGTCTTATTTTTTTAATTCAAAGAATTGTATTTTTTCCAAAAAAAATTGGGCTTGTAAGACCGCCGCGCAAATACAGTGTGACATAAAGTATTGCAAAAACCACCATTTTATTCTCTAGGGTGTCTGAAAAAAATATATATAATGTTTGGGGGTTCCAAGTAATTTTCTAGCAAAAAAAAAAATTTTAACTTGTAAACACAGAGTCTGAAAAATAGGCTTGGTCCTTAAGTAGTTACCGTAATTAAAAAAAAAAAGACTATAAAAATGATTGGACAAGATCATCACATCAGCGAGCGGTTTTGTATACTAATTTTATTTTTGGTCCTGTGTTTCTGCCTTTCCTATCGGTATAAAAAGTCCAGTCAATGGTGGACAGAGCCCATGTGTGTTGGGACAGCAATACATAACGTAGCACTGATCCATTCACACATAGCCTCCTGGAGGCATCATGTTAGAAGATAATACAGGATGTTCTTTAGATGGGAACCATGGTACATACTTCAAGAAAAGGCATAAATACTTAAAATGATGAGAGCTGCTTGAATCCTGCAAGCATGAAAAATTAAAAGAAGAATTGATTTAGAACAGAAGAAATCTGCTTTACCTCATTTAACCGGGACTTTTACAGCCTGAATTCGGCTCTCTTTAAAGGGCCATCAAGTGTAGACTAGCCGTGTACCACCAATGGTCGGCCAGTTCACCTTCAGTTCAGAAGCAGCTGTGGACAGTAGAGCATGTGGCTAGCTTTTAGCAGCTGTTGATTCTCTTGTCTTAGAGCTAAATGAGACAAAATGTACCGTTGCAGTGCAGCCCCCCTGCCCCACAAGGCTTAAATGCTCATATAGTCTGGGGGTGAAGGGATAAGGTGTATAACTTACCTTATTTCTGGTTTTGGCAGGCTTCCTCCATCCAGGTGACTGGTCCCCCACCTCTCTAAGCAGCTTCTGCCCATGGTTGCATTAACACCTCCTAATGTACAATTAGTGTTGCCACCTTTTCTTCAAGCCAAACCCGAACACTTTAGAGGCACAGGTCATTTTCCCCCCCCCGTAATATACACTAAAGAATTACAGTAGAACCTTGGATTACGAGCATAATTCGTTCCAGTAGAATGCTTGTGATCCAAAGCACTCGCATATCAAAGCAAGTTTCCCCATAGGAGTCAATGGAAACGAAGATAATTTGTTCCGCATTGACTTCTATTGCATGGAATACCGCATGTGGCCAGAGGTGGGAGGGGGGGCGCCGGAGAGCCTCAGAAATACTCGGGGACAGCCAGAGAGCCTCAAAAATACTCGGGGACAGCTCGGCTGAACTTGGAAACCCTCGGAAAGGCTTGGGAACGGAGTATTTCCCAGTGTTTCCGAGTATTTCTGTACAGCTCCGAACCGTTCCCAGTGTCACCGGCGCCCCCCGCACCTCTGGCCTAATGCGGTACTGCACACCACATTAGCTTGAATTCTGATTGTTTTGCAAGACAACACTCGCAAACCGAGTCAGAATTAAAAAAAAAAAAAAAACGTTGCTCGTCTTTCAAAGCACTCGTTACTCGATAACCAAGGTTCCAGTGTATAAAAGACCTGGGACACCTGGAACAGTGGGTGTGGCCAAACTGCTCTTGCTGACATCACCCCCCCCAGAGATGCTGGACCTGCCCCCAGACATCGGCCTGCAGCTCCTGGATGGGAACAAAGTTTTGTGTAACTATCTCAGTTACTTGGGGAGCCACAGCCCAGTCTGAATAATGTGTATGGGTTTCAGACAGACTGAAACCCAGACACATGATTCAAAACCCGGACTGTCCGGGTGAATCCTGGACAGGTGGCAACCCTATGTACAATGCAGGGTTAATAGTAGGGTTGTCCACATACCACTTTTTTAAGACCGAATACAAGTACCGATACTTTTTTCACTCGTTGATACCGTTTATCAATACTTTTTTTATGAGCACTAATAGGTGGCACTGACTGATGGCTGGCACTGCTAGATGGCTATGCTGCCTGTGACGCCCATCAGTGCCCAGATGGCGCTGACTGATGGGCACTGATACGTGGCACTGACTGATGGGCACTGATAGGTGGCACTGACTGATGGCTGGCACTAATGATGGGCATTGATAGGTGGCACTGACAGGTGGCTGGCACTGATAGATGGCTATGCTACCTGTGACGCTCATCTTGGTACACCTTGCAATCCGCTGCTGCTTACTGTAGCTGACATCTTGTTACACCCAGCCAAACTATATGGGCTAGGTGTAACAAGATGTCCGCTGCTGGCTTACTGCGGCCGAGTGCAGGGTGTACCAAGATGGGCGTCGGGGGGGGGTTCAACCGCTGACCGAATTCCGTTTATTCCGTCACCGAATGTGACGTCTCCACCCGCTGACTTCTGCTTGCGTGCAGGTTTCGGATTAGGCATCAGGAGCATTTGTGTGAGTACAAGTACTCGTGCAAATGCTCAGTATCGGTCCCGATGCCAATACTAGTATCGGCATCGGGACAACCCTAGTTAATAGTCCTGCATTGTGCATGATGTTGCTGAGGGTCCACGCCACGCACAGCCCTTAGCTTAAAATGTTACTAAGCCTAGGCGCCACTGCAGTCACTATATCTGATCTCCCACAATACACAGAACATGAAAATACAATTATTTTAGTAAAAATAAACTGCTAAATACCTTTTCTCATCTGCAGTATATAGCAGTCTTGTGATTTCTATCAGTTCCTGGTGAAGCTTGTAGGAGGAGTTTTTATACTGCACTGAGCTGTCCTATGAGGCCGGAGGGCCCCTGACCCTCTGTCTGGACAGTGTTGATTGGCCCTGTGCTGATCACATGCATTCTCCCAAGAAAAAAAAAAAACTCTCTAGCAATACACACCAAACTGAGCATGTGCAACCTGACTCCAAAGGCTCTCTTATCCAGACTTGTCAAGGGGGACAGTGCAGGGAGAAGAAGATCTGTACATACAATAGACATGTGCAATTAGTTTCGTTCCAAATTAATTTTTTAACGAATTTCATCAAATTAGGTAATTCAGAAACATCTGAATTAACGAAAACAAATTAAAGTAAATTTGAATATTCGAAAATTTGAAAATTCATAAATTAGAAAATTCGAAAATAAGTAAATTCCCAAATTAGAAAATCCGAAAATTTGAAAATGCAAAAATAAGAAAGCAAATCTGAAAATTCGAAAGAACGAAAATCCGAAAATTCTAAATAATAACTAACTAACTAATAATAACTATTAAATTATAGTTAGTAGAATTTCCTTTCAAATTTGGCTGCTAGTGAACGTAACAAATCCGAATTTATCCGAAGCTACAAATTATCCGAAATAAGGAATGCTGCATCTAAACGAATGAAATGTAAAAAAATAATAATAATAAGTATTAATAATAATAATTAAAACTTTTTATTATTATTATTATTTATTATTAATTTATTCCGTTCCATTTGTTTAGATGCAGCATTCGTTATTTCAGATAATTCGTAACTTAGCTTACGATGCTTACGAATCATCCAATATAACGAATGCTGCATCTAAACAAATGGAACGGATCGAATTAATAATAACAAATTAATAATAATAAATACCAATAACAATGAAAAACGTATTATTATTATTATTGGTTATTAATTCGATCTGTTCCATTTGTTTAGATGTGGCATTCGTTATTTTGGATAATTCGTAACTTCAGATAAATTCATAATCATTACAAATTCCAATACCAATAATTTAATAGTTAGTTATTATTAGTTCATTATTATTTAGAATTTTCAGATTTTCTTTCTTATTTTTGGATTATCGAATTTTCGGATTATTGAATTTTCAGATTTTCAAATTTACGAATTTTCTAATTTATGAATTTATGAATTTTCTAATTTACGAATTTACACAAAAACGAAAAAAAAAAACCCAGAATGAAAAGAAAACAAACAAATTTTTTGGCAGTGCACATGTCTAGCATACAATATCAAATAGCCTTTTTACACAAAGCAGAGGATTAACCCTTAGGTTCCACAGTGAGTATAACAAGCATGCTTTACTGCATATACAGACTGATTTTACTGCTGTGGATTTAGTAACACTTTAATTACTTCCAGTCTGGGCCTTTTTTGGCACTTACTGTTCACATGTAACAATCAGTATTTTTAGCTGGAAAATTACTTAGAAACCCCAAACATTATATATATATATTTTTAAGCAGAGGCTCTAGAGAATAAATTGGTTGGTCTTGCAATTTTTAATGTCAACGGTATTTGGATATATAGAATCTAGGGATGGGACTTTAAAGGCACAACAATATTAAACTACAAAAAGGTAGGTTGGTTTAGGGGTTTTTTATTAATAAAGTAAAAAGACAATGGACAGACAAACATGTTTAAAATCACATCAGACTAGGCATAGGACCTAATATTGGTATGCCGTGTGGAACCTATCCTGCAAGCTTGTATAGTAATGGAAAGATTATAAGTACATAAACAGATCACTTGGTCAAGGTGGAGGAGAGATTCTTCCCCAAGTGTTACACAGTAGATAGTCAAAAAGCTAACACAAGCTGAATGCTGCAGGTTTGGTGATCCACGATGGATAATCTCTGGTTGCTCTACATGTTTCGCGTTTCGCAGAACGCTTCCTCAGGAGCTAGAGATTCATTGGGAATGGTAAGACCAGAAACTGTAAATAATAGTAAGGTGCATATGATCGCGATCCGATCAGAGGTCACTGTTGTCTGGAGTAAAATGAGGACAGCAGCCGGCCATATACTAGGATCTCTCAAATGAAGGGTAGTATCAGGTATTCATAGATGAGAGAGTGAGGGCTTTGTAGTGGTAATGCCTCGGGTCATTGAGAGGAACCATGTATGTGCGCCGTCCGGACACATACATGGTCCACCACTCTCCATTACTCTGATTAATAAAATATGGGTTTGTTGGATTTGGCTCTTTGGGCCCCAGAAAGTGTTGCATTTCTGCCATTTCCACTTCTCAGCCATGGCTGATAAATGAATAAGGAATAGAATTAATGTTCAGACAGTGCCAAACAATCAGTGACCCTGCTTCATAAAGGAACCTTCTCTCTCCAGAGCAAAAGAAGTGAACATCAGACCTGAAGTCAGGGTTCGAAGTTCAAGTGGAAATTCAGTGAAACACTAACTATATTTAAATCTACTCCCACCTCCATTCTAAGCCTATTCTATCTACCCTGTGAAAGGAAAGAGCTGTATGCTTGACTATTCTGAGGGTGCTCCAGTCCAGTCACATGATCCGGTCCCAGCACCAGCTTCAGTGTAGAGGGAGTCCTCTACCAAAGGTAGAGCACCCTCACCAAAGGTAAGTATACAGATCTTTCTGTTACAAGGTAGATAGAATAGGCTTATAATGAGGGTGGGAGTAGATTTAAGAATAGTTAGTGTTTGACTGAACTTCCAGTTTAAGTTGGTTTTAAAGGGTCAGCCCACCAGATATTAATGTTCTACATGTTGAAAAATTAGGGAGAGTGGAAAAATAGTGCCGGACCTGTATGGTTTTCTTATTGGTATTGTTATTTTATCTTAGGGCATTGGTGTTGATTGTTTCCGGGCAGGTGGCCTCTACACTCCAGAGGGTCTCCACGGTCTCCTTGCCTTGAAGTGTAATGCAACAAAAAGGTAAATTGAAGTGCCGCACCACTGCTAAAAGGTCCAGATATGCCTTTATGCCAATAATAGCCTGGTGGGCAATCAAAAGAGTATCCAATGCATTTCAAGGGTCCATCACCGATCAGGACTTGAGATTGAAAACATTATCAATGGAATAGAAGTGAATTATACCTTTAATGGTATCCTTCCAAGTGTAATTGCAAGCATAGGTCTCATCAGCAGCTGGTTTGGCAGCCAAAGCTTGGAAACACCTTGGAAACTCTTTGGATAAATCATCTGACTTTTAGTGGAATAATGTCGTATCTGGACCTTTTAGCAGTGGTGTGGCGCTTCAGTTTACATTGTTGCTCTACATTTTGGGACTCTGATGACAAGCGCTGTGAACTTCCCAGATCTGCACCCATGTTCCAGCCACTACAAAGGGTTCCCGCTCTTTCTGCTACATTTTTAATTTATTTTATATCATGCAGAATGCAATAGGAGGAGAGGTAACTCCAAAATGTATTTCAAAACACCACCAAGGTGACCCGAGCGGAAGTGAGAATGGGTACTCGTCAACACAAGGTACCTGCTAAACCCCCCAGAAAAAAGTGCCATTTGTGAAAGAGGAGGGGGGAGGAGGCCTTAAAGTGAGCTTCCCCTTTTTGGGTGAAGCTCCACTTTAAATTAATTCACATCTAGCGGTCATCAAAGCCTAGATTTCCACGCCCAAAGATATATGGGGGCTGTGACTGCAAACCTTTAATGGAAATTACTAACTGTCTGGTTGTAATACTTTCTGAGACATAAGGTGAAAAATAACTAGCTTACACCACGGCTTCCTGTGGACTCTCTAGATGAGGGTTATGTCACTGGGTCTTCTCCAAGGTTCTCAAAAACCTACATAACATGCTATAACTCTACAGTCACCAAAAGGGTCATGTTGATAGTTGTTTTCTGGTTCAAGGTCTGTCCCAACCATATCCAATAACACAGACCCGATGAAGGGAAATGCATTACCCCCCGAAACGCGGTCGTGGGAAAGCTGAGCATCCCAAGAACTACTTACCATGCTGCAACTCTACAATCTAACAGCACCAAAAGGGTTATGTTTGTAGTTGTTTCTGGTTCCAGGTCTATCACAACCACGTCTGCCAACACAGCCCCAATGAAGGGGGAAACATTTCCCCCAAAATGCGTTGGCTCTACTTATGGCCTGTATATATTCCCCTTGACGCTGCCCTCACACAAATATGTGGCCCGGCTGGACTTTTTTGGGTGGGGCTGCATATTTGCGTATTACCGAGAGCCTTGGGCTCCATACTAATGATCGGGACCCTCAACTCCTGATTCCGGGTCACCTGATTTCTGTGATAGCCTCTGGCTGGCTACCACAGTGATCAGTCACTGTAAAGCCCGCCCCCATGTTTTCGCTCTCTGTGAATGGAGGACAGAGCTACATTGTATCTCTCTCTTTGCTTGCAGAAAAAGAGAGAAAGAAAAGGGTGTGTAAAAAAAGAAGAAGAATTTTTTAAAAAAAATACATAGATCAAGGTTTGAACTAGCTCAGTGCCAGGGTTAGTGTTTGGGTCAGGGTCAAAGGTCAAGGTTAGGGTCAGTATTTTTTCGACAGAATTATTTTAATTAGTATCAGTGTCGGTGTGTTTTAGGTATGATTAAAAAAAAGCAAAATGTGCACTATTGTTTCTGGGCTGTACTATGGGTACAAACAGTGGTGGCCAATCCATAAGGGGTGCTGCCCCCCTAATCTCTATGCGCTGGCCCCTAATCTCCATGCGGGGTGCCGGACGCATAGATTTCTAGGAGGTTTTTCTTTTTTGAAGCACATGATTACAGCCTGAGGCTCTAATTGGCTTCAAAAAGGTTGGGCTTGAGGCGCAGAGCACTGCACCCAGAACCCACCCACTTGTGACATTAGCGAATCAACATTCGCTATTGTCTTCCTGATTCTCCTCGCGGCCAATCAAGACAGGAAGTGGGTCCTAAGACCGCATTGGCCGCCGCCTGTTTGCCGCCCCCACCCAAAAAAAATGGAGCACCAGCCGCCACTGGGTACAAACAACAACTAACATACACATATTTTGTATCGCTGCGATTGTAAAGAGCAGGAGAATTTATTTTGGGTTGTTCTTTGGTGGTAGGTTATGGTAGTAGTAAGAAATATACAGCTTTATTTAACCACTTCAATACCTTACATTGTACCCGAACAGAATTTTTATCATTTTGTTCCCACAAATAGAGTTTTCTTTTGGTGGTATTTGATCACCTCTGCAGTTTTTATTTTTTGCTAAACGAATAAAAAAAGACAGAAAATTTTGAAAAAAAAGTTTCTTCGTTTTTGTTATAAAATTTTGTAAATAAGTATGTTTTCTCCTTCACTAATGGGCACTGATAAGCTGCTCTGATGAGCACTGATAAGGCGGCACCGATGTGGTGGTACTGATGATAGGCATTGATAGGAGGCACTGATGGGCACTCATAGATAGGTGGCACTGGTGGGCACTGATACGCAACACTGATGGGCACTGAAAGGCTGCACTGATGGGTACTTATGGGTGGCACTGATAGACAGCACTAATGGGCACTGATAGGTGGCATTAATGGGCACTGATGGCTGGCACTGATAGATTTAACTGATAGGCATCACTGGTGGCACTGGCAGGCATTTTTCTTTGGCACTGATTGGCAGCTACCTGGGCACTGATTGGCAGCTGCCTGGGCACTGATTGGCAGCTAACTGGGCACTGGTTGGCATTTCCCTGGTGGTCTAGGGTGGCATACCTGGTGGTTCAGTGTGGTGGCCATCCCTGGTGGTCCTGGCGGGAAATCCTGGTTGTCCTGGGTGGGCATCTGAGGGGGGGAGCTGTGCTGATAAACAATCAGTCTGTCAGATGCGAGTAAGGAAAAGCAGATCACCGGCTCTTCCTATTTACATCGTGATCAGCTGTGATTGGACATGGCTGATCACGTGGTAAAGAGTCTCTGTCACAGACTCTTTACCTAGATCAGAGTAGCGGTGTGTCAGACTGACACGCCGCAACAACGATCGCAGTGATGCGCGCCCCCGGGGGGGGGGGGGGGAGGCGCAGCTGCTTGGTATCCTGAAAGACGTCATGCGATGTCCGGTCAGGATATCGCAACCACTTTGCAGATGTCATTTTGCTATATGGCGGGTGGCAAGTGGTTAAATTTTTTTTTTTTTTCGATTTTGGGCCAGTTTTCCTTTGATAATAATTTTCTTTTTTAGGAGATATCCATCACCATTTACCACCAAATGAAAGCCCAATTTGTCCAGAAAAAAACACGGTATAATCCCCCTGGATGCATAAAGTAGTTGTGATGATATGTACGATTCTACTAACACATGTCAAAGTTGCAAAATTGTACTTAGGCATCAAGATTTGTTTTACCCTTAGGCACGAAGGGGTTAACCGTAAGTAGGACAAGCTTTTTACTGGGCAAGCCTCCACCCTCATCTTAGAAGACCTACTTATAGAGTGTTTATGATAATAAAATAAGTTGGCTAATTATTAGATAACTGAAACCTGGGTCTCCTTTTCCAGCACGTGATATTGCATCCATGAGTCTCACATCCTTTTAATACGAGACTTTATTATCTGAATGATACCCTGGCTGCAGATATAAAGTAAAACTCTAAGGGCAACACAGTAATTGCAGCAGCAAACATTTTATCGGCCCACCACCCACTGCCACCAATGGCAGCATACTGCATGCTACAAGAAATGGCATAGGAAATACAGGTAAGGAACACACTCATGGATCATCAACTGTCCACAGAACACGATCTAAGAAAACACAGCTCTAGCAGATCAAGCAATATAATTGGAAAGGAAGGAACACGTACTCTCACTTTGTTCTCCTGGCGGTGCATAGAATGAAAGGCCCAGAGAGACGATGGCAGCAATTTCTAAAATGATGAGAGTCACGTCCTGAAGGGCTTCCCAGACTAACTGCAGGAAGGTTTTGGGTTTTTTGGGAGGTATGAAGTTCACACCGTATATTTGCCTTCTCTTCTCAAAGTCTGCTACATTATCCGACAAACCTGCAAACAGTAACAAAAAGCAAAGTGTTATAAATTAATACATCACTTCAAATTAATGGATGCTTTAAAAAAACAAGATATTATTAACATACCCTGTAAAACAAAAAAATTGTCTAACCATTGCCTATGCCAACAAATGACATTAAAGCAACCTCTCGGAACCAGGATTCTAACTCTTGGGTCTAAAGGCTGTTAGTGAGCAATAAGCAAATTCTACCTCTCCATTGACATCAATGAGTTTTCAGCTGCCTGTGAGGAGCATTCTTCCCACTGACCACCAATTTAAGGAGCATTCTTCCCACTGATCACCAATGTAAGGAACATTCTTCCTACTGACCACCAATGTAAAGAACATTCTTCCCACTGACCACCAATGTAAGGAACATTCTTTCCACTGACCACCAATTTAAGGAGCATTCTTCCCACTGTCCACCAATGTAAGGAACATTCTTCCCACTGACCACCAATGTAAGGAACATTCTTCCCACTGGCCACCTCTATAAGGGGGCATTCTTCCCACTGATCACCAATGTAAGGAGCATTCTTTCTACTGATCACCAATGTAAGGAGCATTCTTCCCACTGATCACCAATGTAAAGCATTTTTTCCCCACTGACCACCAATGTAAATAACATTCTTCCTACTCACCACCATAGTAATGAGCATCCTTCCCACTGGTCACTAGTGTTATGGGATCCTTCTCCACCAACCACCACCAATCTATGAAGGTCATTTTTCCCTAACCGCCAACTTAGCACAGACCACCAGTGTAAATTGAGGCTTCATGGAGACCACCAAAGTAAGAAGGCACTTTTCCAATGACCATCCCTGTGGTCACAGAGCGGGCACGATCACGGGATCACGGGAGACCATCATTTGACGCCCTCCCAGAACTAGCTATCCGCGCTGTAACTGTCATTTGGCTATAGCGCAGTCAGCAAGTGGTTAAAGTAAGAGAGAACTGTGTCCGAGCCCACCCACTTGTGACAATAGCTAATTAAAATTCACTATTTTCTTCAGGTTTCTCCTCCCGGCCAATCAGGATAGGAGGCAGATTGGGTTGGCCGGGAGGAGAAGCCGAGGAAGCCCTGGAGGGGCAGAGTGCCGGGGAGTGCTGGGGACCGTCACCGTGGAGGGGGGAGTGCAGGGGACCATCACCGGTCATTGATTTGCATGTCCTCATACATTATCATCTGAGTTGTGTTTAGTAATCTAAATGTGGAAAAAACAAAGCTCCCCACAATGCTCCCAGGGCATCTTCGACTCTACCGTCGTCTCCAGGAGAGGCTGAGTGCGGACGGTCCTGAGGGGGGGGGGTTTCTTTGCTACCCCCCCAAAAGTTTAGCATCAGCCGCCACTGGTGGAGAGGTATTAGAATCCCTGTCAGGTTTTTACTTCTGTCTGTGTCCCCGTTAGTGATTTTTTCCCCCTCTCTATTTGTCCTGTTAATCGTTATCACCAAGTGTAAAAGAAAATCCCAAATTTTAGGTTGCCCCCATAACAGGAATAGTGGAGAAATCTTCCAAGGGAGACACTAGTTATAGGATTGCACAACTTTGGAGGAATTTCCTCTCACTTCCTGTTTGGCTATGGGACAGGAAGTGAAGAGAGTATTTCCACGGCACTGCACACTCACTCAGAACACATCCACTGCACAGCCTAAGCACAGACACTGCACATACTCATACTGGGATGCCTACCTTTGCACGCACATTAACTTTAATGGCATCCCAGTCCGTAGGGTTCAATATTGAGTTGGCCCACCCTTTGCAGCTATAACAGCTTCAACTCTTCTGGGAAGGCTGTCCACAAGGTTTAGGAGTGTGTCTATGGAAATGTTTGACTATTCTTCCAGAAATGCATTTGTGAGGTCAGGCACTGATGTGGACAAGAAGGCCTGCCTCGCAGTCTCTGCTCTAATTTATCCCAAAGGTGTTTTATCGGGTTGAGGTCAGGACTCAAGTTCCTCTACCCCAATCCATATCTTTATGGACCTTGCTTTGTGCACTGGTCCAAATCATTTGGTGAAGGGGGCATTATGGTGTGGGGATGTTTTCAGGGTTATGGCTTGGTTCCTTAGTTCCAGTGAAAGGAATTCCTAAAGCGGAGCTCCAACCAAAAGGGGAAGCTCCACTTGTTTACTTCTTCCCCCTCTCCACTGCCACATTTGGCATGTTTTGGGGGGAGCGGATACCTGTCAAATCCAGGTACCCGCTCCCACTTCTGGGTAAGATCGCTGCAATCGTTGTGCGGCAATCTATGAAATTTGCAGCCCCTTTTCCATCCCCACACAGGTCTTAGAAAACAAATATCCAGGCGCATCAATGATAGCCCAAATGGGTAAAACAAATCGTCAAGCTGAGGCAGCTGCTCTCCCCGACTCATAGACCAATGAGGCAAACAAACCAAATCAACAAGGGAAGACAGCGCTGGACCCCAGCAATGCGTAGGACCGGACCTCTGGTTAGTAAAAATAAATCCTTTATTCCATAAAGGTGGGGGGGTGAAGTACCGTGGAATACAGCAGCCTGATAAAAATCATATGTGCATTATAATGGTGGACCAGACCTCTAAGTACCTGGAGGCTGGGGCCGCATAGATAACAAGAGGGCTCCGATGGAACACGGCTGGGCTGCAGGGCGGGGTGTCACAACAACGCCACAGACAGGAATCTGGACCATTAGGACCATTAGGGCCATTACCACTATAGTCAAAAAGCATTGGCCTATTCTCTGCTCACATCCAAAATTAGGCCCCCACTTACCACCTGCTCCTCAGGTTGTCTTTAAGAAGGCTCGCACCCTTAGGCTCAGTCCTTTTGGGTTTGCTGGGGGCAATATGATTTCTGTCAGAATCATAGATATTAGGGGTTACTTTGACAATTGGGTTGGCATTTTTCAGTGCAGGAAAGGGGGCTGTCTAACATGCCAATTTATTACCCATGGCCAGTCTCCTTTCCATGACAGCTCTAACAACGCCTATTCCATCAGTCAACTTACGACTTGTTCCTTCTAATTTATTATATATGTCTTGCGGTGCCCATGCAACCTATTGTACGTTGTCGTACCATTCGGGCCCTACACACTAGGGTTGGTGAACACCGCAGGTTTGTTAAGAAAGGTGCAGATGAGCACAGCTTCCTCCGCCATTTTGCTACCCACCATAACAAACACTTTAAAGAGCTACCCACCATAACAAACACTTTAAAGAACTGTCGGTTTTGGTCATCAAATTTGTACCTAAGGGTGACCTCACGGATAATGTGAGATTCCTGCGCTTATGTCAACGTGAAACTCTATGGATTTACAAGCTCAACATGCTTTTGCCCAATGGGTTGAATGAAGAATTAGAGGTTAAAACGGTCATTTACTTGCAGTATGTCAGCCTGGTCCAATCCATAGTACATTCTTTTCCCACCATTATGCTCAGATCATAACCCGCACACTGCATCAAATTGGTCTGCATGGCTGTCGTCCCAGAAGGAAGCCTCTTTTAAAGATGATGCACAAGAAAGCCCACAAACAGTTTGCTGAAGACAATCAGACTAAGGACATGGATTACTGGAACCATGTCCTGTGGTCTGATGAGACCAAGATAAACGTATTTTGTTCAGATGGTGTCAAGCGTGTGTGGTGGCAACTGAGGAGTAAAAAGACAAGTGTGTCTTGCCTACAGTCAAGCATGGTGGTGGGAGTGTCATGGTCTGGGGCTGCGTGAGTGCTGCCGACACTGGGGAGCTACAGTTCATTGAGGGAACCGTGAATGCCAACATGTACTGTGACATACTGAAGCAGAGCATGATCCCCTCCCTTTGGGGACTGGGCTGCAGGGCAGTATTCCAACATGATAACGACCCCAAACACATCTCCAAGACGACAACTGCCTTGCTAAAGAAGCTGAGGGCAAAGGTGATGGACTGGCCAAGCATGTCTCCAGACCTAAACCCTATTAGGCATCCTCAAACGGAAGGTGGAGGAGTGCAAGGTCTCTACGTCCACCAGCTCTGTGATGTCATCATGGAGGAGTGGAAGAGGACTCCAGTGGCAACCTGTGAAGCTCTGGTGAACTCCATGCCCAAGAGGGTGAAGGCAGTGCTGGAAAATAATGGCGGCCACACAAAATATCAACACTTTGGGACCATTTTGGACATTTTCACTTCACTTTTGTTGCCAGCGGTTTAGACATTAATGGCTGTGTTTTGAGTTATTTTGAGGGGACAGCAAATTTACACTGTTATACAAGCTGTACACTCACTACTTTACATTGTAGCAAAGTGTAATTTCTTCAGTTTTTGTCACATGAAAAGATAGAATAAAATATTTACAAAAATGTGAGGGGCGTACTCACTTTTGTGAGATACTGTAATATATATATATATATATATATATATATATATATATATATATATATATATATATATATATATATATAAAATGTTTGGGGGTTCTAAGTAATTTTCAAGCAAAAAATACTGATTTTAACTTGTAAACAACAAGTGTCGGAAATAGGCTTGGTCTTGAAGTGGTTGAATTTCATGTGTCTGTAAAGGCAGACCTCCCAATACTTTTGACAATATAGTGTACATCAAAATAACGAGCACAGGCACTGCACATGCGTCAGAAATGAAAGAACGTGCAAACGGAGTATTTGCAGTGACACAGCATGTAGTAAGTTACAATCAGAGCACACACGCCATCCAGGGAAGACACTGCCCGAGAACACACACAGAACATAGGACAGCCACTGTCTGCTAGAACACCATGTCTGAGTTGCTGCTTCGTTCTTTAGTGTAGCATCGTTGTTCTTCTCGCCCGTAACGCACTGACGCACACAATTAGGAGATTTCCCTGCTGGGTGGTGACTGGTCTCCACAGCAATATGGTGGCTTGGTCTAAGCACAGGCACAATATGCTTAGCAGCAGATAAGAGACAAGGACAAGATGTCTTTGGAAAGATGGCAGATGTCTAGTCATTTAGCACAAGCTATATCTGTGAAGACTCTATATTAATGGTCACGTGACCATTGCCGTATGCATACAAGAAAGCACACTGTTGTCAGATGCATCCTGTCGTGGTATATTACAGTAAAATAGGATGCATGGACAAAAGTGTCCACACCGGTGTGATCTGCACTGCCCATTTCGTTGCAGCTTGCGACTTCATTTAACAGAAGCAGGGCCATCTTTAATATTGATTGGACCCTGGGAAAAACATTTCTTGGCCCCCCCCACCCCCCATGCAATTTCACTCTCCACCTGCGTTGAGACATATAATAATATAAAATTAGTTTACTGTATCAGATCAGGCAGCAATTGCGATTGGTTGCCAGCAGTTACAGCATATAATTACTGCTTACTGACTGGTTGCTAGAGGTTGCAGCACACATAACGGCTCACTGATTAGTTGCTAGAGGTAACAGCAAATGATTTCTGCTTGTTAATTGGTTGGTAGAGGTTACTGTACAGTAGTACTGCTCACTGATTTGTTGCTAGAGGTTACAGCACACATAACGGCTCACTGATTAGTTGCTAGAGGTGACAGCACATGATTTCTGCTTGTTAATTGGTTGGTAGAGGTTACTGTACAGTAGTACTGCTCACTGATTGGTTGCTAGAGGTTACAGCACACATAACGGCTCACTGATTAGTTGCTAGAGGTGACAGCAAATGATTTCTGCTTGTTAATTGGTTGGTAGAGGTTACTGTACAGTAGTACTGCTCGCTGATTGGTTGCTAGAGGTTACAGCTCATCATCTGCTCACAGCAGGGGGGCATGATATACATATGAATGTTGCCTTTATTTGCATATCAATGCCACCGGCCGCAGCTATTTACTTATGAATGCCGCCGCTGGCCGGCTGTCTCTTTAGGCGGCTCCCCAGCCATTCATATGTAAATAGTGGCGGTTATTTACATGTAAACACAGGGTCTGCAGGTGAGTCTCTGTACACAACAATAGGGCAGAGCTGGGCAGCATTAGTAGCAGCACTTCACACTGAGATATCGGGACACAGCACGGGACTAAATCTTTAAGGGACGAGGGAATTTAAACTGGTATGGTTGGCAAGTATGAGGCTTCTGCTTTGGGCCCCACAACAATGACAGGGCCCAGGGCAGCTGCCCCTTTTGCCCTGCCTTAAAGATGGCCCTGAACGGAAATCTATGCAAGTTGCAATGAAATCGATAAGAAGTGGTGCAGGAACCTTTTTCATAATCTCTGCGACATGAGCGCTCCCATTGGCAGCAATGGAGTGCGACTTGTCATGTGATTTGGAACTGTCAAATCTAGGGCTGAAGCAATGAATTGATTATGAAAGTAATCGATTACTATTTTCATAATCGATTAATCGGCCAGTAACATAATGGGGTTAAAAAAAATTAAAATGAGCCCTTTATAGTACAAAAAGAGCAAATCGCTACTGTAAATATTACTTTCACTGTTGCACAGTAAAAAAATGAACCCCTTACAGTAGCGATTATTTGCTCTTATTTTACTATAAAGGGCTAATTTTTATTTATATTTTAACCCCATTATTTTACTAAACATCTTAGGCCTGGTTCACACCTCTGTGTTTTTGGTGCTTTTTGTAGAAATGCACTACAGTTCATTTAACGTTCACATCTATGCTTTTTTCAACCGCTGCGTATTTGGAAAGGGTCAGGGACTTTTTTCAACGCAAAACGGTGCTTTTTTGGTTCAATATACTTCAATGGGGAGGCTGCAGAAAAGCATGTAATGCATTTTTGCAGCAATTTGTGATTTTTCTTAAAATCTGCCCAACAACAAATCGGCCAAAAAAAAAAGAAAAAAAGCATAAAAAAATGCAAAAATGCAAATCGCAGCAAAATCACGTGCACAAAAGCAAACTGCATTGGTGCGTACCGAGCCTTATGCTGGTCACACGGATCCATTTTCAGACAAGAATATTCATAGGAAACATTTTTGTACATTCGCTGAATGAAAGAATGTTGTTAGAATGTTAAAAGCAAGTGAATATCCGATAGATCCTTTCGGCTCCACTCGAATCGGAGTCTAATCAGAGCCTCCACTTTTTGTGGATCGACGGGTTGGAATGACCCTTCTAACACATACCATAGCTTTAACAACTCCATACTAGGCAGATGGAAGATCCTACAACTGTCACATTTTCTCAGATCCCTTCTAGAGGTCGAGGGTTTTGGTAGACAACCTACACCTTTTGAGGAATTGTGCATGGGCGAGGAGCCAATTCGAAAATCTCTCTCTCTCTCATACAACATTCTACTGAACCATACGTCCCAACAGGATCCCCCTTACTTGGGGAAGTGGGAGAGGGACCTAAACATCACGTTTACAGAAGACCAAAAGACTCGAATCCTCTTCTTTGCACATAAATCCTCTTTATGTAGTTAATACCAAGAAGTTACCTTCAAAATTCTGACACAATGGTACAGGACCCCTTCGGTGCTGGCATCCATTTTCCCGGGGCACAGCCCTCTGTGCTGGAGATGTAGCACACAAACTGGCACACTGATCCACATCTTCTGGGAATGTCCGGCCTTGACTCCTTTCTGGAGACAAGTGTTGGGAATCATTCACAGACTCACTGATGTGTCTCTCCAGAACAATCCAGCGGCAGTACTCCTGAATCTGACTCTGATGTCTAGCAAGCGGTATCGCAAATCTTTGCTGAAACACCTCTTGAACGCGGCTAGGGCGTGTATTCCCAGCATGTGGAAGCAGCAGTCCATTCCAACAATGACACAATGGTTTAGCAGGGTCTGTGATATTCAGCAAATGGAGAGCCTCACAGCTGCTATCAGGGAAAAAGAGGAGGAGCATAGCACCCGGTGGACACGTTGGAATATGTTCCGCTTTTCAGATGAATACAACTCGTACACATAGGTGTCTGTCCCCTGGATGCTTCGGAGCCGCGGGTCGTCAGTCTCTCCAGGGCCCTATACCTACCTCTCCTTTCTTTTTGTTTCTACACTTCTGTTTCCCCTTATTCTTACTTCCCTTTTCTCCCTTTGACACTACTAGTGTCCTTTGCCTCTTTTCCCCATCAGTAAGGGGGGAAGAGGGTAAAAAATAAGAAAAAACCCCAGGATTGCAGTATTCCATTATGGTGCCAATCCTATGTTCGTGGGAATGAACACCATAATTTGTATATAATGCAATACATAGATTTAATTCACCAAAAAATGGCAGAGCGCTACTCAGATAACAGGCATAGACTGGTGCGATTCCTTGGGAAGTCACATAGTTAGTCATAAGGCATTGTTGGAGCACCTTCGCTTGAATTATGCTTAGTTTAAGCTTACTATTTTATTGCGGATGGAGGGCACTCTCCTCAGCACTGATGGATAAATCAAGCTGGAACCGTTAACCTACGACTACCTGCCTTAATAGCACATTTCAAAGGAACCATGCCTGTTATTAAACCAATATATACTTGAAATTCTTTAAATTTTTGTTTATGATAAATACTAACAGAAACAGATAACTGTTGTACTGTATTGTTGAATTCTATGTATAATCTGCACTCCCAAAATAAAGTTATTAAAAAAAAAAAAAAAAAAAAAAAAAGCAAGTGAAAATTTCAGTTTTAAAATGAATGTCATTTCTGAACGAAAACCACATACACTGTCAGAAAATTCCTTTGACCAAGAAGTTTTCTATTATTTCTAAATTTTCCCGTCACTGTGGTTTGAAAACAAACGTCGATTTGACCCCACTAACAATTAGAAAATCGAACGAACGTTCTATAAATAACTTTATTTTTTTTTTTTTTAAGGAAGACGTTTTTTTATGTCCAGCATATAATATTACCGTTCTGTTTGAAAATCTGCAAAACAGTCTTTAACTTTTTTTCTTTTAAATAAAAAAATTAGATCTGAGTCTGAAGATATTTACTAGATTCAACCCCTAATAGTATATACAGTATATCTCCTCTAATAGTATATATCTCCTCTAATAGTATATACAGTATATCTCCTCTAATAGTATATACAGTATATCTCTTCTAAAAGTATATATCTCCTCTAATAGTATATACAGTATATCTCCTCTAATAGTACATATCTCCTCTAATAGTATATACAGTATATATCTCCTCTAATAGTATATACAGTATATATCTCCACTAATAGTATATACAGTATATCCCCTCTAATATATACAGTATATCTCTTCTAATAGTATATACAGTATATCTCTTCTAATAGTATATACAGTATATCTCCTCTAGTATATACAGTATATCTCTTCCAATAGTATATTCAGTATATCTCTTCTAATAGTATATACAGTATATACCTCCTCTAATAGTTTATACAGTATATATCTCCTTTAATAGTATATCTCCTATAATAGTATATACAGTATATATCTACTCCAATAGTATATACAGTATATATCTACTCCAGTAGTATATACAGTATATATCTTCTCTAATAGTATATACAGTATATCTCCTCTAATAGTATATACAGTATATATCTCCTCCAATAGTATATACAGTATATATCTACTCCAATAGTATATACAGTATATATCTACTCCAATAGTATATACAGTATATACAGTATATATCTTCTCTAATAGTATATACAGTATATCTCCTCTAATAGTATATACAGTATATATCTCCTCTAATTGTATATACAGTATATCTCCTCTAATAGTATATCTCTTTTCTAATAGTATATACAGTATATATCTCCTGTAATAGTATATACAGTATATCTCTTCTAATAGTATATTCAGTATATCTCTTCTAATAGTATATACAGTATATATCTCCTCATATACTGTATAAACTATTAGAAGAGATATACTTTATATACTATTAGAGGAGATATATACTGTATATACTATTAGAAGAGAGATATACTATTAGAGGAGATATACTGTATGTATTATTAGAGGAGATATATACTGTATATACTATTGGAGGAGATATATACTGTATATACTATTAGAGGAGATATACTGTATATACTATTGGAGTAGATATATACTGTATATACTATTGGAGTAGATATATACTGTATATACTATTAGAGGAGGTATACTTTTAAAGGAGATATATACTGTATAAACTATTAATCTCCTTTAAAAGTATACCTCCTCTAATAGTATATACAGTATATATCTACTCCAATAGTATATACAGTATATATCTACTCCAATAGTATATACAGTATATCTCCTCTAATAGTATATACAGTATATATCTCCTCCAATAGTATATACAGTATATATCTCCTCTAATAATATATACAGTATATCTCCTCTAATAGTATATCTCTCTTCTAATAGTATATACAGTATATATCTCCTCTAATAGTATATAAAGTATATCTCTTCTAATAGTATATACAGTATATCTCTTCTGTCTGTTATTCTCAGAGTGGATTAGAGATTTTACTCCCTAACCATATAGTTGATTATTTATATTTACCACTGCATAGAGATATTTAAGAATAAATTGCCTTTTTTTAAACTTTACATATTAACTAAATTATACATCACACTTACTTAAGGTTATTAACCGATTTAATCAAAACAATAATCGAACAACTAATCGTTTATGAAAATAATCGTTAGTTGCAGCCCTAGTCAAATCGCATGACAAGTCGCACTGGTGTGAACGAGGGCTAAAAGTGGTAATTCCTTGCTTGAGAATAGTCTCAAACAATACCATGCTATTTTATCCTAGTACATATAGTGGCCTTCAGCGTAGGTCACATAATGCATTCAAGACACGCAGAAGGGCTACAGGAAGCTGGCGTTCTGTCATACAAAGGTAGATGGGAGTCATACCAGGTGGAAACCTAGGATGTGGCAATGTACCATAGAGACTGCTGTACTCATAAAGCTTCTCTGATGAGCCATGTGCTAACATCAGCATATAAAAGACAAATCTGTGTTAATCAAAGTGGTTGTAAACCTCAGACATGTAATATGAACAAAGTATATCCCTCTATAGTGTGTACTTGCCTCATTCCAGAGGACTAAGTGTCACTTCTGTCTGCTGTCTCGTTCCTCTGCTATCTGCATGAATTACCTCTGACAAGGAGGTGATCCCAGCAGTGCAGTTGGCATACATTCACAAGATGGATTGGCGTTCAATATATGGCTCCATTTAAAAATCTTTTGCGCAACATCACCCTAGCTGTACATCTCTGCTAGTATGGTATTGTATATTCAAATGTTGGTCATAATTAAGCTACTCCATTAGTTAAGGTGCTGTCTATCCCTTCCCTCTTTGGAGGTCCAAGTGTGTGGCTCCTTGTAAGCCCTTTGGAGCTGGATTTCACCCCCTTGGATCCCTGAACCTCTTTTTTTTAAAACTCTGGTTATTGGATACAATAACCAGAGTTAAAATAATAATAATATTGCAATAATAATTGGATACATGCAATTTTGAGCGAACAAAAATCCCACTGAAGAAGACCACCACTATATGGGTCGAAACGCGTTGGGTATTCATGTGGATGGCAATTTTGTAATGTAATGTTCAATTTGCTCCACTGTGTGACTTTCGCTATGTATGATGGAACATGTTTTTTTAAGTCTGTAACCAGAGCTCATATTTTAAACCATTCATGAATTTGAATTCTATTTTGTGAAATAAAAAGCTTTTACTAAATCACAACCTTAAAGTAGAACTATGGGCAAAACTTTTATTTTAATTTCGGATAGAGCAAGGGAGGACTATAACCTCTGTCTGTTTTTTTTTTGCCATCTGTGTCCCATTGCGGAGATTTCCCTTAATTTCCTGTCCCATAGCCAAAACAGGAAGTGAGGGGAAATCCCTGCAAATTAAGGGAATTCCTTGGCGACCCCTAGGTCATCAGAACTAGTGTCTCCATTGGAACATTTCCCCTCTATTGCTTTTCTGGGGACAACCCAAAATTTGGGATTTTCTTTTACTTTTACTTTCAATGATAATGGTAAACAGGACAAATAGAGAGGGCGAGTCTCTACAGCAGGGGCAAAGACAGCAAAAAAAAAAAACCTGGCAGGGGTTCTAGTCCCTCTTCGTTCAAATTATAACTAAAAGCAAAACGTATTTTTAGTTAAAAATCGCAGATCACCCCCATTACTAGTACAAAAAAAATAAAAAAATAAAGATGGCATACATATATTGCCTATTTTGAAGACACTATAACTTTTGCGCAAACCAATCAATATACGCTTATTGATTTTTTTTTTTCCAGAAATATGTAGACGAATATATATTGTCCTAAACTGATGAAGAAATTAGTTTGTTTTTCAACTTTTTGCTATAATAAATATCCAAAAAGAAATGTTTAAAAAACAATATTTTTTAATTTGTCGGTCCGCAGAGGTAAAAGCCACAGAGGTGATCAAATACCACCAAATGAAAGCTCTATTTGTGGGGAAAAAAGGACGTCAATTTTGTTTGGATACAGCGTCGCACGATCGCGCAATTGTCAGTTAAAGTGACGCAGTGTCAAATCGGGAGAGGCAGAACGGCGGTCTGCCTATGTACAGTGCATTGAAAAAGTATTCATACCCCCTGAAATTTTCCACATTTTGTCATGTCACAACCAAAAAACGTAAATGTATTTTATTGGGATTTTATGTGATAGACCAAAACAAAGTGGAACATAATTGTGAAATGGAAGGAAAATGATAAATGGTTTTCAAAACTTTTTACAAATAAATATGTGAAAAGTGTGGTGTGCATTTGTATTCAGCCCCCTTTACTCTGATACCCCTAACTAAAATCTAGTGGAACCCATTGCCTTCAGAAGTCACCTAATTAGTAAATAGAGTCCACCTGTGTGTAATTTAATCTCAGTATAGATACAGTTGTTCTGTGAAGCCCTCAGACATTTGTTAGAGAACCTTAGTGAACAAACAGCATCATGAAGGCCAAGGAACACACCAGACAGGTCAGGGATAAAGTTGTGGAGAAGTATAAAGCAGGGTTAGGTTATAAAAAAATATCCCAAGCTTTGAACTTCTCACGGAGCTCTGTTCAATCCATCATCCGAAAATGGAAAGAGTATGGCACAACTGTCAACCTACCAAGACATGGCTGTCCACCTAAACTGACAGGCCGGGCAAGGAGGGCATTAGAGAAGCAGCCAAGAGGCCCATGGTAACTCTGGAGGAGCTGCAGAGATCCACAGCTCAGGTGGGAGAATCTGTCCACAGGACAACTATTAGTCGTGTTCTCCACAAATCTGGCCTTTATGGAAGAGTGGCAACAAGAAAGACATTGGTGAAAGAAAGTCATAAAAAGTCCTGTTTGCAGTTTGCGAGAAGCCATGTGAGGAACACAGCAAACATGTGGAAGAAGGTGCTCTGGTCAGATGAGACCAAAATTTAACTTTTTGGCCTAAAAGCAAAACGCCATGTGTGGTGGAAAACTAACACTGCACATCACCCTGCACACACCATCCTCACTGTGAAACATGGTGGTGGCAGCATCATGTTGTGGGGATACTTTTGTTCATCAGGGACAGGGAAGCTGATCAGAGTTGATGGGAAGATGGAAGAATTGTTTCCAAGCATGCGTAGGAATTCTGCGTGTCGGAATTGCTACAGACGATCGCATTTTTGGATAGGAACTTTTTCCAACCAAAAAATTGAGAACATGCTCTCAATCTTTTGCTGGCTGGAATTCGGCCAGAAAAAGTCAGATGGAGCATACACGCGCTCGCATTTTCCCATGAAAAACTCTCATCGGTCTTTTGCTGGCCGAATTTCCGATCGTGTGTACGTGGTATTAGAGTCTGTAAAAGACTTGAGACTGGGGCGGAGGTTCACCTTCCAGCAAGACAACGACCCTAAACATACAGCCAGAGCTACAATGGAATGGTTTAGATCAAAGCATATTCATGTGTTAGAATGGCCCAACCAAAGTCCAGACCTAAATCCAGTTGAGAATCTGTGGCAAGACTTGAAAATTGCTGTTCACAGACGCTCTCCATCCAATCTGACAGCTTGAGATATTTTGCAAAGAAGAATGGGCAAAAAATGTCCCTCTCTAGATGTGCAAAGCTGGTAGAGACATCCCCAAAAAGACTTGCAGCTGTAATTGCAGTGAAAGGAGGTTCTACAAAGTATTGACTCAGGGGGGCGCCATACAAATGTACAACACACTTTTCACATATTTATTTGTAAAAAAATGTTAAAAACCATTTATCATTTTCCTTCCACTTCACAATTATGTGCCACTTTGTGTTGGTCTATCACATAAAATCCCAATAAAATACATTTACGTTTTAGTTGTAAAATGACAAAATGTGGAAAACTGCAAGGGGTGTGAATACTTTTTCAAGGCACTGTACACAAGGCAGATCGCCATTCTGTCAGAAGGGAATATACTGATCCTGTGTTTCTGCTAAGCAGGAACTTGGATCTTTGCCTTCCCCAGTCAAAGCACCCCCCCCCCCCCCCCCCAGTAAGAAAGCACTTCCAGGGAGCACGTTCAACCCTTTGATCGCCCCTGATGTTAACCTCTTCCCAGCCAGTGTCATTAGTACAGTGACAGTGCATATTCTTAGCACTGATCACTGTATTAGTGTCACTGGTCCCCAAAAAGTGTCAAAAGCGTCACTTAGTGTCCGATTTGTCTGCCGTAATGTCGCAGTCCGGCTATAAGTCGCTGATCGCCGCAATTAAAAATCCCAGAAAAATATCCCATAGTTTGAAGACTTGATAACTTTTGCGCCAACTAATCAATATACACTTATTGGGATCTTTTTTAACAATATGCAGCAGAATACATATTGGTCGAAATTGATGAAGAAATTCAATTTTTTTTACAATTCTTTTTTTATTGGATATGTTTTATAGCAGAAAGTAAAAAATATTGTTTTTTTTTGTTTTTCAAAATTGTTGCTTTTTTTTGTTTAATACGCAAAAATTAAAAACCGCAGAGGTGACCAAATACCGGGAAAAAAAAGGACAAAAACTGTATTTGGCTACAGAGTCGCACGACCGCGCAATTGTCAGTTAAAGTAGCGCAGTGCCGTATTGCAAAAAATGCCCTGCTCAGGAAGGAGGGGGGTAAAACCTTTCCGGAGCCGAAATGGTTAAAGCAGCACTTGAAATAGAACAGTCCTGATTTGTTCACCGGCCTACTGTTAAAATCTGTGGCTAGTTCAAACACCTTGCAGTGGGTGTAGGTTTACACCCACTTTTGGGCAATCACATTGAAAAAATAATAAAGACGATAAGACGATAAAACAAAACAAAAAAAATTGGTGTTGGTAATTAGCAATCTGCAACCTATAATCAAATAAATAGACTAACTATATAACAGAATAAAGAAATAGGTCCAATCAAATGTTTCAAATATGCGCTGTTTTAGGTGATCTCACCTAAGCTCCGTTTTTTTTTTCCCCCACCCTTTTGAAAAATGTATTTTTTTGACGCTGTTGGAAATAATGGCGTTGAAAGGAAAAAAAAATACAACCTACATTTGAAATGTCACAAACAAAACATCTTTTGAGCAAGGTTGCTTTTTATACAACGCTACTAATGACATTTTACAGGCTGGGAAAAAAATGTCTTGCTATAAAAATGGAAGCACTGTAAGGTAAATTGCACTGAGCATTATCTTCAACGTGGTCCTCAAACTGCTAAAACTAACCTCGAATATCAAAATTATTATCATTTTTTTTATATTGTATAAAATATTATTATTATTTTTATTATTATAATATTATTATTATTATTATCCACTTGCCGACCGCCTAACTGGGAACGTTACCGATTGCTGAGCCCAGGAACCATCCAGCGCCGGCACTAGGCAGTCTTTTCCCATAGAGATAAGGGATGGCAAGATGGTCACCGATCATCTCTATGCCCTTGGAGGATAGGAGCGACGTCATGATGTCACTTCCTGTGTGTTCTCCCAAAAAAAGCCAACTTGTCAAAGCATCCAATTACGTCACTTCCGGTGACTCTACAGCAGGGGTCTCAAACTAGCGTCCCTCCAGCTGTTTCAAAACGACATGCCCTATCATGCCTCTGTCTGTGGGAGTCATGCGTGTAACTGTCAGGAGTGTACCCCCCCTGTACTATGGGACTTTGAAGGCAGACTCAAATGTAATTTTGATATTCTAAAAAAGTACAACATTTATTTTTTACATAATAAAAACATTGGTGCATACAGTACATCACCATCAATTTATGTAAAACAACAGGTTTGGACATGGGCTCATGAAGAGCTGGTTACTGATGTAGTTGTCTCTTCTCGTTATACCCGACGCGTTTCAGGAGCAAAGTATATCCCTTCTTCAGGGTATTTTGATAGAGAAGATCAAAGATGAAAAACATTCTATAATAAAGCAGGACATATGTGTTTTCCTTTTTTTTTCAACCTATGTCCTGCTTTATTATAGAATGTTTTTCATCTTTGATTTTCTCTATCAAATTCCCCTGAAGAAGGGATATACTTTGCTCCTGAAACGCGTCGGGAATAACGAGAAGAGACAACTACATCAGTAACCAGCTCTTCATGATCCAATGTCCAAACCTGTTGTTTTATATAAATTGATGGTGATGTATGCACCAATATTTTTATAATGTAAAAATAAACTTTGTACTTTTTTATGATATCGAAATTACATTTGAGTCTGCCTTAAAAGTCCCATAGTACAGGGGGGGTACACCCCTATATTTTGCTCTAATTTAAGGGATGTTGATAACATAATATGGGTGTTCCCATGGTGGTTTAACTTTTCTAATTGCTTGTAACTGTCATTCTTGCAATGCCTCATGGGACTTGTACTTTCGGAACAGCTGGAGGGCTGCCAGTTTGAGACCCCTGCCCTACAGCATCAGTAATTGGAGATTTCAGTGACTTGGCTGTTTTCACACTACGGTACACTATATAATGAGTGGACATTGTTAGTCCGGCTGGTAAATAACCAACAACATGGCCGCCTCCAATTCGGTGACAACTTTATTCCTCCTTACCAGATGTTCTGTCAAAATGGCCAACTCGTCGTGTACCGTAGTGTATACGCTGCCGGTGTTCTGTAAAAACAGGCAAGTCATCCAAATCTCCAATTACTGCTGCTGGAGATTCATTGGAAGTGACTTGGTTGGAGATTTTGATGACTTTGTTCTTTTGACAGAACTCCGGTTCTCGGAACATTGTGTTATTTTTTGCTTTACCACTTCCTGAGAAGATCGGCAGTCGTGATCTATGGCATTTCTGGCCCCCTCTCCTTCTCCCTGCTGCCCTTTGGGACACACACAGGTCTCAGAAGATGGCAGGACCATTCAGAAAGCACAGCACAACTCGCACATAAACAATAGGAAATTTCCTGTTTCCCAAACTACAGATGCTGGTGTTCTGCAAAATAGCAAGCTCATCAAAATCTCCAATCTTGTCACTATTTTCTCAAAAAATAGGAGCAGGAACGCCCCCTTTCCGAGTCACCCCTTTTCTCCGCCCCTACCCACCTCCAAGCACTGTTCCTTGGTTCCACCCCTACCCACTTGCAAGCACCGTTCCTTGGCTTCACCCCTACCCACCTACAAGCACCATTCCTTGGCTTCACCCCTACCCACCTCCAAGCACCGTTCCTTGGCTTCACCCCTGCCCACCTCCAAGCACCGTTCCTTGGCTTCACCCCTACCCACCTCCAAGCACCATTCCTTGGCTTCACCCCTACCCACCTCCAAGCACCGTTCCTTGGCTTCACCCCTACCCACCTCCAAGCACTGTTCCTTGGCTTCACCCCTACCCACCTCCAAGCACTGATTTCTTGGTTCCACGCTTACCCACTTCTGAGCACCGTTCCTTGGTTCCACCCCCTACCCACCTCCCAGTACTGCTCTTTTAGAGAATATTGAACCAAGTATAATTTTGTGGTGCTAAGTAATTTGTATAGCATATTGTAATGATAACTAGAAAAGCACCCCTAAACACCTCCAAACACCGTTCCTTGGCTTCACCCCTACCCACCTCCAAGCACCCTTCCTTACTTCCACCCCTACCCACCTCCAAGCACCGTTCCTTGGCTTCAGTCCTACCCACCTCCAAGCACCGTTCCTTGGTTCCACCCCTACCCACCTCCAAGCACCGATTTCTTGGTTCCACGCTTACCCACTTCCGAGCACCGTTCCGTGGCTTCACCCCTACCCACCTCCAAGCACCATTCCTTGCTTCTACCCCTAGCCATTTCCAAGCACCGTTCCTTGGCTCCACCCCTACCCACCTCCAAGCACCCTTCCTTGCTTCCACCCCTACCCACCTCCAAGCACCATTCCATGGCTTCACCCCTACCCACCTCCAAGCACCGTTCCTTGGTTCCACCCCTACCCACCTCCAAGCACTGTTCCTTGGTTCCACCCCTACCCACCTCCAAGCACCGATTTCTTGGTTCCACCCTCTACCCACCTCCCAATACTGCTCTTTTAGAGAATATTGAACCAAGTATAATTTTGTGGTGCCAAGTAATTTGTATAGAATATTGTAATGATAACAAGAAAAGCAGTCAAATAGATCCCCTGCAGCCAGTAACAATATAGCCCCCCACCCACCAGCAACAGTAGATCCCTCTAACAATAATGGACCACCCTCAACAAAATGTCCCCCTTAGCAACAATAGACTTCTGGCAGCAACAACAGATCTCCCCACAAAAAGATCCCTCCCTCAAGATTAGATCTTTCCCTTGCAGCAACTGACCTCCTAATAATATAAGACCCACCCCCAGCAACAGTTGGTCCCCCACCAGCAACAACAGATCAGCTCAGCAACAATAGACCCCCCCCCTCTGAAATAAATCCCCCAGCAGCCAGCATTAATAGACCCTGCAGCACATCCCAGCACCCCTTGCCATTACATACAGTCAGTGTTGGAGGTGCCGCAGTGTTGACAGCGGCCATCGTCGCTGCTTAGAATGTGTTTTACTGTAAATAGGCAACGTTTCCTTTGTGAAAGAAATGTTTCGGTAATTCAGATCACATTGCAGAAAATGTTTGGAAAATAAAAAATCAGGACCTCGTTAAGCATTTACTTTCATGCGGCGCCGGTAGGTGAAGCTTAATTTGCCGATCGCCAATTTGTACCGAAAACATATGGGCTAGTGACAAATTCTGCTAAATGGAAATCATGCTCACCCCCTTGCTCTCCTCTTCTGGTAAACAAAACGCTGCATGTCATTAAATTCTAATTCCGACTGAACTCACAAGATAGTTACGAGGACGCGGCGGGCGAGTTATCTCGCAAACACATCTGCGTCAAAGACTGACAGGGCGGAGTGTTGCCCTATCTGTGGAATGCAATATTAGACTGGGTACATCAAAAGGGTTATATAGATTTAGGATCATAAGAGTAATGGTCAAAACCAGGTACCTGCTCCTCCCAACCGCAAAAAAAGTGCCAGTGAAGAGGAGGGGGAGGAGGCCTTAAAGCGGAACTTCCCCTGTTTCCTTAAAGCGGAGCTCCACCCAAGAGGGTAAAACGCCACACTCCTAAATAAACAGCCCAGGTGTTGAGAAGGATAGAAACCGCTTCAGCCTGACTCATCTGGAGCCACGCAACACGTTTCGCTCCACCTACAGGGCTTAGTCATATACCTAAGCCCTGTGGGCGACACGTTTCTCAGGAGGAGTCGGACCGCTTTGGATGTGCGATTAACAGTGTACAACCGCAGCCTGTCATTGTTTTGTACAGGCAGCAACCTTGCTTAAGCCCTGATGCAGTTGGATTTTTCAGCCGCTGAAACGTGTATGATACTGTACTGGTTGTGGCTACACTCTCACAGATATAGATATATGGACTTTTGATCCAAGCTTTTGCCACTCTATTCTGTACGCAAGCACCTGTCACTCCTAAGCGCAGAGGTAGGCTTTTTTTTTTGTGGAGCTCTTTGCTCCTGTGCGAATAGAAATATATACTGTAAGTGAGTACACCCCTCACATTTTTGTAAATATTTTATTCTATCTTTTCATGTGACAACACTGAAGAAATGACACTTTGCTACAATGTAAAGTAGTGAGTGTACAGCTTGTATAACAGCTTGTATAACAGTGTAAATTTGCTGTCCCCCTCAAAATAACTCAACACACAGCCATTAATGTCTAAACCGCTGGCAACAAAAGTGAGTACACCCCTAAGTGAAAATGTCCAAATTGGGCCCAAAGTGTCAATATTTTATGTGGCCACCATTATTTTCCAGCACTGCCTTAACCTTCTTGGGCATGGAGTTGACCAGAGCTTCACAGGTTGACACTGGAGTCCTCTTCCACTCCTCCATGACGACATCACAGAGTTGGTGGATGTTAGAGACCTTGCGCTCCTCCACCTTCCATTTGAGGATGTCCCACAGATGCTCAGTAGGGTTTAGGTCTGGAGACATGCTTGGCCAGTCCATCACCTTTACCCTCAGCTTCTTTAGCAAGGCAGTGATTGTCTTGGAGGTGTTTTTGGGGTCGTTATCATGTTGGAATACTGCCCTGTGGCCCAGTCTCTGAAGGGAGGGGATCATGCTCTGCTTCAGTATGTCACAGTACATGTTGGCATTCATGGTTCCCTCAATGAACTGTAGCTCCCCAGTGCCGGCAGCACTTATGCAGCCCCAGACCATGACACTCCCACCACCATGCTTGAGTGTAGGCAAGACACACTTGTCTTTGTACTCCTCACCTGGTTGCTGCGACACACGCTTGATACCATCTGAACCAAATAAGTTTATCTTGGTCTCACCAGACCACAGGACATGGTTCCAGTAATCCATGTCCTTAGTCTGCTTGTCTTCAGCAAACTGTTTGCGGGCTTTCTTGTGCATCATCTTTAGAAGAGGCTTCCTTTAGGGATGACAGCCATGCAGACCAATTCGATGCAGTGTGCGGCATATGGTCTGAGCACTGACACGCTGACCCCCCCACCCCTTTAACCTCTGCAGCAATGCTGGCAGCACTCATATGTCTATTTCCCAAAGACAACCTCTCTATATGACGCTGAGCACGTGCACTCAACTTCTTTGGTGGACCATGGCGAGGACTGTTCTGAGTGGAACTTGTCCTGTTAAACCGTTGTATAGTCTTGGCCATCGTGCTGCAACTCAGTTTCAGGGTCTTGGCAATCTTCTTATAACCTAGGCCATCTTTATGTAGAGCAACAATTCTTTTTTTTCAGATCCTCAGAGAGTTCTTTGCCATGAGGTGCCATGTTGAACTTCCAGTGGTCAGTATGAGAGAGTGAGAGCGATAACACCAAATTTAGCACACCTGCTCCCCATTCACACCTGAGACCTTGTAACACTAACAAGTCACATGACACCGGGGAGGGAAAATGGCTAACTGGGTCCAATTTGGACATTTTCACCTAAGGGTGTACTCACTTTTGTTGCCAGAGATTTAGACATTAATGGCTGTGTGTTGAGTTATTTTGAGGGGACAGCAAATTTACACTGTTATACAAGCTGTACACTCACTACTTTACATTGCAGCAAATCGTCATTTCTTCAGTGTTGTCACATGAAAAGATAAAATAAAATATTTACAAAAATGTGAGGGGTGTACTCACTTTTGTGAGATAATGTATATCCAATGTATTTTAGGAGCCAAAGAATCCTGCTTCATCAGGGCTTGGGGTAGTAAGTTCCTATAAGGACTGTGGTGAAAACATGGATCTAAAGAGTGGATCTAGCTCAGGGCCTTTGCATTCATTTCCATTTTTCATATCTGCCTAGAGTTCTGCTCTAAGACCCTCCTTCTCCTCCTCTTCCCCCCGCAGGCATTCAGCAGCCATATGAGGGAAATGGAGGGGATTGGTTCCTCTATATGCCACTGCTCCTATCCAGGTGTACAGGGGAGCATGGGGCCAGGTTGCAATTATGACCCCTATAGATAAGCCCCTGGGTTAAATGTTTGTTTAGGTCTAGAGGACCTTTTACTAGTGGCGGCCGCTCCATACAGGGCACAGGGGTGCCGCCCCCCTAATCCATTAGGCGCCTGGCCCCTAATCTACATGCAGGGCGCTGGACGCATGGATTCCAATTGGTTTTTGTTTTTTCAAGCACATGATTAGAGCCTGAGGCTCTAATTGGCTTCAAAAAAGGGCGGGTTCGGGGCACAGAGTACTGTGCCCTAAACCCACCCAGTTGAGTGACAGTAGTGAATTAATATTTGTCTTCCTGATTAGCCCGGAGGAGCAGCAGGAAGAGTGGGTTTGGTGTTTGGAGGGTGGGTTTGTTTGGTTTGTTTGTTTAAACCTGCAGGGTTTAGAAGATATTTACCATATACGCTTGAGCCCTCATCATCGGTGCATGCGCACTGAAGAAAGGGTACGTTGTGACGTCACTTCCGGCTCAGCCATATGTAAACACTGCCATTTTTTTCCTAGAAAGCAGACATCCATTTTTTTAAAATTAATCTCATGCTTTCTAGGGTAGAGGAGATATCTGGGGTCTTATAGAGCCTGTCATGCATTATTTCTATCACAAGGGATGTGATAGGAATAAAAGTGATAAAAAAAATAATAATTAAAGGGAAAGTGTTAAATGAAAAATAATAAAGACAAAATAAATAATAATAAAAAAAAGTTTAAAGCGCCACTGTCCCCTCATGTTCTCATGCGGAAGCGAAAGCATAAGTAGGTCTCCCCGCATATGTAAACGGTATTTGCACCACACATGTGAGGTATCGCTGTGAACGTTATAGCTAGAGCAATAATTCTAGCTCTAGACCTCCTCTGTAACTCTAAACTGGTAACCTGTAAAAATTTTTAAAGCGTCCCCATGGAGATTTTTAAATACCGTAGTTTAAAATTACGCACGCTCGTGGAATAGTGCTAAAGCATGACACGTTAGGTATCTATTTACTCAGCGTAACATCATCTTTTATATTTTACAAAAAAATGGGTTATATATTGTGTTTTTGTTTTTTTTTTTGCCTTAAAATTCATTAAAGCGAATTTGTAAAAAAAAAAAAAAAAAAAATTGCGTTTGAAAAATCGCTGCGCAAATACTGTGTGACAACAAATTGCAACGACAACCATTTTATTCTCTAGGGTCTCATATACATATAATGTTTGGGGCTTCTGAGTCATTTTCCAGCAAAAAAATATTTTTACATGTAGGAGAGAAGTGTCAGAATTGGCCTGGGTGGGAAGTAGTTAAAAAACTGGGGGTGGAATACACTTTAAGGGTCTTTCTATTACTGTGTGCGATGGTGGAAGTCCGACAAGTACATGTCTCTTCATCTCAAAGCTTCGGTTTTAAAAACGTTCCTTTATCCCTCTATCTCAGAAAGTTGAAAGCTGTGTGTGTGTGCCAAGAAATCCTTCCTCCAGTTCTTTGCACTGAGCCGACCTATGTAATGAGATACCCCATAGATGATCAGGGAGGAATACATTTGCACACATGTTAAAATCTGCCAGACTTCATACAATTATACATCTTCTGACGACCCTGGAGAATACATGGTGGCATTCGATGCCGGGACAAGGTCATCCAGTGCCCAAGGCAAAGATGGGAAACTTCCCCAAACCCACCCTTATCAACCCCCCCCCACCACCACCATCATCCATGGTTGGGTGGAGAAGGAGATGGTGCCAGTATTGGCGCATGCCAAAATGTTTGTGGTACCCTACAGCCAAATGAAAAGTTCAAAATTGGTGCAAAAATATGGGGCTAACCATGGCAAAGGTAAAAAAATGTCCCGGTGGTAGTCGTGTCACTGAAATGAAAAATGTCCCTGCGTTGGTAGTGTTCACTGGAAGGAAAAATGTTGCTTTGTTGGTACTATCACTGGAAGGGAAAATGGGTATGTTGGTGGTGTCACTGGAAGGAAAAATGTCCCTTCATTGGAGGTGTCATTGAAAAGAAAAAAAATGATCCTGCGTCAATGGTGTCACTGGAAGGAAAAATATCCCTGCATCGGTGATGTCTCTGGAAGGAAACATGTTCCTGAGCCAGTAGTGTAACTGAAAAGAAAAATTTGTCCCTGCATCCCCAGATGATAGCTCTTCCCCCAACCCCCCTCTGCAAAGCTCTTTTTCACTCAACAATGGCTCAGTGGATGACCCAAACGTGGTGTGGAATGCGCACAAAGCTTTCATACGTGGTATATTAATGAAATTAGGCTCTCATCATAAAAAGAAGAGGACACAGCGCCTCAACGCCCTTACATCACAAATTGCATCTCTAGAAACACAACATAAAACTGACCCCCAGCCCTCACAGTCAGCACATCTAATGTCCCTAAGACAGGAATTTAGAACCCTTCTCCTCCACTCTTTTGAAGATATCCAACGAAAATTGAAAGGTACTACATGTTCCACCTCAAACAAGGCAGGGAAAAGGTTAGCACATCGTATTAAAGGGAAAAGATCCAAAACCGAAATATCTCACCTCCTACCACCCTCATACAAACGAACAATTGACTAACCCCCAGGACACTGCCAACGCATTTAGTGACTACTATAGCGATCTATATAACCTTAAAAAAGATCCCTCGACACCTCAACCCTCTAGTGAAGACATAAACAAGTTTCCACAACAAATCAACCTCCCATCATTGACTGATATTCATATAGCACACTTGAATAAACCGTTCACAGAACAGGAAATTCTTGCAATAATTAACTCACTCCCTACAGGAAAAGCACCAGGCCCTGATGGCCTGTCAGGGGAATACTATAAACAGTTCTCCACTCATTTAACCCCACACTTAAAAAAGATATTTAACAGTGCTGCCTCCTCTTCTAAGTTTTCAAATGAATCACTGAATGCATTGATAATAACACTTCAGAAACCAAGGAAGGAGCCGAATACACCCCAAAACTTCCTCCCAATCTCACTACTGAATCTAGATCTAAAAATATACGCCAAAACTATCTCAGCACGCTTGTTAGACATTATGCCCACTCTCATCCACAGAGATAAGTCAGGATTCACCAAGGGGAGACAGGCACCAGATGCTACTAGAAGACTGATTGATCTGATACACCACAAGGAGTCCAGCGGAACACCCTTTGTGCTTCTATCACTGGATGCAGAGAAGGCGTTCGACAGAGTCCACTGGTCCTACCTATACTCAGTACCACGAAAATGTGGTTTCAAGGGCCACATACTTAGGGCTATCAGGGCATTATATACCACCCCGTCAGCACAAGTGTTCTCGGCAGACATGATCTCCCAACCATTCCCCATAACAAACGGCACCCGTCAGGGATGCCCATTGTCACCACTTATTTTTAACCTATTTATGGAACCTCTGGCAGAACACATCAGGACAAACCTCTAATCTCAGGATTAATAATAGGAAATACATCCCACAAAATCAGTCGTTTTGCAGACAATGTAATCTTAATTCTCACAAACCCGGTTTCTTCCCTGGCAGAGGTACAAAAAACATTGAAATAGTTCAGTAAGGCCTCCTTCTATAAAGTGAACATGAACAAGTCGAATATTCTTGACCTGAAACTCAACGCCACGACCAAAAATTTACTACAACAGCAACACCCTTTCACGTGGGCAGACACAACTATTTCCTACTTAGGAGTCCAACTAACAAAAACAGTTAAAAGCCTTTATTCCACTAACTTTAAACCTCTCCTCACCAAATTGCATACAGAAACCCAATTATTAGCAAAACAAGTACTTTCATGGTCGGGGACACTTGCAGCATCTAAAATGACATGTCTACCACAAATACTATATCTATTTAGAACCCTCCCCATTTCCATACCCATATCATTCTTCTGATCCCTCCAAACTATATTCAACAGATATACATGGAAAGGCATAAAAACTAGATGCGCTCACTCAACTACCAGAATGGTTCCAAACCCAACCAAACACACTTTGGGGGAAAATAGAAAACGTCTCCCTCATCCGTCCGAACCTAAAAAGAGTTGGCTAATAAGCACACTACTAGGAACGATCATTCCATGAACCATCTCCCCTACCATGAAGGCCTCGGCCTACGCATGGAAAAAAATGATAACATGCTAACAACACCCCCACCAACCAACCCAATCAAACCCCAACAGAAGTTTTTCACCACCTGTCACCAGACTTATCATTGACCCATTGGGCTCGAAAAGGCATTAGCGCTATACAAAACCTAGTACAAGGGACAAAACCCAAACCTTTCTCCCACCTGCAAAGGGAGTTTACCCTTCCCCCTTCAAAACTCTTCACATATGCAAGACTAAAAAAATGCCTCCAGGCAATACCACCTCCTCTATATACCATACCCCCAACAACATGGGCATTTTTAACTAATTCAACCTCCAAGACGAAAGGCATATCCCACTTTTACAGCCTTCTACACCAAAAAGACACATTTACCAAAACACCAAAACACTCTCACTGGGAGTCAGACGTGGATAACTGCTACTCTGACAAACAATGGCAACAAGCATTAGAAAGAATATATAAAGCAACAATATGCTCTGCTCTTTGGGAACTCACCCCAAAAATATTGCTTAGGTGGTACATGACTCCTGTCAAAATAGCATCCTTTAGCCCTCAAACTCCTGACACCTGTTGGAGCAGTAAAACAGCTAAAGGAGACATAATGCACATATTCTGGTCATGCAGCTATATCCAAACGTATTGGAAGACCATCTTTAAAATCATATCCGACGTGACTACTATCCAAATGCCCCCCCTCACCTGATCTTGCAGTATTAAATCTAACTATCAAAAACATTCATAAACCCTTTAGACATGTTACAACCCATATCCTATTGGCCACCAGACTGAGTCTAATAAGACTCTGGAAATCCGACCAGATTCCATCCATTGCAAGTACAATCGAATTAGTGAACCTACACTTAAGTTATGAAACATTGATGGCCGCCAGCAACGATCAAGTTGTCAAAACACAAAATGTGTGAAAACCCTGGTCACAATGGTCTAGAGCAGCAATGTTCATATGACATCCGCAGCCCATCTCCAATTCTTGACCGAGCAATAAGGAAAGTTAACCTACATTTGGATTATAATACATTACCATAATAATTTTGTATTATTTACATACTATAAGAATTAAGTTCATATTAACGCAATCTACGGTGGCTCCTCTCTTCTCTCAGGACACAAAAGTGCTCCCAATTGGGGTGTCTGGGAGAAGGGGTTCCACGTCCTTGAAAGTTATTAATATAGTGATAGGAATACTATATGAGTCACACATAGTTCAGAAACCTTTGCTATTCTGTTAGCCTATGATTATTGTATTTAATGGTGTTACTTTATTTACAACAACCTGCTGTATGACGAACAATGTCCACATTGTTATCTATATATGTTTGTAAAATAAAATTCATTAAAAACCGATTGAATCAAAAGACTCCGGAATGATGTACCCCAGTTGCTCGAAGAAGTTTTCTGAGATACTCACCTCACACATCCCAGGAGGTTCCAGGGCAATCTAGAACACACTATGCCATAGCGTGTCATTAGGGGGGAGATTGCAAGAACGCAGAAGAGATTGCTGGCCTCCGATGACATAAGCCAAGACTATGGTGGTGTGCAACTTGGCATGAGAATTACAACAAGACAATGCTGGACTGGCTGGGCATGTGAATATGTGTTTTAAGGATAACTTAGCAACTACTGTAAGGTAGGAGGGAGTGACGTTCCTCTTTAAGTTGATTATGCAGACTGGCACAAAACATTTAAATGCGTGGCATGGCTATGACCATATGATTATAGAGGAAGATGAACTCATAGACAGCTGTAACCATCTGCAATAATAGTTCCCGGTGACACCATAACCCATCTGGGCCATCAACTAGAAGAGCCAGATCCCATCTAATTCAGCCACTTATCTGTTTTTAAATTCAAAATCGTGTTTTTTTCTGCAAACATTGAAATTAAAGGCCTTTTTAAAGTCAATGCAGAGCAATTTCTTTTTCATCACAGGGTGTTAAACAGCTATATACCATGCCATACTTAAGTGGAAAACAAGAGCTGAATAGAGATTTTCAATGGGTCAGTTGGAATATCGCTGGGCACACTAGCTCTGGTTCAGGGGTGGGGGGAGTTGAGTATCCACCTATATAAAGTCTAACATTTCTATGTACCATATACGCATTCACACAGGGGGGTATCTGGAGGCCCACTTCATTTTAAGGGGGGCTTCCAGAATCTCATAAACCACGGTTGTGGGGAAGAGAACCTTTTCCTAATCAACAAGGGAACAAGGTGCTTTGCCAGTGCCCCACCCCCACCCCCTTCCCTTTGGCAGCAGATCCTCTTATTTTGAGGGCATCTGGCCTGGTATAGTTCAATAGGGTGCATGCTCGCACCCCCCACCCTTTCCTGGCCAGGCATTCTCGGATTAAGGGTCTGGTATGGATTCTTAGGAGCACCCCACACGTCTTTCATTTGTTTTTTGCATGGGGATCCCCTTTAAAATCCATACCAGACTCAAAGGGCCTGGTGTGCATTTCAAGGGGGACTCAAATTTTGTTTTGTTAGTTTAAATTGCTGGCAAATTACATTTCATTGCCAGCTCCCTTTTCTTCAAAATAATCACAGCACTGCTTCTGGTCGAATGGAGTTTTTACTTTTTTTTTTGCATTGGTACATGTTCCCCAGGGCGGTGCTCAGCCCCCATGCTATTTTTTGACAACCCCTTGCCTATTAGCACAGGAAATGGCCATTTTTGATTTGACAGATACAGCTTCAGTTGATTTCAGTGGGGTTCGGGTTCAGCGTCTAAACTTCTTTGAAGTTTGCCAAACCCTGCAGTTTGACTTATCCCTAGTGGTGATGTCATCAACCCTGTGTAAATTTCAACACAGAGCTTACACATTGTTCAAATGTTGGGGGGTGGGTGAATGCACTAGCAAGAGAACCAAGAGATCCTGTCAATTTGCCCTGAATGAGTGCCCTTTAGGAGTTTTTTCTCTTCTAGCCACCTATGTAAGGGAAACCTTCCCCAACGACAAATAAGATAGGAGACATTTCTCCACTGACCACCAACATAAGGGGACATTACAGTTTTGCATTATCTGCTTTTCTTGTCTGTTCATTGGTGGTCTGCCTTTCTCCCCCAGTGTTCCATCAGAGGTTGCTAGGGGTCCTTGACTAAAAAAAACCCAATGTAAAGGACATTTTCTTTGAACTGTCCACTACTTTGAGGGCCCTTACTCTACTAACATAAATGTGCGAGCCTTTCTTCACTGACCTTCAATATAAGGGGCACTTTTCTACTTGCAATGTAATGGAGGACCTTCTTTGTTGCTCATTACTGTAAAGGACATTTTTCAACTTTCTAATGTGAGGAGTCCCTTACTTCAGTGACCTATAAATGTTAGAGGACCTTGTTGACCACCAATGTAAGGGGGCATTTCTCCACCAACCACTAATGTAAGGGGGCTTTTCTTGCTTTTTTTGTCTGCTCATTGGTGGTCAGCCTAGGTTTCCTAGAGAGGCTGCTAGGGGACCCTTGACTGATCTCTAATGAAACCACTAATGTATAGGATATCTTTACCTTCAATGTAGAGGGTCAATTTTCCACTAAATACTGATGTAAAGGAGGGCCATCTTCACTGATCAATAATGCAAAGGACATTCTTCAAGTCTCCACCAATGTGGGGGATCCCTTGCTTCACTAACCTATAAATGTTGGATGCCCTTCTCTGCTAATCACCAATGTAAGGGGGCATTTCTTCACCGATAACCAAAGTAAGGTAACATTATAGTTTTCACTTTCTGCTTTTCATGTCTGGTTATTGGTGGTCAACCCTTCTCAACCAGAGCTCCTAGAATCCTAGGGTTCCTATAGAGGTTGCTAGTGCTCCCTTGAATAACCTGTAATGAAACCACTAATGTCAAGGACACTGCTAGGAGTCTGACTAATGAAACCTGTAAAGAACATTTTGCCTTTACCTGTCCATGAACGCGAGGGTCCTTATCCCACTAACAAAAATATAAGGAGCCCATCTCCACTGACCTTCCATGTAGGGGGTCACTTTTCCACTGACCACCAATGTAAAGGAGGACCTTCTTCACTGATCAGTAATGTAAAAGGCATCATTGTTTTTTGCTCATCAGCAATGTAAGGTGGACCTTCTCCACTGACCATCAATGTCGGAGGCATTGTTTCATGGACCACCGATATTAGAGGACAATACAGTTTTCACTGTCTGCTTTTTTTGTCTGTTCAGTGGTGGTTGCCCTTTCTAAGGTTCCCTCTGAGTGAACCTTAGAAAGGGCAACGAGTCCTTGACTAATGAAACTCCTAATGTAAAGTGGTATTTGCTCACCACCAATGTAAGTTGACATTTCTCCACTGACCAATATAAGTGGACATTAGAGTTAACCAAACCAGGGTCCTTGTATAGGGTTCCTTGACCAATGAAACCCCTAATGTAAGGGAATATTTTTCCCTTAACTGTTCACCATTGTGAGGGTCGTTGTCCCAGTAACATGTATGCAAGGGCCTTTCTTCTCTTCGAAATGGGGGCTCTTTTCCAACATTTTAAGGAAGGGCCTTCAATGTTGAACAATGTAAAGGACATTCTTCAACTTTTCATTGTGAGGTGTCCCTTGATTCGCTGATCTTCTTTGTTAAACACCAAGGTAATGGGTGTCTTCCTCCACTTACCATCAATTTAAGAGGACAATATTGTCTGGTTTTCTTGTCTGGTCATTATTTTTATTTGAATAGTATGGTTATATATAGGATGGTTTTATGAATATACCTACAACTTACTGATCATGCTCATATACCTTGATTTGTAGATATAATATTTTTTAGTACCTGTTCCCTGAGACCTGAAAGTTCAAGGGTTCCTCTGAGGTTAAAGTCTGAGGTAGGTTGATTGAGGTTGATGTCTTTATAGTTATCACTGTTCTATTATTCAGGAATAACAGGAGCCCAAGACAGCACAATAAACACACAGAGCACAAAGGGTTTGTTAAAATTGTGTGGTGAAGATTAAATATCTGATTAAGTCAATGCGTCACACAACTCCTTTATTTAAAGTGTAAAGGAATGGAACCACAGCAATAGAGAAATATGTCATTGTCAGGCGGGGTGATTGCCACTATGACTCAGGCCTTGTATAAAAGTGCCTCGCTGCAAAAAAGCGTCCCAAATCTTCATGTCAGGAGAGCAGTCAGCTAAATGACAGCCCAGATTGTATGTCATTGTGTGGTTACGTCCACTGGCGCTGTTAATATAATTAAAGAATACAAGCATTGAAATGTAATAAGGAAGCTTGATTAGCCTTTTCCTCCATTTCAGAAGAGTTTGACTCAGCTCTCCCGACTAGTATTAACTGTTTAGACAACTAGAACTTTCTTTGGAAGGTGCCAAACAAAATGGAGGAAGACATTTTGCTACAGCTCTGGTCATACTGAACTAGTGGTGGCACCATGTCTGCAGACCATTAACCGTATTATTAGACAGCTGAAGTTTAATTGGTTTATATTTTACATTCTCTGGTTCCTTATTCCCCCCACCTCCTCATCAACATGCTCATGAAAACCTTTCCACTTTGATTAGAACGGGGTTTCTCAAATAGGGTTTCATGGAATCCTAAGGTTCCTCCAGAGGTTGCTAGGGGTTCCTTGAGCTATGAGCAATTTCTGCCTCTCAGATAAATTCCCACCAACACCATTGATCTTTTTAGTTATCTGTAAGGAGGTAATTCTTCCTAATGGCCACCAGTGTAAGGAGCAGTCTTCCCACTGACCACACTTTCATGAGTTATAGATATAGTCATTTTCAACAGTTGTTCCCTGAGAATGGAAAGTAATTTCAAGGATTCCTGGGTTAGATGCTTTATTTTAGTCCCCGCAACTTCATCACTGGGCCTCTATGCAATGCAGGCAAATCATCGCTGGTGGGAGGGGCCAGAAGAGTGTTGTACATAGCTTCCTGAAAATATCAAAATACTCTTCTCAAGAACCCTGATGCAAGCAGATGGCTGGAGTTATGCAATATCGAATGCCTTGATGGTAGGGTTGCCACCTTTTCTTCAAGCCAAATCTGAACACGTTAGTGGTGCTCGACAATTTTTTTTTAAGGGGATGTAAAGTAGAACTGATGTAAGAGGGATTCTGCTCACCAAAGGCCCCACTTACATCAGAGTTCCCAACATTCCCCCTTAAATTAGGGTTCCCAAAGCCCTCTTAGATGTAAAGGGTGCTATGTGAACTCTAATATGCGTCCCTCTTACCTTAGTGTACTCACTCTCTCGGAGGCAGGAGAGAGAAGAGAGGGAGGGGGAGACTTCAGCCATAGACAGATGATGGTGAACTCACTCACCTGAGCATGGAGGCTCAGGTATTGGAACCTTTCATCCACCATGTAACTGCCAGCTGCTGGGCTTTAATTTTCCCACCATGGATTGGAGTATGGGCGGGCAAACTCAGAGGGATAGGAGAGGGAGGAGGAGGAGCAGATCAAGCCCTCTCTCCTTTACCATCCATGACTCCATGCGTTGACTGTGCTGGCTCTGGGCAGTCTGAGAGAGGGTGTCACAGACACTAGGCTTAGACAGTTGCAGCCAGCCCTCCGAACAGTTGGCAACCCTGATATTTTGGGTGTGCCCAGGCTCGTGCACACTCTCATACACTTGCGGCACTTGGTTACTTGGAGAGCATAGGTGTGCGCAGCCTATTGCATTAGGGTGTGTACCCCAAAGCTCAAACACACATGTGTGTGTGTATATGTACTGTATATATATATAAATATATATATATATATATATATATATATATATATATATATATATATATATATATATATATATATATATATATATATAGTAAAGAACCCTCTGCGTAGTTTAAGGTTAAACCTCTTTTCTTCTAATTTTAATGAGTGGCCACAAATCTTATTAAACTCTCTTCTGCGAAAAAGCTTTATTCTTATTGTGGGGTCACCAGTACGGTATTTGTATATTGAAATCATATACTCTCTCAAGTGTCTCTTCTCCAGAGAGAATAAGTTCAGTGCTCGCAACCTTTCCTCATAACTAATATCCTCCAGACTCTTTATTAGCTTTGTTGCCCTTCTTTGTACTCGCTCCAATTCCAGTACATCCTTCCTGAGGACTGGTGCCCAGAACTGGACAGCATATTCTAGGTGCGGCCGGACCAGAGTCTTGTAGAGCGGGAGAATTATTGTTTTATCTCTGGAGTTGATCCCCTTTTTAATGCATGCCAATATTCTGTTTGCTTTGTTAGCAGCAGCTTGGAATTGCATGCCATTGCTGAGCCTACCATCTACTAGGACCCCCAGGTCCTTTTCCATCCTAGATTCCCCCAGAGGTTCTCCCCCCAGTGTATAGATTGCATTCATATTTTTGCCACCCAAATGCATTATTTTACATTTTTCTACATTGAACCTCATTTGCCATGTAGTTGCCCACCCCATTAATCTGTTCAGATCTTTTTGCAAGGTTTCAACATCCTGCGGAGAAGTTATTGCCCTGCTTAGCTTAGTATCGTCTGCAAATACAGAGAGTGAACTGTTTATCCCATTCTACAGGTCGTTTATGAACAAATTAAACAGGATTGGTCCCAGCACAGAACCCTGGGGGACCCCACTACCCACCCCTGACCATTCCGAGTATTCCCCATTTATCACCACCCCCTGAACTCGCTCTTGTAGCCAGTTTTCATTCCATGCACTCACCCTATGGTCCATGCCAATGGACCTTATTTTGTACAGTAAATGTTTATGGGAAACTGTGTCAAATGCTTTTGCAAAATCCAGATACACCACGTCTACGGGCCTTCCTTTATCTAGATGGCAGCTCACCTCCTCATAGAAGGTTAATAGATTAGCTTGGAAAGAACGATTTGTCATGAATCCATGCTGATTACTGCTAATGATACCGTTCTCATTACTAAAATCTTGTATATAGTCCCTTATCATCCCCTCCAAGAGTTTACATACTATTGGTGTTAGGCTAACTGGTCTGTAATTCCCAGGGATGTATTTTGGGCCTTTTTAAATATTGGTGCTACATTAGATTTTCTCCAATCAGCTGGTACCATTCCAGTCAGTAGACTGTCTGTAAAATTAGGAACAACGGTCTGGCAATCACTTGACTGAGTTCCCTAAGTACCCTCGGGTGCAAGCCATCTGGTCCTGGTGATTTATTAATGTTAAGTTTCTCAAGTCTAATTTTAATTCTGTCCTCTGTTAACCATGGGGGTGCTTCCTGTGATGTGTCATGAGGATAAACACTGCAGTTTTGGTTACTGAAGCCCCCCGATTCCCTCGTGGAGACTGAGGAGAAGAATAAATTCAATACCTTCGCCATCTCCCCATCCTTTGTAACCAGATGTCCTTCCTCATTCTTTATGGGACCAATATGGTCTGTCCTCCCTTTTTTACTGTTTACATACTTAAAGAATTTCTTGGGATTTTTTTTGCTCTCCTCCACTATGTGTCTTTCATGTTCTATCTTAGCCGTCCTTATTGCACCCTTACATTTCTTGTTGCATTCTTTATAAAGTCTGAATGCTGATGATGATCCCTCAACCTTGTATTTTTTGAAGGCTTTCTCCTTTTATATGCATTTTTACATTGGAGTTAAGCCATCCAGGACTTTTGTTCGCTCTTTTAAATTTATTACCCAATGGGATGCATTGGCTAATGCCCTTATTTAATATACTCCTTAAAGCAAACCCATCTCTCCTCCGTGTTCTTTGTTCCTATCCTAAGATGTTATCCCAATTTATGCCTTCTAGCAAGGTTCGTAGTTTAGGGAACTTGGCTCTTTTGAAATTCAGTGTCTTTGTATTCCCTTTATGTTTCCTATTTGTGTGATTTATACTGAAACTAATTGACCTGTGATCGCTGTTACCTAAATTGCCCCGTATTTCCGCATCCGTGATCAGGTCTGTATTTTTTGGTAATCAATAGATCCAATAACGCTTTATTTCTAGTTGGCGCGTCTACCATCTGACCCATAAAATTGTCCTGCGAGACATTAAGGAACTGGCGAGCCTTAGATGAATGCGCGGTTCCCTCCGCCCAGTCTATGTCTGGATAATTAAAATCCCCCATTATGATAACACTTCCCATCCTTGCTAATCCAAATTGTGATAGGAGATCTGTCTCCACTTCCTCCCTCAGGTTAGGGGGCCTATAGCATACTCCCAGTATTATTTTCCCCTTGGCTTCATCCCTTTGGAGCTCAACCCATAGGGATTCCACCTCCTCCCTAGCTCCCTTAGTGATGTCATCTCTCACATTCACTTGTACATTATTCTTCTTATTATTCTTGATATACAGGCATACCCCTCCCCCTTTTTTTACCCTCTCTATCCCTGCGATAAAGGGTATGCCCTTTAATGTTTGCCAGCCAATCATGAGAGCCTTTGAACCAGGTCTCTGAAATTGCCACAAAATCCAAATCCTCTTCATACAACAGTATCTCTAGTTCACACATCTTGTCCGCCAGGCTCCTGGCATTGGTGAACATGCCACGTAGTTTAGACTGGTCGCATATTATCCTCACATTGGGTGTTCCGAGATTGCAACTAGGACTTGCTACTATACTTACTTTGGGTTTTTGTGCTTTGGTCAACCTACCACTAATGCCCCCAATACTGCCCTCTGGAATATGTTCCGCGCTGACTATCTCTACCTCTGGACCCTCCTCCCATCGCCTAGTTTAAAAACCCCTCTAACTTTTTGGCCATCTTCTTTCCCAGCTCATCTGCACGCTCCTCATTTAGGTGTAGTCCATCCCTTCTATAGTACCGGTTATTGACCGAGAAGTCGGCCCAGTCCTCCAGGAACCCATACCCCTCCTTACTACACCAGCTCTTCAGCCATTTGTTTACTTCCCTAATCTCCCTCTGCCTTTCTAGTGTGGCTCGATGTACCAGTAGTATTCCTGAGAATGCTACCTTGGAGGTCCTTTTCCTCAATTTAGCTCCTAAGTCCCTAAAATCATTCTTTAGGACACTCCATCTGCCTCTGACTTTGTCATTGGTGCCAATGTGCACCATGACAGCCTGGTCTTCCCCAGCCCCTCCCAGTAATCTGTCCACCAGATCCGTGATGTGCCGAACCCGAGCACCCGGTAGACAACATACTGTTCGGCGCTTCAGGTCTTTGTTACAGATTGCCCTCTCTGTCCTTCTAAGAATTGAGTCCCCTACCACCAGAATCTGTCTTTCCTTTCCCTTCGCTTCCCCCCCACTCTCACTGGAGGAGTTCTTCCCCTGACAGCTAGGAGAGTCCCTCAGCTCCAGCAGTGCTGGTCCCTGACTGGTTTCACCAATGTCACTCAATGGAGCGTACTTATTGGGATGCTCCAGCCCTGGATCGGCCTCCCTGGCACTTCCCCCTCTACCCTTCCTGACTGTCACCTATCTACTCTTTGCTAGTGCCTGCACCTCTTTGTCTCCACCCGCCTCTGTGCTGGCCTCTGCCAGCACCTGCCGTGTACGTTCCTGGCTCTCCTTTAGTATGGAGGAACTTCTCAGTGCTGACAGTTGCTTCCCTAGATTCAGAACCTGGGCTTCCAGGGAAACAATGCGCTTACATTTTGCACAGCAGTATTCACCCTTGAGCGGATGATCAAGGAACGCATATGTGACAGACCTAGCTGGGAGAGAGACTTTTGGAGGGGACTGTATGCTAGCCTCTTTCCGATCAATTGTGGGCCCTGGCGTTTGGGGGAATGGTGCTCTTTGTGAGCTGTATGCCTGGGGACCCTTGAGGCGGTATTACTGTGGATTCGGGTCCTGGTCCCCCAGGACACACAGACTCTGGGGACCCTGGATTTGCCATATTGGAATAGTGACTGATTCATACCGTTGGGACTCCTACTGTTAAATGCTAATGTCATCAATTCCAGCTACCTGTCTGTTGTCTGCTAAAATGTGTATTGTAAATAAGTCTCTAGTATGGGATCTAAGAGTCATTAGATCCCCATTGTTGTTTGTGTTTAATTAACTCTGCTATTGTTATAATGTTGATTTGGGGTTCTAAGCTACAAGACGGCCAGTCTGGCTTAAAGGTCATGTCTGAGTCATCTAGGCTGTCTAAAGGGATTAGTTAATTAGCCCATGTTAATTAGGTTAATTAGGTTACAGATGTATTGTTAGAGTAATATGAGCCGGAGGTATGCACCTCCACTGTTAGTGTATAAAAGAGCCTGTATTTTTGAATAAAGGAGATTCCTGGTTGAACTTACATACAGCCTGCCTGGTGTTTGTTCTGAGCTATCACAACTGGGTTAGAACAGCACATAGCTGTAGTTCTAATCCCGGAGCATTGGATGACCGAACAATCAGATGTTGCGATCTGCAATCTGATTCTATAGCTGCAGAGGAGTGTCGGGAGAGTGGAATAGAGCGAGCAAGGGGCTCGTTACAGCATACATGCCGCAAGATGTACAAAGTCGCCTCTCCACACCCGCCAGGCATCGTGCATATTAAATTTAATGAGGATTGGGGATTATATCTTGTCCAAATTACCTAACAACTAGCTTCCTGACCCTAATACTTAAGACAATACACAGGTACTCACAGACCTACGTGCACTACGGTGTCAGTAGAGCAGTGTACGGTGTCAGTAGAGAAGTGGATGGTGTCAGTAGAGCAGTGGCTTCTGTCAGTAAGGCAGTTTTCTTTTTACTATTTTTTTATGAGCCTTTTTGGGGGCTTACACAGACCCCTGATATTTCACTTTTGAGACAGAGAAAGGTACTGAGGGCAGACATTCCCCAGTCCCTTTCACTGCAGCCTCAGCTGCACTGGACAGTTAATGAATGGGAAGTGCTCTGTGCTGATCGGCTTCCTGTTCATTCACAAACTGAAGCATAGTACACACAGTTTACTATGCTTCAGTTGTGCATGAACACAGTGAGTGATCAGTACCACAACCGTGGTTGCAGCACACTAGTGTAGGCTTCGAGGAGTTAAAGCAGGCGGTGTGGAGGCAATACAATGTTCTCTGAAGAGCAATCCACATTTAAATCGCTCTTCAAAGAGCATTGCTAGTGTAAACAAGCCTTTATATACATATTTATTGGTATTATACATCCAATAGGAATTTTCTTTTAGATATTATTTCATGAGGAGTGCTTTGTTTAGGCAATCAGAGTATTATCCTACACCAGTGGCTGAAACACCATGTATAGCACGACTGCGTACAGCAAACCTTATTGGCGCAAAAGTGCATTGTCTTTTCACGCTCCCATGCCTTTGCTCTGTTGGCTGTGGTATTATATTGTGCTGTTGCATTAGCATACAAAGCCTATTGTTACCCATATAGTAAAGCATTTGAATGCGCCTCATGGCGGTGAAAGGTACATTTTTATACGATACTATAATAACGATTTAATGTCAAAGCCCTTTAATACGCTGTAGACCTTTTCAGCACTGGGAAGTGTGACTAATGGAAGCATTTAGTAAGGTCAGAATTGACTGTTCTTGCAGGAAGCCGTACCGTCTCTGCATCGCTCGCTCCCAGGAAAAGGATTGGAGTGGGCTGCAAAAGCAATAATCCCTGTTGCTCTACAGTATAAACCCACCGCTGTCTCTTAAAGGAGACGATATCTTCAGTCATACACCTTTCAAATAAGGGAAAACTACCAAATGACACAATAAGTGATCTCTAAGGGGTCTATTTACTGTATAAAAAAATACATAATTGCTCAGCATTCATACAGCTATCATGAATAATCCCCGTAATGTGCCTAATATGTGTATTCCTTATAATTATCAGCTCCATCTAGTGTCCATAATGCTGCATTATCCTGATTGACGTACTTCAGATAAATACTGCCTTATGGTCACTAGATGGAGTCCTGAGGACAAATCTCACCTGGGAACAGCCTAGACCAGCCATTCTTAACTAGGGTTCCTTCAGAGACCACTTCGGGTTCCTTAAGCTGTGGCTTACAGACCTCCCATGTGATGAACCCTGCATAGTACCAGGTCCAACATCACTTGTTGGACAGCCGTCTTGAATATTTCCCATGATGTGTCCAACATTTGGATCCCCTATAATCATTAGCTCAATCTAGTGGCCATAATACTGTATTTTCCTGGTTGGGGCATTTCAGGAAAATAGCATATTATGGCCACTAGATGATGCCCTGAGGACAAACCTTACCTGGGAATAGCCTAGATGAGCCTTTCTCAACTAGGGTTTCTGCAGAGGCGGCTAGGGGTTTCTTGTGCTGTGGTTAACTGACCTCACATATGACGGTGCCTGCATAGTTCCAGGTCCAACACCACTTGTTGGACAGCCGTTGTGAATAATTCCCGTAATGTGTCTAATATGTGTATTCCCTGCAATCTTCAGCTCCATCTAGTGCCCATAATGCTGTATTTTCCTGGTTGGAGTACAGTATTATGGCCACTAGATGGAGCCCTGAGGACAAACCTCACCGGAGAACAGCCTAGACCAGCCATTCTGAACCAGGGTTCCTCCAGAGGTGGCTAGGGGTTCCTTGAGCTGTGGCTATCTGACCTCCCATGTGGTGGTGCCTGCATAGATCCTGGTCCAACACTACCCAGCAGAGCCAAAGGCATGACTGTAAGGGAGGCATTCTGACCACCACTGTAAGGGGATCATTCTTCCAACTTACCACCACCAATGTAAGTGGCACTTTCCCAATGACCACCAATGAACTGATCTAAGCAGGGGTTCCCCAGAGACCTGACAATTATTGCAAGGGGTAAAAAGGTTGAGAAAGACTTGTCTAGATGGAAGCAAAAAAAAATCCTTGCAGTTGGGATGCAAAAAAAAAAAAATCCTTGCAGTTGGGATGCAATTGCAAAGCCTAATCGGATCCAGAGCCACTGTGACCACTACCATCTAGAAAAACTATACACCAGGAACTTATTTGTTGTTTTTATCTGCAGCCTTGAAACTGACTTAATGCTGACATCACATCCAAGATGGCGGTGCCCAACAGCTGGGCTTTTGGCTGTCTAGCCAAAGGAGGTTTTTACGGGTGTAGCAGAATCTCTAACCCCTTCCAGTCTAATGAGAACATTTGAGGCCACAGACCACTGACATCCTTCAGTATGTAGTGGCTTGTGAGGCATAGTTGGTACAAAGGTGGTAAAAGTCATTAGGCGCCAGACACTTCTTGGATGCAAAAGAGGTTTTATTTCTTTTAACGTTCCTTTTATATTTTGCAAGGGCAAGAGGATTAGGGCCAGGACACCCTTAAGAAGTTGCAATTTCAATAGGCAGACTCCGAGGCTTCACTAGGAGGACAACTGTACAGGGAAAGGCCCCAGCAAGGTGCCACTTCTGCACGTGCAGGTTTGCTGTCCCCTATGGCTACAGTACTTAACAGTTCCTAATTCAAACGTAACAGTTCTCTCAGCTTCACCACAACTTCTACTTGTAGTTCTTCAGCCCCATGAGCTCCCGGTCTCTCACTAGACCCCTTGATTCACTGACTCTGAATCCCGTGAGCTCCTCAAGGCTTTTGAGGTTGTATCTCCCTCAAGCGTCACCCACGCTTCCCTGCTGGGTCTCTAGCTTGGCATTTCGGATACCTTCAAGCTTCACCCCTTCTGACCGGCTCCATTCCTAGATTGACACACAAGGCTGCTCTGCAAGCGTCACCTCTGCTGGTTGGGTCCCTGACTTGATCACCGCCTGAAGTTTCCCGATTCTCCACCATGCCCGTTTGGTGAGAATACTGCTCCGGTACTTGCTTCAGTTACTCACTGTGGTCTCTGGTAAAAGTGGTTGGTCTCTTAGTGGCGACAGCTTCCCTTCTACCTCCGACCATGACAGGTTCTCCGGCCGGCTGAACCGTCACTTCTGGTTGGACTGCAAGCCGCACTCAAAACCCTGCTCTGCCCTCTTACTTCTGTATAGGCCCTCAGCCAGATGCCCCCGGGATAGGCCCAATCTACGGCCTAGCAGCCTGGGCCGACGACACAAATCCACCCAGACAGCAGTGCGGGTGGCACAGAACATAGATCACCTGACTCCACCCAAATATATAGGCTCTCCCAGAAGGCCAAGGGATTCAAGAAAACCCCTGCCCATTGGCTGAGATACCCCATATACCCATAACCTGGGTCCTTCTCATATCTATTACCACCAAGTGTCCGGCCACCTAGTGGTAGAAGAGAAAAGTACAACAAGGCCAAACTTAGGGAGAAATTAATGGATCTCCAACAATTTAACTATGGTAGCTACCCCTGACAAGGAAATTAGTGAGGAGCTCCCTGACTAAACCCCAGGCCGCTACACGGGTAAAACGCATGAATAAAATATGTTGAATGCACATGTGATCTCATGCTAAGTTGACAACTTGCACTCACACATGGGATTGCGGAAATACTTTATTTCAGCACAGGATAAATGTTACATGTGTACTCCCACGCTTTTGTGTTTCAGCCCTGTGTGAGCTGTAATCATGTGAAATGTGTAAGCGTGAGAGTTCACATGCAACTTTTGTCCTGTGTTCAAAGACAAAAATGTAGCATTAGCTGGTGTCTGAGACTCAAGGACACCACATTCCTTCAAAGAAATTTGAAAAGTATGTATAGCCCCTTCACGCCCACCGTACGCAAATTTGCATTCATTGCTTGAAGGGGTTATACTGGTGTGATGCCAGGAGGCATCACCCTGGCACCATTTTTTAGAGCCAGCGGTTGGCTTTTTAGTGATAACAACCGATACGGCTAAAAGCTGCTCGGCTGTTATCCTAAAGGAGCGGGAGGGGACATCACCCCTCCCGTCGCCTTCCGCCGCTCTTCCTGGGCCTCCCGTCCCACCGGGAGACCCGAGCCACCATCCGGCGTGTCCGCAGCCTGGGCTGGGACCTGAACAAAGCCGTATCCGGCTTTGATCAGGTCTCAGACGTAAAATTTCGGAAGCGATGTCACGCTGCCAATAGCGCCGGTTTAAAAAAAATTACAGTATTTAGAATCGCAGATTTTGCCGATTTAAATACTTTTAAGTGCAAAGGAGGAATTTGGGGTCTTTTAGACCCCCGATCCCTCCATAAAGAGTACCTGTCACTGCCTATTACTGTCACAAGGGATGTTTACATTCCTTGTGACAGCAATAAAACTAATCAGAAGGGACAATGTAAAAAATAAATAAGAAAAAAAAACATTTCAAGCGCCCTCGCCCCCACATGCTTGCGTAGCAAAGAAAACGCATACGTAATTCACGCCTTCAAATATAAATGGTGTTCAAATCACACATGTGAGATATCGCCGCGATCATCAGAGCAAGAGCAATAATTCTAGTGCTAGACCTCCTCTGTAACTCTAACCTGGTAACCGTTACGTTTTTTTAAACCGTGACCTATGGAGATTATTAGGTACCGTAGTTTGTCACCATTCAACGAGTGTGCGCAATTTCAAAGCATGACATGTTAGGTATGTATTTTCTCGGCGTAACGTCAACTTTCACATTATGCAAAAAAATTTGGCTAACTTTACTGTTTAGTTTTTTTTTTAATTCATAAGTGTCTTTTTTTCCCAAAAATATTGCGCTTGAAATACCGCTGCGCAAATCCAGAATATTTCAACGATTGCCATTTTATTCTCTAGGGTCTCTGCTGAAAATATATATATATATAATGTTTGGGGGTTCCAAGTAAGCAACAAATGTCAGAAATAGGCTTTGGCATGAAAGGGATAGAGAAAGAAACTGGATTATTAAGGTGCCAAGACAATTATTATAAACATATACCACAATTTTATTATAACTATATGTTTAAAAATAACAATTTCATATAAAACAATCACAGAGAATCGATGCGGCTATAATACATATGTAGTAGCTTCAGCTCGACATGTTTCGCCAATCACTGGCTTCTTCAGGAGACTTTAGAAATACTGCATGCAAAATCACTAAAGATAGAAAACAATACATAAGTCACAGGAACATATACACCAATTTTGGACATATATTAATACATCAAAGATACGTTATTGCTATATTACATTATACAGTATACAGATGTACAGAAATGCCTAAGAATCACCTGGGAGGCTCTCTCACCATTAATCACTTAAGGACCGCCCCACGTACATATACTGTGGCAGGGTGGCCCTTAAGTGCAAAATCACGTACCTGTACGTGATTTCTTTCTTCGGGTCTCGGGCGCACGCTGCCGGAGACCCGCTCCCGCTGTGATTGGACACAGCAGGAGCCAGAGTCCGCCATTACTAGTAAAAAAAAAATAATTAAAGTGGAGTTCCACCCAAAAGTGGAACTTCCACTCATCAGATTCCTCCCCCCCTCCGGTGACACAGTTGGCACCTTTCAGGGGGGAGGGGAGTACAGATACCTGTATATTACAGGTATCTGTACTCACTTCCGGCATAGATAGCCGCAGAATCTGCGGTTATTTACGCCACTTCCTGCGCCCTCCCCGCTGCCTGCTGGGAAACACACGGGTCCCAGAGGCAGCAGGGACCATCCGTATTGCGCTGCGCGACTCGCGCATGCGCAGTAGGGAACCGGGAAGTGAAGCCGCACGGCTTCACTTCCTGATTCCCTTACCGAAGATGGAGGCGGCAGCACCCGAGGACGGAGAGACGGTTCGGCCTCGGGTGCCGACATCGCGGGCGCCCTGGACAGGTAAGTGTCCATGTTTTAAAAGTCAGCAGCTGCAGTATTTGTAGCTGCTGACTTTTAAAAAAAAAATTTTCGGCGGCGCTCCGCTTTAAAAAAAAGTCCATAAATCTATCCCATAGTTTGTAGACGCTATTACTTTTGCGCATAATACGCTTATTGGTATTTTTTTACCAAAAATATGTAGCAGAATACATATTGGCCTAAATTGATGAAAACATTTTATTTTTTACATTTGTTTTTTATTGGATATGTTTTATATTGTTTTTTTTTGTTATTTTCAAAATTGTCGGTCTATTTTTTGTTTATAGTGCAAAAAATAAGAGGTGATCGAATACCACCAAAAGAAGGCTCTATTTGTGGGAAAAAAAGACATACATTTTATCTGGGTACACTGTTGCACAACCGCGCAATTATTAGTTAAAGCAACGCAGTGCCGTATCGCAATAAATGGCCTGGTCTGGAAGGGGGGTAAACCTTCTGGAGCTGAAGTGGTTAATTATTCTTTTAGGCCAAAAAGGCTTAGATCTTGCACCAACAAGATAATAAGTGGGGATATCAGTAGACCATAGTGAGGGATACGGACCAACAAAGTGACTGCCTGGAGATAGGGAATGATAAAAAGCACTAACTGACTAACTTCTATCTTCAATGATTTTGCATGCAGTATTTCAAAATCTCCTGAAGAAGCCAGTGATTGGCGAAACATGTCGAGCTAAAGCTACTGCATATGTATTGTAGCCACATGGATTCTCTGTGGTGGTTTTATATGAACTTGTTATTTTTAAACATATATTGATAATAAAATGTTGGTATATTTTTATAATAGACGGTGTCGGCGCCTTAAAAATCCCATTCCTTTTTCTATACATACCTTTCAAATTTAATCCTGTGTTGAAATAAAGTATTTCTTTGATCCCAAGTGCTTGTGCCAGTTTGCAACTTAGTATTGGAGGGACGGTTACCAAGAGCTCTTCGCGAGCACCACAAACCTGCACTGAAGTTTATAGTTTCATTATGTTGAGTGGTGGTATAATGTCTTCTTCCATAGGATCTTATGGAAGGCTTTTTGTTCAAATGAATGGTCTGGTAACAGGGTTCAAATTAAACCTTTTGTTTTATCTGTTCAATAAATGCAAACAATAAAAATACTTGTTAATTGTGCCAGGGATCCAATGGGCTTTTAACTAATTGTGCTTGGTGTCTTCGCTGCCTCTTGCAGTGTTATCAGCTCTGCCCAGTTCACATTTGTGGACTACAGAACACCTCCCTCCCCAATGTTATGGAGAATAGATGAGGAGGAGGAGGAGGTGTTCCGTAGTCCTAGCTTACTTCCTGCCCTAGGGTGACAACGTTGCTGCTCCAAAGAAGAGTCAGTGAGGGTGGTCACCCCAGAACAGGAAGTGTGATTACCAGCAGGATCACCAGGTAAAAATAAAGGGAATCAAAAACAGAAAATGAATGCAGCTACCACATCTAGGGACTAATAAAATGTAACATATTAAATGTATCGGTCAATGAACTGTACAGAAATGTACAATAATCAGCCTCACACCAAAATCAACTTTTACTTGTCTGACTGTGCTGGACTGCTAAAAGCTGAAAGGTCATTGCTTGCTATGCTTGACAGCAAAGGTCAGGACAAATGGGGGGGGGATAGGAGGGGCAGTTGCCCCAGACGCAGTGTTTTCATGAGACAGGAGGGGGCACTGTACAGAAATGTACAATAATTAGCCACATCCCAAAATCAACATTTATTTATCTGACTGCACTGGAGTGCTAAGAGCTGAAATGTTATTGCTTGCTATGGGTAACCGCTAAGGCCAGGACAAAGAAGGGAGGAGCAGGAGGGGCGGCTGCCCCAGGCGCAGTATTTTCATAAGACAGGAGGGGACGCTGTGTGGTTGCACTGCTTCAGGCTGACAAGACAGTGAGGGCAGTGCCAGCAGCATAATCGTTATCGAGGTTTGAGCTGTCAGAGTATGTGAGCAGCGGCAGGATAAATGGGAGAGGTGGTCCCTGGGGTAGACGGGGCTCTTCTGGGGAAGAGGAGCCAGGCCAAGCTAGGTGGAGCAATGGATTGGCTTCTTCATAGTCTTCGTCCTTATCAAACACACTTTCACAAAAGAGTCTCCCCCTTTCACATACCCCATCTTATCACAAAAGAGTCTCCCCCTTTCACATACCCCATCTTATCAGAGTACCCTGTCACATTGGAAGCCCCACCCTCCATCTATCAGAGTCTCCCCCCCATCACATCAGAAGCCCCCCAGCACATCAGAGCCTCCCCTCCACCCCCTTCCATCAGAGTCCCCCTTTCACATCCTCCATTACACCAGAGTTCCCCTAACACAGTGGAAGCTCCCCCAACAATCAGATTCCTCCCTTGCATTTAAGAAGTCCCCCATCATATCAGATTCCCCCATCTTACATCAGAAGCTCCCCAGCACATTAGAGTCCTTTTTCCATCAGAGTTCCCCTTTTCACATCAGATCTCCCTTTCAAATCAAAAGCCCCCCATCACATCAGAGACCCCTTTCCACATCAGAAGTTCCCCTACACATCTGATGTGATCTCTGATCTGATAGGGGCCTTGAATATGTTGGTGGGACTTCTGATGCGGTCTATGATGTGATAGGGGGCCTCTGATGTGCTGGGGAACTTTAGAGGCCCCCTATCAGATCAGAGATCACATCAGAAGTCCCCCAACACATCAGAGGCTCCCTATCACATCAGAAGTCCCCCAACACATCAGAGGCTCCCTATCACATCAGAAGTCCCCCAACACATCAGAGGCTCCCTATCACATCAGAAGTCCCCCAACACATCAGAGCCTCCCTATCACATCAGAGACCACTTTAGAAGTTCCCAAACACATCAGAGGCTCCCCATCACATCAGAGACCACATAAGAAGTCCCCCAACACATCAGAGCCTCCCTATCACATCAGAGACCACTTTAGAAGTTCCCAAACACATCAGAGCCTCCCTATCACATCAGAGATCACATCAGAAGTCTCCCAACACATCAGCGGCTCCCTATCACATCAGAGATCACTTTAGAAGTCCCCAAACACATGAGAGGCTCCCCATCACATCAGAGACCACATCAGAAGTCCCCCAACACATCGGAGACCCCCTATTACATCAGAGACCACATCAGAGACCCCCTATTACATCAGAGACCACATAAGAAGTCATCCAACACATCAGAGGCCCCCTGAGACCACCCAACACATCAGAGGCTCCCCATCACATCGGAGACCACATCAGAAGCCCCCTATCACATTAGAGTTGCTGCGGCCCAGGTAAACTCTTGTACCAGATGTGGCCCTCAGGCCATAGTTTGGGGGACCCCTGGTCTAGCCCATCTACACCTGAGCTCTGTGACACTTGAATTCCTTCACTGAAAAAAAAGCATGTGAGCGTCTTTTGTGGTAGAGTCTGTGTTTTCGTCCCAATAGACTTTAATGGGAGCACTTAAAAAAAACATGCAAAGTGCACACTTTCTGGCCATTTTCTTTTCTAGGAATTAGCTTCCCATTGGCTAAAAAAAAAAATTAAAAAAAAAAAAGCAGGGACACACATGTGGACAGAGTTGGCACGCCTTCCTCGGGGGCCGGCTTCCGTTTACAGGTTAATTCAGCCGCCTCCGAGGAAGCACGTCAGCACCACCCACTGGTTTAAATGTATCCTGTACCCTTTTGAGATATGTGATTTGATGTGTTGCTACAACGCATCTCACTTTTCATTTCTTTAACTTAAAGGGGAACTTCACTCACCCATCTACTTTTTTTTTTTTTAACTCCCCCTACTTGTTATGCAGGGTTGACCTGATTCAGACACTCAACTGCCCTATGTAGCCCAGCAGGCTGTAGGAGCAGGGACACACACCTGTGAACAGAGTTGGCACGCCTTCCTCAGGGGACGGCTTCCACTTCCAGGTTTAGGCATTGTTACAACGCATGACACATGGAACCCTCTGTGCACTGCACACATGAAGGAGACAAGTGTGAGCCGCTGAAGCCGAGTTCTGTCTCTGCCAATGCCTGGCTCCTATCGCAGGATCTGTTCCACTCACACAGATCCTCAGTGTCCGGGAGCTGTGGGCAGGTGTCTAGGGGAGAGGTTCTGATGTCATCCTCTGCAGCAGGAGCCTGGGAGGGAGGACATCTCCCATGCCGTTGAGATGAGGTCAGTAAACATATTAGGGAGGGAGTATTGTGTAGAAACTGACCTGGGGGTGGGGGTGGGGGGTAATGATTGGGCTAGGGGACATACTGCTGCTTCCGCCCATGTTATGTGCTCTCCTGTGCCCAGTGCCCACCATGTCACGTGCTGTGCCATTCAGTGCCTACCATGTAATGTGCAGTGTCCACCCTGTGCTGTGCCATGCAGTGCCCACCATGTCATGTGCTGTGCCATCCAGTGCCCACCATGTAATGCGCAGTGCACACCATGTAATGTGCAGTGCCCACCATCTCATGTGCTGTGCTATGCAGTGCCCACCGTGTCATGTGCAGTGCCCACCAAGTCATGTGCTGTGCCCACCATGTAATGTGCAGTGCCCACCATGTCATGTGCTGTGCCATGCAATGCCCACCGTGTCATGTGCAGTGCCCACCAAGTTGGGTGCTGTGCCCACAATGTAATGTGTTGTGCCCACCATATAATGTGCTGTGCCATGCAGCAGTGCCCCCATGTCATGTGCAGTTTCTACCATGTAATGTCCGGTGCAGTGGCCACCATGTCATGTGCATTGCCCACTATGTAATGTGCTATGCCATGCAGTGCCCACCATGTAATGTGCTGTGCCATGCAGTGTCCATCATGTAATTTGCTGTGCCCACCACGTCATGTGCTGTGCCATGCAGTGCCTACCGTGTAATGTGCTGTACTTACCATGTAATGTCATGTGCAGTGCAGTACCCACAATGGAATGTGCTGTGCAGTGTTCACCATTTCATATGCTGTGTCCACCATTTATTATGCTGTGCCCTCCATGTAATGTGCTGTGCTGTGCCATGCCCACCATGTCATGTGCTGTGCCATGCAATGCCCACCATATCATGTGGTGTCATGCAGTTCCCACTTTGCCATGTGCTGTGCAGTGCCCACCATATAATGAGCTGTGCTGTGCAGTGCCCACTTGTAATGTGCAGTGCTCACCATGTAATGTGCTGTGCCCACCTTACAAGGCTCTGTGCCCACTGAGTGCATGTGCTGTTTTGTGCAGTATCAGCCATGTCATGTGCTGTGCCCACCATGTAATGTGCTGTGCCCACTGCCCACCATGTAATGTGCTGTGCCATGCTCACCATTGAATGTGGTGTGAAGTGCCTTCCATGTCATGTGTTGTGCCCACCATGTAATGTGCTGTGCTTTGCCCACCATGTAATGTGCTGTATTCATATATCCACCATGGAATGAGCTGTGCCCATCATGTAATGTACCGTGCTTCCCACCCCATGTAACATACTCTGCTGTGCCACCCATGTAATGTACTGTGCTGTGCTCCCCACAGACTCTCTCTCTCACCCCCCTTGCTCTCTCTCTTTCACCCCCAGTGGCAGCTCAACCACCTCTGCCCACTCTCTGTCTGTCGCTCGGTCCAGCACTTACCCCATCTAGGTGGCGGGCATCGGCTCCTGTGTCCTTTCCTCCATCACAGCGGCCATGCGTCTCATCCCCTCCTCCTAGGCATCCAATAGGTTCGCTTGTCCTTTCAGCCAATCGGGTAATGGGTCTCAAGACCTGCTTCCTGATCTGCCAGGAGGAGGATCAGTGTTACAATAGCGACTAATCATTCGCTATTGTAACACGCCTGGGTGGGCTCGGGTTCGCCTTCTTTGCGCCCTGAGCTCACCCTATTTTGAAGCCTATTAGAGCCTCTGGCTCTGATCAGGTGCTTCAAAAAACACCCCATGCTATTGGAATTCATGCATCCTGCGTCTTGCAAGGGGCCGGACACATGCATGGGGGGGGCGGCGCCCCTGCCCCCCCCCCCCCCTCGGTCTCTCACCCCCTCTCTTTCACCCCGTTCTCTCTCTCTCACCCCCAATTACCCCCCCTTTCTCTCTCACCCCCCTCTCTCTCTTTAATTTAATTTGAAAACGCAAATCATTTTTTGTGAAAACATTTTATTTATTTTAATAAAAAGGCCCACCAAAATCCTCAGCACCAGGCCCATGATGCTTTTAATCCGGCCATGCCTGCAGGGAAAAAAAAAACATCATTTCCCTGAGTAAAAGCTGCACACAGAACACAAAAACACTGGCTAGGCACACAGTTAACCCTTTGATCGCCTAGATGTTTAACCCTTTCCCAGCCAGTGTCATTAGTACAGTGACAGTTCAGATTTTAATCACTGATCACTGTATTAGTGTCACTGGTTCTCAAAAAGCACCAAAAGTGTCAGTTAGCGTCTGATTATCCGCCGCAATATCTCAGTCCCGCTATAAGTCACTGATCGCTGCCATTACTAGTTTAAGAAAAATAAATAAAAATTCCAGTATATATCCCATAGTTTGTAGATGCTATTGCTGCGTACACACAATCGGACATTCCGACAACAAAATCCTGGGATTTATTTCCGACGGATGTTGGCTCAAACTTGTCTTGCATACACACGGTCACACAAATGTTGTGGGAATTTCCAAACGTCAAGAACGCTGTGACGTACAACACGTATGACGAGCCGAGAAAAATGAAGTTCAATAGCCAGTGCGGCTCTTCTGCTTGATTTCGAGCATGCGTGGAACTTTGTGCGTCGGAATCGTGTACACGCGATCGGAATTTACCACAACGGATTTTGTTGTCGGAAAATTTGAGAACCAGATCTCAAATTTTTGTTGTTGGAAATTCCGAGCCAAGCTCACATCAAATTGTTGTCGGAAATTCCAACCGTGTGTAGGCGTCATATGACTTTTGCGCAAACCAATCAATATACGCTTATTGGGATTTTGTGTTACCAGAAATATGTAGCAGAATACATATTGGCTTAAATTTATGAAGAAATTTGATTTTTTTAACTGTTTTGTTGGATTATGTTTTATAGCAGAAAGTCAAAATTATATATATTTTTTTTCAAAATTATAGCTCTTTTTTTGTTTATAGCACAAAAAATAAAAACCTCAGAGGTGATCAAATACCACCAAAAGAAAGCTCTATTTGTGGGAAAAAAAATGATAAACATTTTATTTGGGTACAGCGTTGCATGACTGCGCAATTGTTGGTAAAATAGCGCAGTGCTTTATAGCAAAAAAAGGACTGGTCATGAAGGGGGGTAAATCTTCCACAAGTCAAGTGGTTAACCACTTAAAGACCAGGCCTCTTTTTCCGACTCAGTGTTTACAAGTTAAAAACAAGTTTTTTTTTGCTAGAAAATTACTTAGAAAAAAAAATGTATAATGTTTGGGGGTTCTAACACCCTAGAGAATAAGCTCGCCCTGGCAGCCTTAGAGCTGCTTGCGTCTCCATGTCCGGGAACTCGATTCCCTTTGACTGGAGCGCGCGCTTGCGCAGTAGCACGGTACACTGCACCTGCGCAGTGCGGGCGAGCAGACCCGGTGACGTCAGGGACCGCCTCTCGTGCCGTCCCTGACTTCCGGGTTGGGGTGCTCTTATAGCGGCCGTTCATGGCCGCTATTTGAGCTTACAGCCCCTGGACGCTGGCTAATTGAGGACCACTGTTGTGGGTAAGTGCTGCCGCCTCCCATCTCCCTTGCTCTCAGGCAGATTTCCCTTCCTGTTTGCACTTTTTGTTGAACCTTATATCCCTGTATACCCCGCTCACAGCATGTTCCCTGTATGTCTATCTATGTTTATACTCCAGTGCCCTTCTTATTACCTTGTCAATCCATATGATTTTTCAGTCTGCAGCTTTAACCCTAGCTGGTTGGTTTGTATGACTGATGAGTCAATGTTTATATGACGCCGGTAATATGGTAACCTTATTATCATGCTTGTTACAGCTGTCATTGAAACCTCTCCCAGCGCATACCAATATCTCCAGCCTACCTGGGGGGACCTTTATTACCAACCCAACAGTAGCTGGCGGCCTCATTTCGTTTACCATACGATTTCTTGCATTTGGTCCTCATTCCAGCCTATGCGTTTATATTATACCAGTACTCTAGGGGTGAGTGCCAGTTCCATACTTTTGTGTGCAATCTCTCTCAACTTGTTTTTTTTCCCTGCACACTAAATTAGCAGGGATTTTCCCTCCACTGACCTCACTGTTCCCCTCCCCCCCTTTCCCCCCCCCCCCCCCCCCCCCACACACCCCCTCCCCTTTCTACAGGTTGCATGATTTAAGTTACAAAGGAGGTCTAGGGCTAGAATTATTGCTCTTGCTCTAACGATTGCGGCGATACTTCACATGTGTGGTTTGACCACCGTTTTCATATGCAGGCGCTACTCACGTATGCGTTCGCTTCTGCGCGCGAGCTCGGCGGGACGCGGCGCTTTAAAAAGTTTTTTTTTCTTATTTATTTTACTTGATTTTATACATTTTTCACTGTTTTTTTAAAAACAAAAAAATTATGTTACTTTTATTCCTATTACAAGGAATGTAAACATCCCTTGTAATAGAAAAAAAGCATGACAGGACCTCTTAAATATGAGATCTGGGGTCAAAAAGACCTCAGATCTCATATTTGGACTTAAATGCAATAAAAAAAGAAAAAAAAAAAAATTTGTCATTTGAAAAAATGACAACAGAAAAATGATCCTTTAAGATGTATGGGCGTTTTGACGTCACTTCCGCCCTGCTATGGTGACGGGTGGGGGCCATCTTAGCCTCACTCGTCTCCATACCCAGCCAAGATGACGGCTCTGGTAAGTGGCGGAGGGCACGGGAGAGTAATCGCGGCGAATCTGCCGCAGAGACCACCATTATCGTAAACGGGACCGCAGGCTCAAAAGACGGATGCCTCGGTTGTGGCAGCAGCTGCTGCCGTTACTGATATATCCATCTTTAAACTGCTGACGTATATGTACAGGAGCCGGATGGCATTAAAGGGTAACTCCACTTTCGTGGGGAAAAAAAAATTGCAAATAAAGAAAAAATAATATGACTTGTGTCTCAGTTATATGCGCTATATTGTAATTAATGTTATTAAAAATGACCTTTCCTTTTCAATCTGCAGCTGTAATTTTCTGAAAATGCAAAGCAATATGGCTACCTGGAGTTGTTCTATACACAGAGTGTGTACTGACCACTCCCCGGAAACATCTTTTCCTGCTTGTGTGATTGGCTCACCAATTTTCCCAGAAGTCTACACTAAGATACAAGTCAGATTTCAGGCATCCCCTGCAACAAAAATATCATTTTTGGAGAGATATTTCCAATAGGAATATGTCTAAAGGGATGCAGGCCCAGCAGATTTCCTCATTAGTGCCCTGCAGCTGCACACCTGACTGATAATTATGGAACCACTCCCATTAGACCCACTCAGTACAGAGGCACAGGCAAACACACAGGGATTTCTTCAGAATAACAAAAGGTAGGAATCTGCAACAAAGTTTGTTATAATCCTTGTAATGGACATAGATCACCCAGAGGGTTGTTTTTTTTTCAACAAAAGAGGAGTTACGCTTTAAGTTAACGACACCCCAAAAGCAGGTCGCAAACCGAAGAGTGTTTGCCTGAATCGGATCACATGGCTATGAATGCCTATGCGATCTGATTGCAGTGCGGCACAAAAAACGGTGCCTTCGCCTTTTTCGTAGCAGATGCGATGCGATTTGAGCCATACAAATTGAATAGGCTCAAATCACACCACACAGGAATGCGGGCGCTTCCTGTACGAATCACATGCGGTTTTCATAGTGGGAACCAGGGCTAAAGCTGAACTCTGGAATAAGCAGATATTGTCTAAATCCATTCACCATGTGTATCCATTCTCAAATCTTGATGTACTTTGTGTATTTCCTCCAGATCTGTGCAGTAATCCAAAGAGAGACTTCCTGTAATAAAGACCGTTCACTGCTGTTCTCTCTCCTTGTGCAGGGGGACTAGTCTTGTCTCCGCCCCCTTCCTGTAGTTTCCTGCTGGGCCCCTCCCACATCTCTTCTCTCTGCACAGGCACAGTGATATCACCTCTACTTTACAAGGTAATACCTTTTATCATTTTTGGCTACTGAGGAAAATATTGAAATTATGTTTTTTGGTGCCTGGGGTTCTGCCATAATTTATAAAACGAGCACTGTAGCAGCTTTAATGCCTTAGATCAAATGTGTGATAAAAGTGACATTTTCCTTTAAGTGAAGGAGCTGTTAGAAAATTACAGGCACATTCCATAGCTCCGGCGACTGGACAGCTGGAATTATAAGCTTTTATGGATTTTGTCCTTCCTACATAGATGACATGTACAGAACAACTCACCTACGGCGTGAATGAATGAATGCAGACCTACAATTAAACTAACTACTGTTCCTTGCTACACCCACAGGCTCTTATTTTAAAGGCAATGGATTAATGGATTTCTATGGAAAGAATAAAGATTTGATCCTGTAATGCAGAATGGAGGTTTAACTTTCAGCTCAGCTTCTGTAAAGTGGACAACACTTGAACAAGACTCATGATCCGTTCATCTGTGTTTGCTGCTTTTAGTTTTGTTTTTTTTTTGCCCACAAAAGTTCATTAGCTAAAATATATTTTAGATGGGACTGTAGATTGTTACTTAAATATACATAAGGGCTCATACGTTGAGGCGTATTCAGCCTTATGGCGTAGAATAGTGGTGCTTTACCACTTGGCTGTGGCCCACAATTGGGATGCTGCCAGCTGGTGATCGCCTAACCTATGCTGCCCTCTAGCTCCCATATTGGCCCACAGTGCCCCCAGGCCACCTGAAAACCCTGGACTTGTACAGTGCCCCTCAAGCTACCACAGTTTCCTCCAGCCCCCTGCAGTGCCCCCTAGCTTGCCGCAGAGCCCCCTAGCTTGCCGCAGAGCCTTCAGCTTCCCATAGTACCCTCAGCTTCCAAAGTGTCCCTCGGTGCTCCCATGACCCTTGAGAGCCCTCAGCCCCAACAGTGCCCACCCCAACCTCCCAAGGTGTCCCCTAGCCCCCTGTAGTGGCCCCTAGCTTGCTGCAGAGCCTCCAGCTACCCATAACACCACTAGCTCCCATAGAGGCCCTTAGTGCCCCTCAAATTCCCTCAGTGCCCCCAACCTTCCACAGTGTCCTCCAACCCACCGAAGTGCCCCCTAGCATGCTCCAGAGCCTCAAGCTACCCATAGCACAACCAGCTCCCATAGAGCCCCTCAAGCTCCCACAGTATCGTCCAGTCCTCTGAAGTGCCCCCTGGCTTGCCGCAGAGCCCCAAGCTTCCCATAGTACCCTCAGCTTCCATAGTGGCCAGGACCCTTGAGAGCCCTCAGCCCCCACAGTGCCCACCCAACCATGAAAGGTGTCCCCTAGCCTCCTGTAGTGGCCCCTAGCTTGCTGCAGAGCCTCCAGCCACCCATAACTAGCTCCCATAGAGGCCCATAGTGCCCAATTAAATTGCCTCAGTGCCCCCATACCCCCAAAGAGCCCTCAGCCCCAACAGTGCCCCCAACCTCCCACAGTGTCCTCCAACCCCATGAATTTCCCCCTAGCATGCCGCAGATCCTGCAGCCACCCATAGCACAACTATCTCCCATAGGCCCATAGTGCCCCTCAAACTCCCTCAGTGCCCCCAGACCCCCTAAGAGCCCTCAGCCCCCACAGTGCCCCCAACCTACCACATTGTCCTCCAACCCCCTGAAGTGCCCCCTAGCATGCTGCAGTGCCTCCAACTCCCTATAGTACCAGGGCTCCAATAGTGGCTCACAGTGTTCGCAGTCCCCACAGTGCTCCCCCAACCTCCCAAAGTGTTCCCCAGCCCCCTTGCAGTGCCCTCTAGCATGCTGCAGAGCCTCCAGCTCCCTATAATATCCCCAGCTCCCATAGTGGCCTTCAGTAACCCCAGGGCTCTTGAGAGCCCTCAGCCCCCACAGTGCCCAACCAAACTCCCACGGTGTCCTCCAGCTTCCTTTAGTGCCTCCTAGGTTGCTGCAGATCATCCAGCCTCCCCCCATAGCACCCCCAGCTCCCTTAGAGACCCAAAGTGGCCCTCAAACTTCCACAGTGCCCCCAGACCTCCTTGGAGCCCACAGCCCCCACAGTGCCCCGGCCTCTCACAGTGTCCACCAACCCTCTTAAGTGCCCCCTTGCATGCTGCAGAGCCCCCAGCTCCATATAGTACCCTTAGCTTCCATAGTGTTCCACAGGGTCCCCTGGCCTCCTTGGAGCCCCCACAGTGCCCCCCTCCCATTCTATCCCCCAGCCCCCTGCAGTGCTCCCTAGCTTGCTGCAGAGCATCCAACTCCTCATACAAAAATTTCATTTTCAGAACGTTCTTTCAACTGTCTATTGATCGTCAATTTTGGCTATAGAGAGGAAAAAAATCATAAGTGCAGGATGGAAATTTTTTCTTGAACAAACGTAAGTCCAACTGTGAATGTGGATTTGTTTGGGAAAATTATACATATTATAATGTGAATGTTCTAGGCACAAAAGAAATATGTTTAATACAACTGAAATTCCAATCAAGTAGCAGGTCTGGATGAAATTTCAAAGGTTTTGAAGTGAAATGCTAGCCACTCTTGTGTGGCCAGCATTAGACAATAGGAGAAGACATCAGAATGGTTGTGGCTAGTCATGGATCCTCTGTGCTGGCTGTGCAGTAAGGGGAATTTGTTTAGCTGTATTAGCAGTGTAGTTGTATTGCCCTCAGAGCTTCTGGTCATTTTGGCCAGCACTGAAATTAACCCTGTATTTCCTCAGCTGGACCTGACAAGGCAGCTGTTTGTAGTTCTAAAAACAAACAAAAAAGGAGTTACTATACAGAGAGGTTAGCAAATGGTTGACTATCTCCTGTATCCTGTCCACAGTCTCTGCCCAATTCCTGTATCATGTCCACAGTCTCTGACCAACTACTAAGTCAGAGCTCTAAAAGGAAGAGGTGGAGCCTACAGAGAAAGGGGTGGAGTTTACGTATGAGGGGGTGGATCTTAAACAGGAAGAGGTGGGACAAATTTAGATGGGGGTGCCAGATTTTAGACTTGCCTGGGGCAGCACAGAGTGTGGCTCAGCCTCACCCCTCGCTCTCTCCTCATTGGCTCACTGACTGCGATTGAGCCAATGCTGCTGTTGTGAGCCAATGAGGAGAGAGAGACCCAGGAGAGCTACTGCTCTCATGGATATTGCTGGATTGAGATGGGGCTCAGGTAAGTATAAGGGGGGGGGGGGGGGGCTGGGGACAGGAGCTGCAGCCAGAAGATGTTTTACCTTAATGCATAAAAAACCCCTTTAACGTCTGCAGCTCTTTGACTGAAGCTTGCGTTGCTCCTTGACCATAGACTATCCTTCGACATTCTTCCCCATTAGTCCACTTCTCCTGACTATTCCAATAAGTGACTGCTACGATATATTTTTTCAGGCATTTAACTCCACATTGCCTGATTCCCCTTCCACCCAGTCATGTAGACCAGTGGTTCTCAACCTCAGTCCTCAAGTACCCCCAACAGGCCATGTTTTGGGAATTTCTCTTAGATAAAATAGCTGTCCAAAATACCAAGCCATAGCACCTGTGCAAGATAAAGGAAAACCTGCAAACATGGCTTGTTGGGGGTACTTGAGGACTGAGGTTGAGAACCACTGATGTAGACCATGAACTTATATCTCTTCTTTCATAGCTACAGGCTTTTCTATATCAGTTTATGCAATCCATTTCTATCTACTTGAGTGTGGATTTTCCTCTGCAATTTTATGAAGGCTGGAAAACCCCTTTAATAACTAAATAAAGGTCAGGGAGATGGTCATGTTGACAGACGTATGGAATTAAGCACAGCTAGGATTAAGCCGAAATTTTGTACTGTGTGAATAGTTATTTCTATCATCAGTGTGGAGCCCTGTGAAGACTGTATCACTTTTCAATTATCCAGAGCAGACATAAGCAGCTAGTCCTTGATAATGGCAATTAACATGTTCTCCTGCGGCTTGAGGCTAAAACGCCCCAGTGAAGCTTGCAGTCATCTTGCCAGAGGCTAGTTAGCAGCTGCAGATTGAGACGCACATCCAGAGCTCTTCTTGTTTTAGTGTAGCTCTGGGAGGAAGAAACAGAGCAGATGATACAAATTGTCCGTGTTTATCAGGAATCTTCCAACACAGAACTGAAAGTGGACATAAATACTGAAGGTTGGTTGGGCTGGTGGTCTCCAAGTGTCTGTAAAGTCATGGCCAAGAGATTATGTTTATGGTTATGGAGAGGAAATGATTAAGGCTACTTGCACACTAGGTGTTTAGCCGGTGTGCATCCATTTCCAGCATTTCTGTGCACTTGGTGCCCAGCCCCATCGTATACATCCTAAACGCATACAGCATTAAAACCACTTGGTACAGTGTTCAATCACCATCCAACCAAAGTGTATCTCAGCCCAGCATAGACTTTGACAGTTGCACCTGTGCCTACCCAGTGCACTGAAACTCCAGGATTGAACGCAAAGGAGCTAAACACCTAGCATGCAAGTAGCCTAAAGTGTACCTTCACCATCATTTTCCACATTCGTTCACCTTAACGTTCAGCTACAAAAATCACCATTGACTTGAATGGGTGAGTTGACAGGTGGCACCAACGTGCCATGGCTATAATAAATGTGAACAGCCCCCTCTCTGGCCTTACACCCTTCGATAAATTATCGATTTCCCTCCTGATTAAGCTCTTAGAAGAGGAATAATCGATCTATAGTCGCCAATTCATTTGATCAATATGACACGCACAGGGAAGTTGATTAGGTTATGATCATATCTTCGCTATTGATCAAAATCCACTTCCCTGTACGTGTCATATTGATCGAATGAATTGGCGACTATAGATTGATTAGGTTATGATCATATCTTTGCTATTGATCAAAATCCATCTATAGTCGCCAATTCATTCGATCAATATGACACGTACAGGGAAGTGGATTTTGATCAATAGCGAAGATATGATCATAACCTAAAAGAGAAGTATGCGTTTTGTTTTTTGTAGAATCATACTTACCTAGCTGGATGCAGCATCACTTCCCCACAGCTCTAACACTAAGAACGGAACGATCAAACACCGCCGAAGCTCAGAAGCGTGTATGGCCACCATTAGCCTTTCTGTTCTCCCATCGGCATCAGCTCTTCACCTTAAAGAGAAACTTCACTTTTACTATGAAAAATAAAAATTATAAACTCCAAAATGTGTTCCTGTATAAAAGCAGGAAAAAACATAATTACTAGTCCATAGAGAGTTGTCTTGCTTGTAGAGAAAGTTTTCCCTACATTGCTCCTACCTAGTGCCACTATCTTGAATTCATATCCAACACCTGCGCAGACACGTGGCAGGGACTTTTGCCAGATCTACAGGACCTGATAGATCCCCATGGTGTGTCTGTGCAAATTCCCTGTGCATGTGCAGATATGCCACAGGCCCTGCGCATGTGTGAGAGCCTGCGAGTTGCCACACGGAATGAGTGGCGTAGAAATCCCAGGAGGCAGTTCGCAGGACTGCATGCATGGGCAGAAACACTACAATGGATCCCAGAGTGACCCGTGGTGTTCCTGCACATGAGCGGGGTCCGGGTACGTCATCCTCGCTTAGGATGAGCGAGGATGTTTACTAAATAAAAATGTTTTTTTGCAATTGTGTTATAGGGAGGGAGGAGGCAGGGGAGAGCAACATTGAAAAAAGGGTGAAGGTCCATTTTAAGTGCATGGTTGACCCATGTGCTCCCTGATGTTCTCAGCATGTGAACAATGGCTAACATGGAAGGATGTCTTCTTGTAGAGTGACCACACTGACACTGCCCTCCCCGCTGAAAAGCCATTGAAAGGTTGGAAAAAAATCAAGAACATTGAGAGAAAACTTAAAAAAATGTCACATTTCATTTAGGACATGCATCTGCGACATGATTTTAATGAGAGATGTCCTGAAGAAAGTTAGTCTGATTGGCAAAGGCCAGGTCTTCGGAGTAGTTCTGTATGATTAAGTTAAAGGTCAAATCCTTATGAGAGGTACAGTAATAAGGAATGCACTCTGGTACTGTACATAGACATTATTTGGATAACCTAAGAAGACAATCCACGTTGCCCCATCCCTAACACCACCTACCCCTAATTTTTTGCCAGTCCATTAATGTTCGAAATGGGACATAAAAACAGTTGATTCAAGAAGCCATAGAAGTACATTTGACATTACACTAACACGGTAAAGTATATCCAAAGCTAAAAAGTTGTATTGCTAGGGAGTTCACCCTCTATTGGTCTTGGTCGCCACTATCAATGTGGTTGAAAACCCAAAATTGTGAGAGTGTCACCAGAGCAGGAGTAAAAGTAGGAGCCATCAATATAGACAACCATCGAAAATGGGAATTTCCTCACTTTGGAGAGATTTCCAGTCCCTTCTTATTGAGTGTTCAGGAAGTGAAGGAAAATATAACCAATGGTACGTTGATGGTATAATTAAAACTAGACAAGGAATAAAACCATTCCCTTCTCTGAACATGGAAAAAAATGGACATTGGATGCACTCAAAGGATTATATGAGATTTTAATGATTGGTTTGCGATCTACTAAAAAAAAATTGGAGGAAAAATAGTTTGCATCTCCACCATATATGTTCAAGATAACAAGTTCTATTTAGGACATATGTATATTTTAATCTACTGAATATGGAAAGAAAATTGAGTAATACATCTAATACCCAGATTATATGAGTCTTTAATAATTGCTTTGAGGTCTACTAAAACAATGGAGGCATAACTGTTTGCTTCTCCACCATATATGTTCAAGATAACAAGTTCCATTTAAGCCATACGTATATTTTAATGTACTTAATATGGAAATAAAATTGAGGATGTCTAATACCCAAAGGATTATATGAGATTTTAATGATTGGTTTGAGATCTACTAAAAAAGTTGGAGGCAAAATTGTTTGGTTCTCCACCATATATGTTCAAAATAACAAGTTCCATTAAGGACATAGTATGGGAATCTTGGTGTGAATACCTGTTCTTGCTGCATAAGTTTGGGTCATTGGCTCTGGACATATAATTTCTATGGCTGAGAAATCTATTTATGTTTCGTCATCTCTAATTTTTGCTTTTGGTTAGTTAATGGATGGATATTCTTAAAGTGGTTGTAAGCCCTTACAGACCACTTTGTGCTACAGGTAAGCCTATAATAAGGCTTACCTGTAGCTAACCAGGATATCTCCTGGTTAGCTACAGGTACAGGTTAGCTACAGCTACAGGTATAACCATCAGGCCTTCAGGAAGAAACTCAAGACCTACCTCTTCTAAACAACTGGACCCCCAGGATGGACCAAGCGCCTTGAGACTATTCAGTTCGCATTTGCAGTGCTATACAAGTCATTCATTCATTCATTTGCATGTGCTGATGTCATTGGCACATGCGCACTGACACAAACTGAAGCAATGACACGTATGTGCCGTTGCTTCAGTGAGTGTGCCGTTACCGCGTGCATGAGCGGGAGTGCCGCCATCGCGATATCCGGTAGTAAGCCCCGGGAGTGATGTCCGCCGCCAGAGCGGTGTATGGGCACCGCAGCGAGGGCTTCGATCTCAGGTGAGTATTAGATATTGAGCTAGAGTGCTATGAATATTAGCTCATTAGGTCTTTGTCTTGCAGGTGTAAGTTTTTTTTTTTTTTTTTTTTTTAAGTGGGTTTACACCCACTTTAAGTATTTTTTTTACACGCAAGTCTATAGAGGGAATATATGTGTACGTGAAATGTATGAGTTTTTTTTTTAATATTTATTTCTTAATAATAAAATGTATATATTTTTTTAGTCCCATAGGTAATCATTTACTTTTCAGTCTGACCACAATAAATAAATGTCCCATCGTCTTTTAGCTTAGTAGCCCACTGACACTTTTATCCTCTCAGCAATTCGTACAAAGCACCAGCTCCTCCGCCCAAGTAACCAGGCATTTTATCGCCACTTTGCTATGCAAATCCCTTCAATGATTTTCTGTTTTCTGCCAAACCTAACTTCAAATGCTCGCTCTCAGATACAAATCCCCTTATCAAGGAACTTTGCGTTTCATCTCAGACCTCATTACTGACCCCTCTGCATAGGGGTCCCTCTGATTCCAAAAATGAGGGCGGGATGAACCATCTTAGGTTAACAGATGCTTAACCTGCTTCATTCTGGTTCATATCAGGCACCATAAAGATTGGTTTGTCTCGCTGCATTTGACTTGCGCTTTAAAGAGACCCTGTCAACAACTGCAAAAATTGCAAGTAAGGCTCCATGCACACTAGGAGCAGAAAAAATGTCAACGTTTTTAGCTTAAAAACTTGGCATAAAAGATTTGCAAAAGTTTTACTCCCAAAATAAGCATTTCACAGCCTTTTTTTGCTGGGTGCCATTTTGGACAAAAAAAGCAAAGGATAGTGTGAGCAGAGATTCTTGAGCCATCAAGAGCCATGCCACTCTACTCTTCAGTTCTACTCTTCTGAATACTCAGGGTGCTCCAGTTCACGCTATCTCCTCCCAGGATGAATGTTTTATAATTCTGTCTTTATAATCTGGGTGAGATTTATCCCAGAGTTTGGCATATCCTTGCACAGCTGCAATCAACTGATGTTGTGTGGCCTCCCTCCTGGTCATGTCTGACATGTCTGTGTGGCTCTCTTGTAGAAAGATGGAGACGATGGACAGGGTCAAAAGTTACTTCCTGTAAAGCCAGGAAATGATGTACAGTGACAACACACCTTTTTTTCCTAAAAACATTGAAACTTGACGTTTAGAAGAGATAAGAAGAGTTTAGGAGAGACTGACGTTTTTACAGCTCCTAAACTTCTCCAGAAAACGCGATAGAGAAGGGTTTTTTTCCTGCCTCTGAACAACCCTATCAGAAAATGCCTGTAGTAGACATAATGTGCAAAGACACATAGAACGCAATAGAAGAGCTTCTAGAGGCAGGAGAAAAAAACATCAAGCGCCTGTAGAATCAACGTTTTTTAAGTCCAGTGTGCATGGAACCTAAAAGCACAGAACATTCAAGCATTTTAAATGCTTACTTTTTTTGTCTCCTTTTTTCCATTTCCAAATTGTTTTATTGACTTGCAATCTGCCTTTGAACTTGCTAAACATTTGAGTCAATTTCCTAGAACAGCCCTCTCTCCTTCCAGATCATAGCCCTCTCCTCTTCTGGGGGTGTCTAATTACTCTCTGTGCTGGCCCAACTCCTCCACCCCTCCATTTGCCAAGAGGATTACTATAGGCAGCCATTCCATGGAACCGTATGGTTTCTCCAGAGGCTACTAAGGGTTTCTTGAGCTGTGGCTTCCCATTTGATGGTGCCTGCATAGCAATAGCGCCAACACCACTTGGGAGAGCCAGTAGCATGACACCAATGATCTTTTTAAATGTCGGTGGGCGATCTGACCACCACTGTAAAGGGGACATTCTTTCCACTGGTCACTGATGTAAGAAGCATTCTTCCCACTGGTCACCAATGTAAGGGGCATTTTCCCACTTACGGCCAGTTAATTTGGTTTTAGCTGGGGTTCCCCCAAGACCAGAAAGTTACTTCAATGGTCCCTCTGGGGCAATAAGTTTGAGAAAGACTGGTAAAGGCTGACATCCAAGATGGCAACAACAGTTCCAAGTCTTTTCGATGTCCATACAAGCCTGCAGAACTTTATTGTGTAGGTGTAATTTGCAAGTAAAATGCCACTCAAAAGCATGTCCTGCATTTCAAACCAAAGGCACACAATTGAGTGCAATTTGCAGCAGTTAGTAACAAAGCCAGTATATAGGAGCCTATATGTTTATGTCTGGACATGTTCAGCTGTGACCTACAGTATAAGCTACATGAACATAAGGAGACTAGCATATCGCAGTCCTGAAGTGATCTATGAAAAGCTGGAGCAAATCCATTATAACTGAGAGGATGAAGAGATGGAACAGACTTGAAAATAAGATTATACGTTATTATTTGGTCTTATTTGGTGAGATTAATTCAAAATACAGATTTTGCAATTTAGAAGTTGATGGGATTACACCTTAGAGATCTCCAAGCAAAAAAAATAAATTTAGTTTATGTTTGAAGTACATTTTTTAAAATGATAAATGGATTTTTATTTAGGGTCAGAATTTGGCGTAAACAACATGAAAGCATGGATCCATCCTGCCTTGTATCAATGGTTCAGGCTGGTGGTGTAATGATGTGGGGGATATTTTCTTGGCATACTTTGGGCCCCTTAGTACTAATTGAGGATCGTTTAAATGTCACGGCCTACCTGAGTATTGTTGCTGACCATGTCCATCCCTTTATGACTACAGATTACCCATCTTCTGATGGCTCCTTCCAGCAGGATAATGCACCAAGTCACAAAGCTCAAATCATCTCACCACTGGTTTCTTGAACATGACAATGAGGTCTCTGTACTCCAATGGCCTCCACAGTCACCAGATCTCAATCCAATAGAGCACCTTTGGGATGTGGATGTGTACATCCCTGGAATTACAGACCAGTTAGTCTAACATCAATAGTATACAAGCTCTTGGAGGAGATGATAAGGGACTATATACAAGATTTTAGTAATGACAACGGTATCATTAACAGTAATCAGCATGGATTTATGAAGAATCGTTCTTGCCAAACTAATCTATTACCCTTCTATGAGGAGGTGAGCTGCCATCTAGATAAAGGAAGGCCTGTAGACGTGGTGTATCTGGATTTTGCAAAAGCATTTAACACAGTTCTCCATAAACGTTTACTGTAAAAAGTAAGGTCCGTTGGCATGGACCATAGGGTGAGTACATGGATTGAAAACTAACTACAAGGTAGGGTTCAGAGGGAGGTGATAAATGCGGAGTACTCGGAAGGGTCAGGGGTGGGTAGTGGGGTCCCCCAGGGTTCTATGCTGGGGACAATCCTGTTTAATTTTTTCACAAACAAACTGGAGGATGGGGTAAACAGTTAAATCTCTGTATTTGCGGATGATACTAAGCTAAGCAGGGCAATAACTTCTCCGTAGGATGTGGAAACCTTGTAAGAAGATCTGAACAAATGAATGAGGTGGGCAACTACAAAAACCTGGAAGCTCATTGGTTTCTATGCAGAAGTGAGCCTGATTTTGCACTTTCTAGCTTTAGTAAATAAACCCCATTGTGTACTTAAAAGTGGGGTATGCCTGTACATGGCAAACAATGTTTAATGTAGAAAAAAAAAATATGAATGCAATCTATACACTGGGGGGAGAACCTCTGGGGGAATCTAGGATGGAAAAGGACCTGGGGGTCCTAGTAGATGATAGGCTCAGCAATGGCATGCAATTCCAAGCTGCTGCTAACAAAGCAAACAGAATATTGGCATGCATTAAAAAGGGGATTAACTCCTGAGATAAAGCGATAATTCTCCCGCTCTACAAGACTCTGGTCCGGCCCCACCTGGAGTATCCAGTTCTGGGCACCAGTCCTCAGGAAGGATGTACTGGAAATGGAGCGAGTACAAAGAAGGGCAACAATTGAGCATCTGTGGGGCAGAAGGTGGAGGAGCTCAAGGTCTCTAACATCCACCAGCTCCGTGGAGTGGAAGAGAACTCCAGTGGCAACCTGTGAAGCTCTGGTGAACTCCATGCCCAAGAGGGTTAAGGCAGTGCTGGAAAACAATGATGGCCACACAAAATATTGACACTTTGGGCCCAATTTGGACATTTTCTCTTAGGTGTGTACTCACTTTTGTTGCCAGCGGTTTAGACATTAATGGCTGTGTGTTGAGTTATTTTGAGGGGACAGCAAATTTACACTGTTATACAAGCTGTACACTCACTACTTTACATTGTAGCAAAGTGTCATTTCTTCAGTGTTGTCACATGAAAAGATAGAATAAAATATTTACAAAAATGTGAGGGGTGTACTCACTTATGTTAGATACTATAAGTGCCAATCCACACAGGGGACATCTACACTGATAACCAGGGCACTGACCATCAGAACCCTGATTATTAGGGCAACCCCAACAGAGCCCAACAGTGGTGCCAATCAGTGTCCATCAGTGTCACCTATAAGTGACCATCATTGCCACCTATCAGTGCCTCCCCACCAGTGGTGCCCATCAGTGCTGCCTATCAATGCCGTCTATCAGTGCTGCCTATCAGTGCCCATCAGTGCTGCATATCCGTGCAACCTCATCGGTGCCTCCTCATCAGTTCTGCCTATCAGTACCCACCAGTGCTGCCTATCAGTGCCCATTAGTGCTGCCCATCAGTGCCGTTTATGAGTGCCGCATATCAGTGCAGTCTCATCGGTACCTCCTCATCAGTGTCTATCAGTGCCACCTATCAGTCCCCATCAGTGCAGCCTCATCAATGAAGGAGAAGAAATTATTTATTTACAACATTTTATAACAGAAGCTAACAAAGACGTTTTGTTTTTTGTTTTTTCTAAAAAATTTCTGTCTTTTTAGTTTAACAAAAAATAAAAAAAAAAGCCCAGTGGTGAATAAATACTACCAAAAGACAACTATGATAAAAATTTCCTTTGAATGACAGTTGTGCGATCATGCAACACTGTACCCAAACTGCGACAGCGCTGAAAGCTGAAAATGTACCTGCGCAGGAAGGGTGGTAAAAAGTGCACAGTAGGCAAGTTGTTAACACAAGCAAATAAAAAAGCAACATGTGCATTCAGACAAACAACACCTCTTTTTTAATATGGGCTAAACTTCTGCATATACCTGACTGTTAGATGCAGAAGACACGAAAGCAGATTGAGGGCACCTTGCTGCTGAGCTGATTTTGTCGCCCATTTCTTCTGACTCGGCAATGTGGCACCCATTCCCTTCCATGGCAGCGCTGGCCCTGGTAACATGCAATACCCCCTTCTCTGGTAGAGCTGCATTGCACCAGTAACATGACCTCCCTGGAATTGCATCATTTTGTCTACATGGCTCGGCTCCTGCTTTTCTAGAATTGCATCGCTCTTCCTCTGGTGATATGAAGTGATTAGAGTGACACTGTGGGGGCATCATAATTAAGTAACCTAACGTCATCCCTGCTATACAGAGAAAGTACTGCTGAGTCATCACAGAAAATGTGAGCCTTTTTCCAACTAAAATTCAAAAATCTAATTAGAAAATCCTAACAAGTCTTCCTGCGGATGATAAAAAGGGGGGATTCCTGGAAATACACGACTGCAGAATGCTGGGTGGGTTCAGCTCTCTTCTCCTGACTTTTACCTTGGTGTGTCCTTGAGACTGCAGCAGAGTTTCTGCTTTGTGCTGTTGCATCTCCCACTCAATATCATTTTATGAAAGTGTGACCTGTTCCCCGCTGCACGTCTTTCAAGCAACACATTCCAAACGAATGATATTCCCAAGCAACCCTTTTCCGAATTCCTTTAGATTTTTTCTATGCCGCATTTCTCCCCATCAAGCCAAAGAGAGATGGAGAAACAGAGTAGGGTGATATAGAGAAGCACAGTGCCTTGAAAAAGTATTCATACACCTTGAAATTTTCCACATTTTCTCATGTTATAGCCAAAAACATAAATGTATTTTATTGGGATTTGATGTGATAGACCAACACAAAGTGGAAGGAAAATGATAAATGGTTTTCAACATTTTTTACAAATAAATTTGTGAAAAGTGTGGTGTGCATTTGTATTCAGCCCCCCTTTACTCTGATACCCCTAACTAAAATCTTGTGGGACCAATTGTCTTCAGAAGTCACCTAATAGGTAAGTCCACCTATGTGTAATTTAATTTCAGTATAAATACAGCTGTTCTGTGAAGCCCTCTGAGGTTCGTTAGAGAACCTTAGTGAATAAACAGCATCATGAAGGCCAAGGAACACACCAAACATGTCAGGGATAAAGTTGTGAAGAAGTTTAAAGCAGAGTTGGGTTATAAAAAAATAACCCAAGCTTTGAACATCTCACGGAGCACTGTTCAATTCATCATCCGAAAACGGAAAGAGTATGGCACAACTGCAACCCTTCCAAGACATGGCCGCCCACCTAAACCGACAGGCCGGGCAAGGAGAGCATTATTCACAGAAGCAGCCAAGAGGTCCATGGTAACTCTGGAGGAGCTACAGAGAGCCACAACTCAGGTGGGAGAATCTGTCTACAGGACAACTATAAGTCTTGCACGCCACAAATCTGGCCTTTATGGAACAGTGACAAGAAGAAAGCCATGAAAAGAAAGTTATAAGAAATCCTGTTTGCAGTTTGCGACACACCATGTGGGGGACACAGCAAACATGTGGAAGAAGGCACTTTGGTCAGATGAGACAAAAATTTAAATTTTTGGCCTAAAAGCAAAACGCTGTGTTTGGTGAAAAGCTAACACCCTGAACACATCATCCCCACTGTGAAACATGGTGGTGGCAGCATCATGTTGTGGGGATGCTTTTCTTCAGCAAGGACAGGGAAGCTGGTCAGAGTTGATGGGAAGATGGATGGAGCCAAATACAGGGCAATCTTAGAAGAAAACCTGTTATAGTCTACAAAAGACTTGAGACTGGGGCGGAGGTTCACCTTCCAGCTAGACAACGACCCCAAACATACAGCCAGAGCTACAATGGAATGGTTTAGATCAAAGCATATTCATGTGTTAGAATGGCCCAGTCAAAGTCCAGACCTAAATCCAAATGAGAACCTGTTTCAAGGCTTAAAATTGCTGTTCCATCCAATCTGACAGACCTTGAGCTATTTTGCAAAGAAGAATGGGCAAAAAATTTCACTCTCTAGATGCGCAAAGCTGGTAGAGACATCCCCAAAAAGACTTGCAGCCGTAATTGCAGCGAAAAGCGTTTCTACAAAGTATTGACTCCGGGGGGCTGAATACAAATGCATACCACACTTTTCACATTTATTTGTAAAAAAAATTGAAAGCCATTTATCATTTTCCTTCCACTTCACATAGACCAACACAAAGTGGCACACAATCACATAAAATCCCAATAAAATACATTAACTTTTTTGGTTGTAACATAACAAAATGTGGAAAATTTCAAAGGTTATGAATACTTTTTTCAAGGCACTGTATGTTTCCTATATAAAATTGTATCAAGTATGGGAATTAGAAAACATCGGGGAGTAAAGCAGCATGTTGTGCTTTTCTTTCACGTTTTCCTGTTGTCCTTTTTATAAAAGGATGTGTAACTGAATTTTTTTTAATAGAGAATAATATTTCATTATGCAGTTCTCTGCTCTCTGCCTCTCAAGCAAATCTACATTGGGAGATGTGGAATGCCATTGCTAACTTCCTTTCAGAACATACTAGCTGCCTGGCTGTCTCTAACATGACCACCCTCTTTGTCACGGACACAGAATAACTATAAGTCAGAATTTCTTATCTGCATAACATACCAGGTAGGTTTGTATGGGTAGGGTCCATGTTACAGTAAGCGGATGACACCTTCTCCATATGTTCCCCATTAACTCGTTGGGCGCCAAGTGTGGGTCACATAGGAGGCCTACCCCAGGGTGGGTTCTTTGGGCTACACCAGGTCATGAACGAGGTTGCTCGTCCCAGCACAGGGGTAAAACCTTGTCCAAAGGCATGCTCACCAATGCCTGGGACCAGTATGTACCAGTACCTGTATGTGGATTTCCTCAAAGATATTGTCCCTTGTCGTACACACTTGAACAAGTGTATCTGTTGCATTAGGATGGATATACAGAGCCTATGCCCACTCCACCAGTCAGTGTACCATACCAAAGACTGGTTGCTGTTCTTCCTTCTGGTTAGGCACAGCAGCTTCTTTGCAAGGTGACCTTTTGTTGTAGTGATGTTTCATAGACCTCAATGTACTAGTTCAGACCCTGGTTCCTTAGAGAGATATGTCAGGACCCCATATGCACCCCTTGAGTAACTTCAGTCCAGGTTTTGAGTAAACAACTTTACTGAACATTTGGCAGAACATGTACATGTGGCAATGTCCTTTCCTTAACTGAACTTAACTGTGTCTGCCCCAGGTTACCTGTTAAGGCGTAAGACCTTTGGGAAAAGTCCAAACTGCCAAAAGCTCGAACAAAGGAGTTCATGTCTGATGGGTCAGCATTCCAACATTCCGTTCTAGGTTTTCATGCTTGTTCTATGTTCTTCCCTATTCTAGGTCTCCTCCCCTCAGGATCCAGGCCTCTTCCCTTTATACCACACAGGAGTAAGGATGGACCCCAAAGGAAAATCCTCGAACACACAAGGGAAGGCGGTACAAGCATTAACCCCTTCCTCCCAACCTGGACGGCCAGGTAGAGTGACTAACCAAGAGTAGGCAACCTTCCTGCAGGTTAGAATTTTTTTTTTTTGTGTTCAGGCTGGTCACTGGACAAAAATGGTCCCCTTCTCCTCCTCTCCAGATGTGTTCAGGCTGGTCACTGGACGAGCAGGGTAATCTTCTCCTCCTCTTCAGATGTCTTCAGGCAGGTAATTGGATGAGAAAGGTAATCTTCTCCTCCTCTTCACATGTCTTCAGGCTGGTTTCTGGATGAGAGGGTTGGTTCTCTTCACCTCTTCTTAAGACGTCTTCAGGCTGGTGAGTAGTCTTTGCGGTTTCACCAAATGCCTTCAGGCCAGTCAGTGGATGAGAAGAATGATCTTCACCTCTTCTGCAGATATTCTGAGGCTGGTTATTGAACCTATCCAGATCCCTTCAGACCAGTCAATAAATGTCCAAAATACTGTGCAACAAAAAGCTGCGCTATCCCTTTAAAAATATACCATAGCAAATAAAAAATGCTCAAGTACAACCATATCGCAATTTACACTCAAGCACTTTGTATAGCAATTTTTTTATAAGAATTTTGAGTGTAAACTAGATAATAGGGGGGCCCTTTGCCTCTTCTCCAGATGCTATCAGACTTTTCACTGGATGAAAGGGATTCTCTTCACCTCCTCTTTGGATGTCTTCAGGCTGGTAAGCAGACTAAAGGGGTTCTCTTCACCTCTTCTCTGTTGTTGGGTGGTTTTCAATGATGCAAAGAGCAAATCTGGTGTAATGACACTCTTCATCGTTATACTGTGAGTGCAGGGTGTCTTGGTGATGCCCCCTTTAGGGGGTAGGTCCATGACACACTGCACTCACTGTATGTCCTCAATCCTCTGAGATGAATGACATTGAGTGTCATTCTAACTAGAAGACTAAGAACATCTAACAACAGAAATGAATTACCCTGGAGGGCAGCGATTGCGAGAAGATGAAGCCAATAAGGGCAAAGTGCAAGTTCACTTGAAAGCCCAAAACTGCAGCTCCAACTGCCATACTCACCTTCTCGCAATATCAGTGGCAGTATCAGTGGCATTTACTTTCCCCTTACATCCCTGTACTACTCTGGTTCCCCGATTCTTACTCAGGCTTTGCAAGCTCCTTGGATGGAAAGATAAAAGTTGCTGACACTGCCTCCTGGAAAGTGAACCAAACTAGGCAAAAAGAAGATTAGCTTTATCTAAAACCTAAAGTGATCCTGTGATTCACTTGGTCAGGCAACTTCTTCTGTGAATGCTCACTGTGGAGTATAGGAATGATTGGGACTCCCTTAGGCTGTTAGCTTCTTACTCTGAACATGCTCAGAGGAATGAATGGGATTCTCAAGGCTGAGAAGGCTGCATGCACACTATAGAGTTGAGAAGTGAATAGACTCTCCTACCTAGACACAGTTTAGTTTTCTGTGCATGAGCACTGTGGAGTTGAGGAATAAATATAATTTTTCTGTGCATGTGCAGAAATTGCCTGGTCAAGAGACTTTTAATAGTGCTCCATCGTTGGTGTCATTAGAAGGAATTGTGCCCCATTGTTGGTGTCAGTGACAGGAATGATGTCCCATTGATGAGTCAGTGGATGGAATCGTGCCCCAAGGCCCGGATAAAAGCAAGCAAAGGGCCACATCCGGACACAGTTTGGAGTCCACTGCCGTAGACTGAGCCTAAATTGTTAGTGTGCATGGGACTGTGCTTGTGTGACTGGCAGCCTCTGCACTACATTGGAGTAACCAGTCTATTTCTAGCAGCCCCTCCAGGGGGTGAGTGCTACATAAGGTTGCACATATTCATTCTGCAATCGTTTTATAGAATGTGCGTCAGTTGTATCTTCTGACCACTGTGGCTAAAGGTGCGTTCATGGTTTTAAGGGATGAGACATAGATGCTAACTGTGGCAAAATACCATAATCGGAGCCTCTGAAATATAAAAGCTGATGGGTGCCTCAACAAACTGATGGAGTTACCCTTTGATTATTATTATTTTTTTTTTCCAAATAATTCAGATATACAGGGTTTGCTTTTGGTAGAAGAAAAACTGCTCCTCTGTATTGGATACAGTTGAATAAATAACAGGTATGGCTGATGCAGAATGAGATCAGACAGCTATTTCAGTTCCACTTTACTGGATCTGCATAGCTGCACATATATATGTATTTGATTTGCTTCTTTGTAAAAGGAATGACAAGTGAGCCTAACATGTTCAGGAAACCGGTGTACGCCTGATGGCTTGAGACAGGAATAAATTTGCAGCCTTGGATAAGTAATCAGGATGCAGGATTGCATCTACATTGAAGGTTCTCCCTGAGAAGTGTTTGCTATCTGGCTCAGGCCACAGGCTTATGGTAGCCACGCCATCATACCTCTTACAATCTGATCTCGATATGGTTTGATCGTACAACATTTCACCATACACAGTTGTGAAGGTGTACAATTTAAAAAAAAATGCTAAATATTTTCACTGAATAAAAAAGAAAAAAAAAGGATAGGGCCTAAAAAAGTACTTGACCTCCAGGCTAATTCTGACATTTTTCTCATACATGTGTAGCAGCCTGGGATTTAGTCAGGGAGCTCCTCACAAATGTACATGCCAGGAGTAGTTCTCTTGGTCGATAGGGAGAAATCAATAGATCTCTATCAAAGTTTGGTCTTGTTGCACTTTTCTCTTCTACCACTAGGTGGCCGGGTACTTGGTGGTACTAGATATGAGAAGGGCAACCCAAGGTCAGGTTATGAGTATATGAGGTATCTCAGCCGATGGGCAGGGGTTTTCTTGAATCCCTTGGCCTGCTGGGAGAATTTTACACTTTTTTTTATCACTTTAATTACTATCACACGAAGTGAACAACATTCCCTGTGGAAGCATGGGCAGTGACAGGTACTCATTACTGAGAGATCTGGGGTTTATTAGACCCCCAGATCTTTCCTCTGCCCTTAAAAGCATCTGATCAAACTGAGATCTGTTTGATCAGATGCTTTCACTGGCCGGTAACGACCTGTCTACATTAGACTGAAACTGGAAGTTTCTTTGACCATAGAGATTATTGGGGAAGCTCCAGTCCTCGGTCATCTCTATGGTAAGCTGGTGGAACTGTGGGCTTCCCAGTGGAACAGAAGAGCCCAGGAAGGGGGTGGGAGGGAGTGACCCCCTTCTGCCGCATGTAAAAGTGCTCGACTGAAAACACTGATACTGGGGTCTTGACTGCAGCTGTAGCCATGGCCACGGTATAACCACTTCAACCTTAGGACGTACAGGTATGTCTTACGGGCAGGAAGTAGGTAACGTTGACCTGAACTTAAAAAGTAATGATATGCTATCTTATATAGAACATCTAAAAGGTATCCTTTGTACCTAAACAGTGACCTGAAGAATCAACTTTTTGTCTGGAATTCGTTCCGAAATATACCAGTCCACTTTCTGGTATGTGAAGGTACCTAGGCACTCATATATCTTGACCAGAAATAAAAAAAGTAATGATTAGGCACAATGGACACCTTTAGATGTTCCATATAAGATAGCAAAATAGTTTTCTGAAGAATCAAAGTTTTGTCCAGAATTCCTCCTGAAAAATAGCAGTGCACTTCCTGATATTTGCCTAGAGCCCAGTGATGGCGAACCTTGGCACCCCAGATGTTTTGGAACTACATTTCCCATGATGCTCATGCACTCTGCAGTGTAGTTGGGCATCATGGTAAATGTAGTTCCAAAACATCTGGGGTGCCAAGGTTTGCCATCACTGGCCCAGGCATTCCTGTGTCTTTAGCCTCAAATATCTGCAGCGTAGAAATGTAGGCACTGCTTCCTCTGACTGCTACTCTTACAAGATCTGTAGTAAGATTTGGGGATGTAACTGCTGCTTACATTTCTCTGCTGGAGCTGGAGGCTCTGACATGAGGAAGCAAAGCCCTGCTTCTACCAAGATAGCCGCCTCCACACTGAGACACGAAGTATAACAAGGCATGGTAAGCCAATAATGGGGAAAGATCAGCTGCAAGGAGCAGGCTGCAGGCAATACAAGTAACTAGTCCTTTGCGTTTTGGGGGGGGGCAAGGCTTCCACAGTTCATTTCCTCTTTAACTTCTTGAGATCCGCACTATAGCCGAATGACGGCTACAGCGCGGATCTACTTTGCCAGGAGTACGTCAATAGACGTCCTCCCCTTTGCGCGTTCCCTGCAGGGCGCGCTGTGATCACCGAGTTAATGAGACTCGGGTGATCACAGATCGGAGTAAGGGGCCGATCACAGCCCCTTACCACGTGATCAGCTGTCAGCCAATGACAGCTGATCACATGATGTAAACAGAAGATCGATAATCGTTTTTTTCCCTCCTCACGCTGAAAAAAAGGCCGATCACCAGCTTCAGTCCAAGGGACATCGGTCCCGAAGAGGAAGCGGTGAAGCCGCCTCATCTGTGCCCACCAATACCGCCTTCCAGTGCCACCTGCCATTGCCCACACAGAGCCACAAATCTGCATAAGTGCCAGCAATGAGTGCCACCTATCAATGCCCACCAGTTGTGGCAATCAGTGCCACATAGCAATGCTGCCTTTCAGTGTCACCTACCAGTGCCGATCAGTGCCATCACTGCCACCTATCAGTGCCCAGTGCCACCTATCAATGCCCTTCAGTGCCACCTATCAATGCCCTTCAGGGCCTCCCAGCAGTGCCACCCAGCAGTGCCCACCAATGCCACCTCATCAGTGCCCACCAGTGCTGCCTATTAGTGGCCATCAATGCCGCCTTATCAGTACCCCTCAGTGCAGCCTCATCAGCGTACATCAATGAAGGAGAAAATGTACCTGTTTGTTAAATTTATTAACAAAATATAAAACGGTTTTGTATTTTTTTTTTTTAAATTCAGTCTTTTTTAATTTTTTTTACAAAAAAAATAAAAAAAAACGCAGAGGTGATCAAATACTACCAAAAGAAAGCTCTATTTGTGGGGAAAAAAATGATAAAAACTTCATTTGGGTACAGCGTTGCATGACCGCGCAATTGTCGTTCAAAGTGTGACAGCGCTAAAAGCTGAAAATTGGTCTGGGCAGGAGGGGGGTTTAGGTGCCCAGTAAGCAAGTGGATAAGGTTAACCCAACCCTCCAATACTGTCAGGAACCATAAACCAGACGGAGACAGAAAGTGCAGTTAAAATCACACATTTAGCCCTGGTTCACACTGACAGCGGGATTGAAATTGTGCGATTTCATACCCGAATGTCAGTCCGACTTTGGGGGCGATTTCAGAGACACCTGTGCGGGTTGCTGCACAGATGTCTATACAAATCTCACCCTGAAGTCGCTAAAAGTAGTACAGAAACCACTTTTGGGATTTAGAAGGACGGTCGGACGGTGCCATTGACGCCAATAGCCACCGATTTGGCCAAATCACTGCAATGTGAACCTAGACTGAATGAAATAGCAAAAATAACAGTTCAGGAACGTAGTCAAAAAACAAAAGCCAGGGTTTGGATGCTAGAGTGGATAATCAGATGAGACGGGGTCACGAAACCAAAAGTCAGCGTAGTCAGGAACAAAAATCAGGAACAGCAGTTGGAAGGGAAGTCAGCCAGGCCAAGACATACACAGGAGCACAGGTAGGAACACACTTAGAGATTATAGACCACACAAGGGCAAGGAGGAAATGAGCTAAGCTGCTTAACCACTTGCCGACGAGCCGCCGCAGTTATACTGAGGCAGGTCGGCTCTATTGGGTGAATCGCCGTACCGGTACGACGCTTTGTGTAAAAGATACAGCGGGCGCGCGTGCTCGTGGTGCTGGAGTTGATGCGCTTGGCCGGCGGTCACGATGTTCGCCAGCCCCCCGGGATCGCTCCACAGAGAGCCAGGACGGGGATCTGCCTGTGTAAACAGAGCTATCATCTGGGAATACAGAGAGATCGCTGTTCCTGATCACTAGGAACAGTCAGTCCCCTCCCCCATACAGTTAGAAACACCTCCCTAGGGAACGCTTAACGCCTTGATCGCCCCCTAGTGTTAACCCCTTCCCTGCCAGTGCCATTTATAGAGTAATTGGTGCCTTTTTATAGCTCTGATCGCTGTATTAATGTCACTGGTCCCAAAAACGTGTCAAAAGTGTCCGATTTGTCTGCCGCAATGTCACAGTCCTGCTAAAAAAACGCTGATCACCGCCATTACTAGTAAAAAAAAAAAAAAATAATAAAAATGCCATTAATCTATCCCATATTTTGTAGACGCTATAACTTTTGTGCAAACCAATCATCAATATATACGTTTATTGTGATTTTTTTTTTTACCAAAAATATGTAGAAGAATATATATCGGCCTAAACTGATGAAGAAATAAGTTTTTTTACCTTTTTTGGGGGGATATTTATTATAGCAAAAAGTAAAAAATATTGTTTTTTTTTCAAAATTGTCGCTCTTTTTTTGTTTATAGCGCAAAAAAAAAAAAAAAAAAATGCAGAGGTGATCAAATACCACCAAAAGAAAGCTCTATTTGTGGGGAAAAAAACAAAACAATTTTGTTTGGGTACAGCGTCGAACTACCGCGCAATTGTCAGTTAAAGCGACGCAGTGCAAATAATGGCCTGGTCGTTGAGGGGGTAAATCCTTCTGGGCTGAAGTGGTTAAATAGCAAAAAGGGGCTGGCTGTAGGCTGGACTAATGAGCCAGGTTAATGGTAACCAGGGGAGTAACAATGAGTGGCTGGTAATTAACCAACAGCCAAGCAGCTTCTGAGCACTGAAAGAAAAGAGCTGCTCGTTAAGGCCTCACATTAGACCCCATACACACTATTAGGTTTTCTGCAGATTTTTGCCTTCAGATTTACCAAAACCATGTAGTGCAAGGGCCTGCCTGATTGCATACAAATTGAAACTCTTAAGGTTTGACCTCATGTGTATGGGGCCTTATGCAGGTTGCCTTTTGCCTTTTTCAATACATGCTTTTCATCCATTGAAGTCTATGGAACCAAAAACTAGAAAAAGTCCCTGGCCCTTTCCGTAAAATGCATAGAGGTGAACTACATCCATAGGAAACCATGTTAAATGGACTGTAGTGTGTTTCTGCAAAACCGAAAACACGCTAAAAAATGCATAGGTGTGAACCAGGCCTAAAGCCTTGTACACACGATTGTTGGCCAACTGAGCGTCTGATTTTTGTTCAAAGGGCGTGTGCCAGGATCTTGTCTTGCATACTAACGACATACAATTGTCAGCCAACAAACACGAACGTAGTGACGTACTACGAGGAATTTCAGCTCTAGCGCGCCACCCTTTGGGCACCTTCTGCTAATTTCGTGTTTGGTGAGCACTGATTCCGAGCATGCGTGTTTGTACTTTGGACTATGACGGACTTGTGTACACACGATATGAAAATCTGACAACAAACCGTTGTCTGGCGAAAATTTAGTAGCCTGCCATCCAACATTTGTTGGCCGAAAGTTTAACAACAATTGTCAGAAGGAGCGTACTAACGGTCATATTTTAGGACAACAGTCTGTCAACAATCCCCTGCCAACAATCTGATCGCGTGTATGAGGCTTTAGTAGCAGGAGCCCAGCCCTGACAAATACTCACACCCACACAAGAATTCTGATCATAAACGCCAAATGCCCCTTCACAAACAGAACAAATTTTTCAAAAATATAAGTTATGATTGAATCAAACTGAAATTTTCTGAATAAGAAACCACAGTATTGACGGAAAGAGCACTGTGAAAAGCCTGCTGAATCTGGGGACAATGGCTACACAATTAAAACTTTTTGTATTTTTAAAGTGATTGTTATTTTTATAGGGAAAAAAAACGAGACTTTACAAACATGTTATACTTACCTCCTCTGTTGCGGTGGATTTGCACAGAGCAGCCCAGATCCTCCTCTTCTCGGGTCCCTCTTCTGTGCTCCTGACCCCTCCCTCCTGTTCAGTGCCGCCCACAGCAAGCAGCTTGCTATGGGGGCACCCGAGCCGAGTCACAGCTCCCTGTGACCATTCAGACACGGAGCCCCGACCCGACCTCACCCCACTCTTTCTCCTGATTTGCTAGCTGAATTCGATTGACAGCAGCGGGAGCCAATGGTGCCGCTGCTGTGTCTCAGCCAATCAGGAGGGAGAATCTTGGACGGCTGAGACACTTGTGGACATCGCTGGACAGAGAGGGACCTCAGGTAAGTGTTGGGGGGGCCGAGGGCTGCACACAGAAGGCTTTTTATCTTAATGCATAGAATGCATTAAGACAAAAAAAACCTTCTGATTTTACAATTACTTTGTGTTAAATATTTATTTATAGAAACATTAGAGTTAAACCCATGACAGTCACCGAGCGTTACAGGTTTCCTAAGAGCCCTTTCACACTGGGGCGGTAGCGGCGTCGGCGGTAAAGCGCCGCTATACTAAGCGGTTTTACCCCCTGCTAGCGGCCGAGAAATGGTTAAAAACCACCGCAAAGTGCCTCTGTTGAGGCGCTTTGCCGGCGGTATAGCCGCGCCGTCCCATTGATTTCAATGGGCAGGAGCGGTGAAGGAGCGGTATACACTCCGCTCCTTCACCGCTCCGAAGATGCTGCTAGCAGGACTTTTTTTACCGTCCTGCCAGCGCATCGCTCCAGTGTGAAAGCCCTCGGGACTTTCACACTGGAATGAAAGCAGCGGCACTTTCGGGTCGGTTTGCAGGCGCTATTATTAGCGCCTGCAAACCGCCCCAGTGTGAAAGGACCCTAAAGGAACAACATAGCGATAGCTGTTTGCTTTCAGACTGTCTCTCTAATTGAAACTCTGTATGGACCCATACAGAGCAGAAGGATTACCCCTCTGTTCATTCACCTGTGTATGCTGCACGGCTGCTCTTTACAAAGCCCAAAGCTCAGATTACAAATGTGTGAAAACAAGCACAAAGCTCCTCCTTTATGTTTACGAGGTTTTCAAAATAAATACTGAATACAGAGTGAACTCATGGCACAACATTCACAGAGCATTATCGGTTTCCTAAAGAGAGAGCATAGTGGTAGCTGTTTTCTTTCAGACTATCTCTCTCTAATTGAAACTCCCATAAAGGGCTCATTTACACTTGCTTCGGCTTCAACACACAATAATGGCTAGTTTACACTTGCTTCAAAAAAAGGTTTCGGACAGGATTTGTTAAAGCTCTCTGAACGCTAGTCAAAGCTCCTGTCACTAAATAAAATGGTTAGCTTACAGTCCTGTTTACACCTTGCTTTTGCTTTGCTTCGGCTTTGCATCAAAAAATATACCCCATGTAGCTTCAGTGGTGCTTCAAAGCATCTTCAAAGCCTCCATAGAAGTCTTCGGCAAAGCTCGCTTGAAGCCCCACCGAAGCTTCATCGAAGCCCCACCGAAGTCTCATCAAAGCCCCACAGTAGCCTCATCGAAGCCCCACTGTAGTCTCATCGAAGCCCCACTGTAGCCTCATTGAAGCCCCACCGAAGCCCCACAGAAGCCTCATCGAAGCCCCACAGAAGCCTCATCGAAGCCCCACCAAAGCCTCATCGAAGCCCCACTGTAGCCTCATCGAAGCCCCACCGAAGCTTCATTGAAGTCTCATCGAAGCCCCACAGAAGCCTCATTGAAGTCCCACCAAAGCCTCATTGAAGCCCAACCAAAGCCTCATCGAAGCCCCACCGAATCCTCACCGAAGCCTCATCGTAGCCTCATCGAAGCCCCACTGAAGCCTCATTGAAGTCTCATCGAAGCCCCACTGTAGCCTCATCAAAGCCCCACAGAAGCCTCATTGAAGTCTCATCGAAGCCCCACAGAAGCCTCATCGAAGCCCCACCAAAGCATCATTGAAGCCCAACCAAAGCCTCATCGAAGCCCCACCGAATCCTCATCAAAGCCTCATCGAAGCCCCACCGAAGCCTCACCGAAGCCTCATCGTAGCATTATCGAAGCCCCACTGAAGCCTCATTGAAGTCTCATCGATGCCCCACTGTAGCCTCATCAAAGCCCCACAGAAGCCTCATTGAAGTCTCATCGAAGCCCCACAGAAGCCTCATTGAATTCTCATCGAAGCCCCACAGAAGCCTCATTGAAGCCCCACCGAAGCTTCATCAAAGCCCCACCGAAGCTTCATCAAAGCCCCACCGAAGCCTCATCGAAGCCCCACCGAAGCACCAAGCAAAAGCAAGATGTAAACAGGAGTGCAATCTAACCGTTTTATTTAGTGACAGGAGCTTTGTTAAAGCTCTCTAAACGCCAGTCAAAGCGTGTCCGAAGCCTCACTCCTCTGAACATTCAGCTGTGTGTGTAACATGAGCTCCTCGGCTGTATAAATAACAGTTTTTTGTTTTTTTTCAGCCATGCAATCAAGATTAGCAAACATGTTAAAACAAGTCCAAAGCTCCACCTGCTGGCAGGAAATCTAAAAAGGGACATTCTTGTAAAAATGCTAAAACACGGACTGACAGGGTCCCTTTAAAAAACACCTGTCAAAGGTAATCTGAGGGCTGCAATTGCTATAAGTGCTAAATGCCTGGTTATGTGTGACTCCTATATGCCTTGGTCACTGACCCAGGAATGTGCATAGAGAAAAAAGAGAGCAAGGAATTCTAGGTCAGTGGATCAGAGGGTAATAAAACGAAACAATCACTATAATCAACTACTATTTTTGGGAGGATGGGGGGTTACGGTTACAAATGTTCTCTCTAATGGGTTTTCTTTAGAATCCTTGGATCATGTACTGCAGATGTAAGTACGAGCCAGTTATTTCCAGCCTGTTCTGCAGACGCTCCGCACACCGAGAATTGCTGAACATTAACAGAGTGACTCAGCCTGACACACTAATCTCATCAGCCACAAGGGTGCACATGGCGGCACGGCTCTAACCTCTTGGCAGATGTTCCTCTGACTCTGGGCTTTGGGCCGTCTTTATCATAATCCACTGTTTAAAGGTAGGCAACGGGAGGTGAAACACATGGCCGCGGCATCTGCAGAAGGCACACAACTCAATTCCTATTACAAAAAAGTATATATATATATATATATATATATATATATATATATATATATATATATACTGTATACACTCACGGGCCGCTTTATTAGGTACACCTTGCTAGTACCCTCCCTTTGCCTTCAGAACTGCCTTAATTCTTCGTGGAATAGATTCAACAAGGTGTTGGAAACGTTCCTTAGAGATTTTGGTCTATAGTGACATGATAGCATCACGCAGTTGCTGCAGATTTGTCGGCTGCACATCCATGATGCCAATCTCCACCACATCCCAAAGGTCTTGGATGAGATGTGGTGAGTGTGGAGGCCATTGGAGTACAGGGACCTCATTGTCCAGTGGTGAGATGATTGGAGCTTTGCGACATGGTGCATTATCCTGCTGGAAGGAGCCATCAGAAGATGGGGACACTGTAGTCATAAAGGGATGGACATGGTCAGCAACAATACTCAGGAACAATACTCAGGTAGGCCATGGTGTTTAAATGATGCTCAATTGTTACTAAGGGGCCCAAAGTGTGCCAAGAAAATATCCCCCACACCATTACACCACCATCAGCGGTTTACAAATTAAATGGAGTGGTCCAGCATGCTCTGACGAAGCTTGGCAACAAGTGAAACGCGTAAGCGTCTAACCAACACACTGGTGGGACATCAGGCTCCACATATAGACCATGAACCACCTCTGACCAGACGGGACCACTCCATTTAATTTGTAAACCGCTGATGTGAATCATCCAGCTACTTCTGGGATAGAGCTCTCCCTTCAGTTACCAGACACGTCAAATCCGGAGGATTTGGACCTCGAGGTATACCGTACAACCCGACCGGAAGGTTAAATCTGCTGTCAGCAACATATGACTACGCTGAATGATTACTTCCCACAACGGAGCTAGTGCGGTAGCCAGGACTGTTTGCGGGCTTCGGTATTCATCCGTGTAAGACGTCAAGCGGTGAGCTGCCCAGTACTCCAATATATATAGGACACTTACTACTGCTCTTTACTGTTTGTTTCCTTGACAAGATGCAAGCCCACTGGTTGATTCCTGCCGTCAATATGCAGTATCAACTCTAATGCTGTCCTATCCAATATACTGGTCGTTCTTGAGCTAACTTCCCTCCCAGGTGATACACCTATGGAACTTTTCCCAAATCACAAGCACTTGCACCTTTTTTCATTGATGTATGCCCGCGGGACTCTAGCTTAATAATTTTTTAAGCCCCTGTGGGGAATTTTTTGATTTGTAATACATGCTAAACCCGGGTCTCTGTTATTTGGCAACATATGTGTGTGAAGAGACGAGTGAGTGAGGTGTATGGAGTGAATTGGTGGCCACCAGTGTTTCATAGGACTATTGTCCTATTTTTAATTCATGTTTTGGAGATAGGTAATTTTTGTTAAATTGGGATAATCAATAAAGATATTTAGTTATATATCGAACTGTCCTTGACTTGAACTGCCTTTTGGGAATCCTTTTTCCTCCCCCTCTTTTTTTGTATGTGTATTTTTCTGTTCATAGGACAACCATTTTCTGATTGTTGAACACCCATTGCAGGTTCCAAACAGTAATGGTTAAATGATATATATGGGTATAATGACCAAAGCGGGCAATTTATAGGTCTGGAATTTTTTCTTTGGCTATACCCAATCTAAATTGGATGATAATAGGTGTCCCTCCCTTGGCGTTCTCTACCACCAATATCCATGCAATAGTAACATTTATAGCCTATACAGATCTAAAAAGGAAAAATGGATCAGAAATCATGGGGAAGATAGGCAGAAGGCGCTAAAGAAAGAGAGAATGCGCACCTGATGAGTAGCGAGCCAGGGAGAGGATAAAGGGTCTCTCAATTCAACCAGTCCCCCGCAGTGTCCCCTGGAAGGTGCACTGGGGTGCGGTTGCATGGGGGCTGCTTATGAACAATGCAGGATTGATAGCTCTGCAATGTGCACGATAAAAAAATTGGTGCGTTGCATCACTTGTCACGTGGCTTCTTCATACCTGTGAAGAAGTCATGTGACAAGTGACGCAACGTGTCGGGTGGAGCTGGTGACGTCACTTCCAGTGTCTCGTACATCGGAACTAGTGGTGAGGAGGCGAGGAGCTCGTATCTTGTGTTAAATGTAGTTAATGTCTCCAAGATGTGGAAAGTGTAAGTGCACATTTTTATGTACAATATATTCTATTTTTAATGGTATTGCGCAATGAACTCTTTCTATATATTTTGAGCGACACTTGAGGAATCATTTTGTACAGAAAGAGTGTTTACTTTATTATTGGAGCTGGTGTTCCTGATGACCGAAGATCTTTTTTTATTACTCAAGGCTTGAATGGGTCTTTTTATGAGGTGAGTGACCATTTCACTCAGCGGTGATTGGTGGAGGTGATTGCACATCCATTGTTATGAGGCACAAATTGCATCACTTATTTTCAAGCAAGAGAGACATTTATTTTTCTTCAGAATTACCACAAGTTTTTGGACTTTTGTTTCATCTTTTGGAGTTGTTTATACATAATTTATTTTTCACCTATATAAATTTTTATTGTTTAGATGTGGAGTCTGATAGTTTAACGCACCATTAATTGCTTTTTTGCTATTTCTTATGCCCTGTACACACGGTCGGACTTTGTTCGGACATTCCGACAACAAAATCCTAGGATTTTTTCCGACGGATGTTGGCTCAAACTTGTATTGCATACACACGGTCACACAAAGTTGTTGGAAAATCCGATCATTCTAAACGCGGTGATGTAAAACACGTACGTCGGGACTATAAATGGGGCAGTGGCCAATAGCTTTCATCTCTTTATTTATTCTGAGCATGCGTGGCACTTTGTCCGTCGGATTTGTGTACACACGATCGGAATTTCCGACAATGGATTTTGTTGTCGGAAAATTTTATATCCTGCTCTCAAACTTTGTGGGTCGGAAAATCCGATGGAAAATGTGTGATGGAGCCTACACACGGTCGGAATTTCCGACAACAAGATCCTATCACACATTTTCCGTCGGAAAATCCGACCGTGTGTACGGGGAATTAGAGTGTGAGTTCACTTACTGAACGGTAGCAGCTGTTCTCTTATTAGTTTAATTTAGAGTAATTTTAAAAAAAGTTTGTATTTTAATTATTCCATTTGGCACTGTGCATGATGATGCCAAGGAACCACCAACAGCCTAATGGTGCCAGGAATAAGATAAATATTACACCTTATCCCTGCACCCCTAGACTAAACAAGCAATTAAACCTTACAGTTATTAAGGACCCACTGCAATGGTGGTTTTTGTCCCATTCAAGGAGTTCAGATTTAATGTTACTTGATCTTTCCAATCTTTTGATATATGGGACCTTGTAGAGACCTTTAGCGTGTCTGTGCCATGCGTGGGATCTTGAGCTAAAATACTGCCACCTAGGATGTGATGTTTACATTCCAGGAGGCAGTGAGTGTCTGGTCATCCTTTGGGAAGTGGAACTCAACTCTCAAAAAGTTATTTACTGAAAAAAAAAAAAAAAAAAATGAACGAACAAATACAATAAAAAAACTAAAAAAGTTTCCAATTGTGGAGGAGGGATGAGGCAGAAGAGAAGTGGTTTTCATGGGTGAAGGTCCACTTTAATGTCAAGAGTCAGAACACAGGTGAACTTGAATGAAATTTATCCTGAAAAGCATCAGGAGTTAAAATGATTACCTGTGAAAATCACTACACACAGCAGGTGAGCACTCTTACAAAATTTGCTTTAGGTGGGAAAGCAACTAAAGCTGGTCATACACTAGTACATTTTTGAACAACCGTTCGTATATAGGTCCAAAAATGTTCAGCAGTACATTCGATGACTTGAGAAATGCTGTTTGAAAATACTTTTTGCTTTTAACATTTGATTTCGGAGTGAATGCAATTTCCTGAACAAAAACCACTTTTACTGTTACAAATTTGTTGAAAAAAAATTAAAAAATTCTTTATATTGCTCCTTCGATTTTTCTCACCACTGTTTTCAAAAACAATCTTGGGTTTGACCCCACTATTGATTCAAAAGTCGAATGAACATTCTTGAAACACACGTTGCTGAACAACATTCTTCTAGTGTATGGCCAGCTTAGCAAACAAATCTGCAGAAATCCAGTAGTCAATATATTTAAAATACCCAGATTATTTGTAAAGGGTCACTCTGGTAAGCCTTGGTTTCAGTCTAAGAACAAAAATTAATCTGGTATCTGAAATCCTTGATTTGTCACTCAACCTCCAATTTCATTGTGCCTTCTGTGGCTTGTAAATGGGATACTAAGGCTAGTACATTGACTGGGGTAAGAGGATATGGCACAAGACAAGAAGTCTAGGAAAAAGTAGGAAAAAATATGGTCCTGGCAGCCACTGTTTGTGCTCCAGACCTCGAAAAACAGATATGGCATCCTACAGAAGTCAGAGTTCCCTCGAATGTATCTGACAGTTAAAAAAAAAAACGATGAACAATAAAAAAACGGATATTTTAAAGCGGAACTTCGTCAAAAAGAGGAAGTTCTGCTTGATTGCATCCTCACCCCCTCCACTGCCACATTTGGCACTTTTTTGGGGGCAGGGAGGAGCGGGTACCTGGTTTTGACAGGTACCCTCACCCACTTCCAATCACCACAGCTATCTGAGTGGAAGTTTGAGCCCCCCTCCTTCCCCCTGCAGGCTTCTGGGACACATCACAGGTCCCAGAAGACCATGTAACCAGTCACAAAGCACAGCACAGCTTGCACATGCACAGTAGGAAACCAGCTGTAAAGCCAGAAGGCTTCACTGCCAGTTTCCCTTACTTAAGATGCCGGCACTTGGACCCGAAGCCAACTGAAGAATATGCTTTGGTAAGAACATCGCTGGATCTCTGGACAAGTAAGTGTCCTTTATATTAAAAGTCAACAGCTACAGTAATTTTTTGGAGGAGACTGAAGCTCCTCTTTAAACATCCAGGTGCACTTGGTTTAAGACCGGAAAATATACAAGTGCAACATTAGCTAGGAAATCAACTAGATGCATCTCTTTGGGTATGGGGGGGGGGGGGGGGGGTGAAAGCTAAAGCAGCTTTAGCTATATATGAGCAGTCTACCATACCATCACACTAGACCACCTCCCTACAGAGCCCTTCAAGGCACTTTAGTAATGTGGGTCTAGTCTAGATCCAGTGAGGTATTGGTAGAGACTGAGCTAAGCCAAATGTCCCAAGCCTTGGTAAACTTCCTAGGAAATCCCCTAGACTTATATGTAAATGTATAAAGCGAGATGGATGAATTAACCAAATGATTCCAAAAGTCTAGATTGGGAGCCATGGAGGACTTCCATTTCAGTACTATAGCTTTCCTGTTGTAAAATAGCAGGAGTCCTAACATGACTCTTAGTGCCCTAGTTGGGACTAAGGGATTAACCACACCCAACAGGTATATTTTAATACTCAATGTGATTATTGTGGTAGCAAGCTGGAATATGAAACGTGAAAGCACTGCCCAAATTTTTTTAATCAAGGGACAGTTCCAAAATACATGTGCAAAGTCGGCTGGGCCTATTGTGCATCTCCAACATCTTGCCGAAACTGAGGGATAAATCCTATGTAACTGCTGGGGAATAAAATAACTTCTGTGCAAAATTTTAAATTGGATCAATCAACCCGTAGCAGAAATGAGCTATACCATGGGATACTCCCAGATATCCTCCCAGTCCCAAAATATTTTTTTCACAATGCTCTTGTTACAATGCCTCCAGGTCCACCAGGACTTCTTTCAGGACCTCCAGAACTTCTACGCTCAGAATTCCTGTCAGGGCTGCCAGTATTCCTGCCAGTGGTTCCAATGGAACTTGCAGAATTGTTAGCAGTACTTCCACTGGTGCTTCCAGAATCGTTGCCAATACCTCCAATGGTGCTTGCAGAATCCCTGCCAGAACTTCCAGTATCTCAACCAGTGCTTCTAATGGCACTCACAGAATTATTCCCAGTTTTTACAATGGTGTACGAAGAATCCTTGCCAGTATTTCCAAAGCTGCTCACAGAATCCTTGCCAGGTCTTCCAGGGTTCCTTGAAATGAGGCTGGGTGTGTCCTCTGAGCCAGAAGTGTTTAAGCATCAAACCTGGAAGTGGCTGGTGCTTTGTCTGCCAGCCATCTATACTGCTTTGTGCAAAATAGCTAAACTATGCTACTGATTGCTTGTTTTGTTGCAGACCTACAGTACCTTGAAAAAGTATTCATAAATCTCGTATAATAATAATAATAATAATAGTAATACCCCTTGAAATGTTCCACATGTTCTCATGTTACAACCAAAAACGTAAATGTATTTGTGTTGGTCTATCACATAAAATTCCAATTAAAGTGGCACATAATTGTGAAATGGAAGTAAAAATAATAAACGGTTTTCAATTTTTTTTACAAATAAATATCTGAAAAGTGTGGCGTGCATTAGTATTCAGCCGCCTTTACTCTGATACCCCTAGCTAAAATTTAGTGGAACCAATTGCCTTCAGAAGTCTCCTAATTAGTAAATAGAGTCCACCTATGTGTAATTTAATCTCAGTATAAATACAGCTCATCTGTGAAGCCCTCAGAGCTTTGTTAGAGAACCTTAGTGAACAAACAGCATCGTGAAGGCCAAGGAGCACACCAAACAGGTCAGGGAAAAAGTTGTGGAGAAGTTTAAAGCAGGGTTAGGTTATAAAAAAAATATCCCAATCCCTTCAAACGTCTCACAGAGCACTGTTCAATCCATCATCTGAAAAATGAAAAGAGTATGGCACAACTTCAAACCTACCAAGACATGGTTATCCACCTAAACTGACAGGCTGGACAAGGAGAACATTAATCAGAGAAGCACCAAGAGGCCCATGGTAACTCTGGAGGAGCTGCAGAGATCCACAGCTCAGGTGGGAGAATCTGTCCACGGGACAACTATTAGCCGTGTTCTCCACAAATCTGGCCTTTATGGGAGAGTGGCAAGAAGAAAGTCATTGTTGAAAGAAACCCATAAGAAGTCCCGTTTGCAGTTTGTGAGAAGCCATGTGGGGGACACAGCAAACATGTGGAAGAAGGTGCTCTGGTCAGATGAGATCAAAATGTAACTTTTTGACCTAAAAGCAAATTGCTATGTGTGGCGGAAAACTATCACTGCACATCACCCTGAACACACCATCCTCACCAAACATGGTGGTGGCAGCATCATGTTGTGGGAATGCTTTTCTTCAGCAGGGACAGGGAAGCTGGTCAGAGTTGATGGGAAGATAGATGGAGCCAAATACAGGGCAATCTTAGAAGGAAACCTGTTGAGAGTCTGCAAAAGACTTGACTGGGGCGGAGGTTCACCTTCCAGCAGGACGACAACACCAAACTTACAGCCAGAGCTACAATGGAATGGTTTAGATCAAAGCATATTGATGTGTTAGAAAGGCCCAGTCAAAATAGCTCAAGCTTTGTCAGATTGGATGGAGAGCGTCTGTGAACAGCAAAGAGGAATGGGCAAAAATGTCACTCTCTAGATGTGCAAAGCTTGTAGAGACATCCCAAAAAAAAACATTCAGCTGTAATTACAGTGAAAGGCGGTTCTACAAAGTATTGACTAAGGGGGGCTGAATACAAATGCACCCCACACTTTTCACATATTTGTTTGTAAAAAAATTTGAAAATCTTTTATCATTTTCCTTCCACTTCACATATAGACCAACACAAAGTGACACATATCCCATAATCCCATAAAATTCCAATAAAATACATTTACGTTTTTGGTCGTAACATGACAAAATGTGGAAAATGTCAAGGGGTAGGAATACTTTTTCAAGGCACTGTAGATTGACCTGACTAATCCCTTGCCCGCTACTTACCCTTCGCAATTGCCTGGACCTGACCATTCTCTTGCCTGCAGCCATGACATCTGCTTGGATCTGACTACTCTTTTGCATAAAGTTTAGTGTTCTGTCTCCATGCTGCAGCCTTCCTGTACTTGCTCACCCTTTGGTAAGGCAATCCTGAGGGTCCCAACCTGATGCACAGCAAAAACCATTGCTACCATAAGGAGCTCTGCTGAAAACTGGCTGGTGCTTAGACTCTGCCCCTTTAGGTGACCACCCCAACGCCTGCCAAGTGGCGCCATTACAGCTTTCCTTTATTTTCTAAATGTATAATGTTATTTTGCTAGGTTGCATTTCTGGCTAGTCACATGATGCGCTGGGTCTGCTTCAGTTTTCTATCAATGGTGGGCGGTCCTGCATGATGCAGAAAGCAACATTGACACACTGAAATCAGAACACTCTCTGCCTCAATACACAGTAATTGCAGGGTGCTATGCTCAGGGGGTTGGCCTTGATGACCTGTAATCACTATATATTCTCAGTCTTCCAGGTTGAGTGATGCTGGGTGTCATTCAACTTGGAGCAATGAGAACATCTTGTGGTGAAGAGGAGGTACTGGGGGGAGGACAGTTCTGGATTGAATGTGAGTATCACAGCTAGAACTCTGTTTTAAAAAGTTGAAATTTACATTTGGCCCATTGTAAACCAGTGCACTTGTGATTTGGGGGCTACTTGGGAGCACAGATGTTGTTTTCTTGAGTGGAAATATTTGTGACCACCTATACATACCCCGCTATAAGACTATAATGATATTTATGTGTAAGTTAAAAGCCAAAAACCTGATGATTATGGCATCAGGTTTCCCACTCAAAACATTTCCAGCTTCTATAACCCCCAGCTGATGATACACAAAGCCACAAGTGTAGCACTTTTCTAAAGAAAGCCACAAAAACTTCATATTTATTCCTGTCCATTCTATCTTCCCATGTCAATGTCAGAACAAGAATTGCAGCAATGCTTGTCATGCTGTTTCCCCAGCATCAAAAGACAAAGAAATCAGAGTTTCTGGAAATTGCTTTCCAAATGCCCACAGGTAGCCAGCTAAACAGAGCGTGCAGAGAAGAGACACGAGTTGCTTCCTTTTCAGGTGGTGAAAAAAGCTAAAGTCAAACTTTGAAATACAGAGATGAAACACATGCATGATAACTGGTTTGTCTGCCAAAATATCTGTCAATACAATCAGCCCATTTTGTAATTCACAAATGACTGCCACACTTTGTAAAATTTACTAGCTCTCGCAACCCTTTCAAGTGGAACTTCCACCTGCCTACACACAGCCAAAATCAGCCCCGTACCTGTACGACAGTCTTTCTCAACCAGGGTTATGTGGGACTCTAGGGTTCCTCCAGAGGTTGCTAGGGTTCCTTGAGAAATGAACGGCTTCTGATTCTTACACACCAACGTTCTTTTTCAGTATCTGTAAGTGGGGCATTTTTTCCTACTGACCACCAATGTAAGAAGCATTCCTCCAACTGACCCCCAATGACATCTGAAGGACTTAAGCCCATTAACCTGATACCACCCCTTATCCATAAACTCCACCCTTCCAAATCCCTCACAAATGACATGACCAGATTTGAAGTAAATGGCCTTGACAGCCTTTTTGTTAACAAACTATAAAATTTAATAAATAACATTTTTATAAATAACCCTTAATAAACTTTCTGTACTTTTTTGGGGTCATGGAGGGAAAAACAACACACCACTGGTCACTGCGAACAACTTCTTTAAACTTCTGGCCTCCAGTCGGCAGCCCCTGACTCGGAGACGGTACCCAACCTTCACAGTGACCTACCTTTTACCCCTTCCAGGTTAACCCCTCGTAACCTGAAAGTACCAGAAAACCCCCATACCATAGATGGGTACCAACATATTCAATACATGTAACATCTATCTTCTCCTCCTCCAAAGACCCAACACTGCCTGGTCGACATGACCAGCCCCCCACCCTCTCTACCCAATTCGGGAGGGTGGGCAGGAATCTTCTCCTCTGCCGCTCTGGACTGACGTCACTTCCTTTCTCCCTCACTTACTAAGCTAATGAACGCCTCTCTGCTCCTGGCTCCTCCCCTTTTCTTAAAGGGGAAAACTTTTTCTTAAATCAGCCAGACTGTGCTGTCCAGCAGTGTCATGCTGTACCTGCACTTATCTTCTCCCTTTCTCTGCTCCGGGTCTCTCTTTCTTTCCACTGACCACTAATGTAAGGGGCTTTCTTCCCACTGACCACCAATATAAGGAGTATTCTTCCCACTGACCAACAATGTAAAGAACATTCTTCCCACTGACCCCCAATGTAAGGAGCTTTCTTCCCACTGTCCCCTAGTGCAAGGAATATTCTTCTCACTGGACACCAATATCAAGGGCATTCTTCCCACTAACCACCAGTGTAAGGGATATTATTCTCATAGGCAACCAATGTAAAGGGCAGGGTTGTGTTGAACCCTAGGGTTCCTCAAGAGGTTGCTAGGGTTCCTTGAGAAATTAGAAGCTTCTCATTCTCCCACACCAATATTTTTTTTTCACTATGTGTAAGTGGGGTATTCTGACTACCAATATAAGGAACATTCTTCCCACTGATCACCAATGTAAGCAGTATTCTTTCCACTGACCACCAATATAAGGAGCATTCTTTCTAGTCGCACTCAATGCAAGAGGCAACCAAAGTAAGGAATATTATTTAGGCAACCAATATAAAGGGCATTTTTCTCACTGAGCACTAATGCAAGGGGTATTTTTCCACTGACCACCAATGTAAGGAACATTCTTCCACTGACCACCAATGTAAGGAGCATTCTTCTCACTGACCTCCAATGTAAGGAGCATTCTTCTCACTGACCACCAATGACAGGAGCATTCTTCCACTGACCACCAATGTAAGGGACATTGTTCCCACTGAACACCAATGTAAGGGGTATTTTTCCCACCCACCACCATTGTAAGGAACATTACATAGTTACATACTAGGTGAGGTTGAAAAAAACCTATGTGTGTGATTATATGTCAGTATTACATTGTATATCCCTATATGTTGCGGTCGTTCAGGTGCTTATCTAATAGTTTTTTGAAACTATCGATGCCCCCCCGCTGAAACCACCACCTATGTAAGGGAATTCCACATCCTTGCCGCTCTTATACTGGGTACACCCTGGATTTATTTCCGACGGATGTTGGCTCAAACTTGTCTTGCATACACACGGTCACACAAATGTTGTCGGAAATTCCGAACGTCAAGAACGCAGTGACATACAACATGTACGATGAGCCGAGAAAAAGTTCAATAGCCAGTGCGGCTCTTCTGCTTGATTACGTGCATGCATGGAATTTTGTGCGTCGGAATTGTGTGTACACGATCAAAATTTCCGACAACGGATTTTGTTGTCGGAAGATTTGAGAACCAGCTCTCAAATTTTTGTTGTCGGAAATTCCGACAACAAATGTCCGATGGAGCCTACACACGGTCGGAATTTCCGACAACAAGCTCACATCGAACATTTGTTGTCGGAAATTCCGACTGTGTGTACGCGCCATTACAGTAAAGAACCCTCTACGCAGTTTAAGGTTAAACCTCTTTTCTTCTAATTTTAATGAGTGGCCACCTGTCTTATTAAACTCCCTTCTGCGAAAAACTTTTATCCCTATTGTGGGGTCACCAGTACGGTATTTGTAAATTGAAATCATATCCCCACTCAAGCGTCTCTTCTCCAGAGAGAATAAGTTCAGTGCTCGCAACCTTTCCTCATAACTAATATCCTCCAGTCCCTTTTATTAGCTTTCTTGCCCTTCTTTGTACTCGCTCCATTTCCAGTACATCCTTCCTGAGGACTGGTGCCCAGAACTGGACAGCATACTCCAGGTGAGGCCAATCCAAGGTCTTGTAGAGTGGGAGAATTATCGCTTTATCTCTGGAGTTAATCCCCTTTTTAATAAATGCCAATATTCTACTTGCTTTGTTAGGCTCAGAAATGGCATGCAATGCCAAGCTGCTGCTATCATCTACTAGGACCCCCAGGTCCTTTTCCATCCTTGATTCCCCCAGAGGTTCTTCCCTAGTGAGTAGATTGCATTCATATTTTTGCCACCCAAATGCATTATTTTAAATTTTTCTACATTAAACCTCATTTGCTGTGTAGTTGCCCACCCCATTAATTTAGTCAGATCTTCTTGCAAGGTTTCCACATCCTGCAGATAAGTTATTGCCCTGCTTAGCTTAGTACCAACTGCAAATACAGAGGTTGAACTGTATACCCCATCCTCCAAGTAATTTATGAACAAATTAAATAGGATTGGTCCCAGCACAGAACCCTGGGGGACCCCACTTTCTACCCCTGACCATTCCGATCACTCCCCATTTATCACCACCCTCTGAACTCTCCCTTGTAGCCAGTTTTAAATCCATGTACTCAAGTAAGATCCATTGGCATGGACCATAGGGTTTTACAGTAAACATTTATGGGGAACTGTATCAAATGCTTTTGCAAAATCCAGATACACCACGTCTACGGGCCTTCCTTTATCTACATTGCAGCTCACCTTCTCATAGAAGGTTAATAGATTGGTTTGGCAAGAACGATTCTTCATGAATCCATGCTGATTACTGCTAATGATACAGTTTTCATTACTAAAATCTTATATATAGTCCCTTATCATCCTCTCCAAGAGCTTGCAACTGGTCTGTAATTCCCAGGGACTTATTTTGGCCCTTTTTTAAATATTGGTGCTACATTGGCATTTTTCAAATCAGTTGGTACCATTCCAGTTAGTAGACTGTCAGTAAAAATTAGGAACAATGGTCTGGTAATTACTTGACTGAGTTTCCCAAGTATCCTTGGGTGCAAGCCGTCTGGTCCCGGTGATTTATTAATGTAAAGTTTCCCAAGTCTATTTCTAATTCTGTCCTCTGCTAGCCATGATTGTGCTTCCTGTGATGTGTCATGAGGATAAACACTGAGAAGAATAAATTCAATACCTTCGTCATCTCCCCATCTTTTGTAACCAGATGTCCTTCCTCATTCTTTATGGGGCCAATATGGTTTGCCTCCCTTTTTTACTGTTTACATAAAGAATTTCTTGGGATTTTTTTTTTGCTCTCCTCCGCTATGTGTCTTTCGTGTTCTATCTTAGCTGCCCTAATTGCACCCTTACATTTCTTGTAGCATTATTTGTAAAGTATGAATGCTGATGATGATCCCTCAGCCTTGTATTTTTTGAAGGCCTTCTCCTTTGCTTTTATATGCATTTTTACATTGGAGTTAAGCCATCCAGGACTTTTGTTCGCTCTTTTAAATTTATTTCTCAAAACATTCTTTTCACTGACCACCATTGTGAGGAACATTCTTCTCATTGACCACCAATGTAGGGGACATTCTTCCCAATGGCCACCAATGTAGGGAGCATTCTTCCCGCTAATCACCAATGTAAGGAGCATTCTTCCCACTAACCACCAATGTACTAGAGCCCTTTTATTACTGACCAGCAATGTAAGGGGTCACCTTTTCGACTAACCACTAATGTTAGGGAGTGCTACAATTTTCACAGTCTGCATTTCTTTCCTGGCCAATGGCCATTATTATTTTTATTTCATATAATAAATACTTATTTGTATAATTACTAAAAATAATAGAGCAGTCCTAGGTGTCAAATATGCCAATTCCAAATTTATATTTAGATCTACAATTTACAGTTTACATTAAACAATGAGCTGTATATATAATAATAATTAGCAGGGGTTTCATGATACCTGAATGTTATTTCAAAGGTTGCTCCATCTTGAAAAGGTTGAGAAAGCCCCAGAGATTACTCCCTGGCTTGGTTTGCAAGCAGCAATCAGTTAAGTTCCTCCCTAAATGGTTCACGTGTGGGACATATTAATCCTTCCCTACCCATGGAGACCTTCTTCCTAGACTATCGGTCTTCATTTCTGTTCTTGCTAGAAGAATTAAAACTCCAATATTTTCTAAAGCTAAAGAAGAGTTAATATATACGCATCTGTATAAAAGAGTAAAAGCAGCGAAAATCGGAAAGAACGAGAGATGGGGGTGGGGGCCGGTTTCTAAACAAGAACAGTTGGAAAGTATGGACTTCAGCCCAAAAACCCTGCCAGTAGCAGATGTGAAAGTATTATCGCCTTGTCAGTTGAGACAATGATAAAATAAACCATTACTGTTGTACTTTATGTCTAGCCCTGGTCTAGATCTCTAGTCTAGATCTGGCCAGCCATTTTTTTAGTTTTCAGCAAAAAGAGCAAACCTTTTAAAAAAATGCTATAACTAACATCTCCTATTTTGTCCACACTGGGGAGATAAACCCCTCTTTTTTTTCTACTCCAATGTCATTGAGGTATGAAGAATTTTAAATACAGAGCCACCTGGCTCCCTTGTCAGCCGCACCACTGCTCTTTATACCAGTCCCCCTGACTGTGTTGCTCAGCTCTCCTGGTTCTCTCAGCTCGCTCAGCAATTAGTCACAGCGCCCTGCTGCATGGTCTACTCCTGGCTTCTAGATAGGGGTTCTCCTGACACCCCGATAGAAGCCGACCTGACTCCTGGGGCGAGACTTCCTGGCTACTGGCTGGGGTATCTCTGACCCCTGGTTGAGACCTCCTGTCTCTTCACTACTGGCTGGGGTATCTCTGACCCCTGGTTGAGACCTCCTGTTTCTTCACTCCTAGCTGGGGTATCTCTGACCACTGGTTGAGACCTCCTGTCTCTTCACTACTGGCTGGGACACCTCTGACCTCTGGTTGAGACCTCCTGTCTCTTGACCTCTGGCTGGGGCACCTCTGAGCCCTGGGTAAAACCCCCTGTCTCCAATATGGGAGCTGTCCCCAAACTGGGAGCTCTGAGCTATCCTCAGGCTTGAGTATATAACCACCTTGCACACCTGGGTACTCACAGGCATTGAGTAAAATCCGGACATGGGATTGAAGGTTCCGTCCCACCAAAGATACTTCAGAACTTTCAAGCTCCAGACCCCAATCTAAGTTTACGGACTCCAGAGAGACAAAAACAGCTTTCTCTGCTCAAAAATGATAGTCTGGAACCTCGCATCAACCCTGTGTCATTTTCCCCTATATTTTCACAGTTGGAGGGTCTCGCACTGTCACAATATACACAATAAGGGCGCAACACACCCCAACTCCACACTTTTTATGAACACAGTTAGGGCACAACACACCACAAACGCCACACTTTATATTTACGATAGTGATGAACAAACCAGGCAGAGATCAGTTCACATGAGGTTTGAGAAACCCAGTGGGAAGTCCACGAATCCCAAACATAGAACCTGAACCTCAATGAAGTCCATGGAAGGCCAATCTCATTTTTTTAGGCCTTGCAAGCTTTTGTTAAAAAAAGACCCTGGCACCTGGGCAGTGCCATGTAGGATATGTACCAATACATAAAAAAAAAAATAAAATAAAAATTCTCTGAGGAGAGGGGCTTTTAATGTGGCTTAACCACTTAACACCCCCCCCCCCCCCCCCCCCATAGCAGATATACTGCAATAGGGCAACCGTTCTATGTAGAATCACAGAATCAGCAGAAGTCGGTCTGTGGGTGCCAGGCAATGGACGTCCACCGACACCCTCTGATCGTCGGCCAGAGACACATAATGGAGCTCTACCTATGTAAACAAGGCAGAGCTCCGTTCTGACAAGGAAAAAGTAATGGATTTTGTGTCCCTGCAAAGCAGGGAATAAAATCCATCACTTTCCTCAGTGAAAGCAGCACACAGTTTACACAAAAACGCTGGCTATGTACAAAGTAAACCTTTTGATTTCCCTAGTTTTTTAACCTCTTCCCAGCCAGTGTCATTAGTACAGTGACAGTGCACATTTTTTAGCACTGATCACTGTATTGGTGTCACTGGTTCCCACAAAGTGTCAGTTAGTGTCCAATTGTCCACTACAATATCGCAGTCCCACTATAAGTCGCTGATCACCGCCATTACTAGTATAAAAAAATTAAATAGATAAGTACAAATTCTAGTATCTATACCATAGTTTGTAGGCACTATAACTTTTGCACAAACTAATCAATACACATTTACTGGGGATTTTTTTTTACCAAAAATATGTAGCAGAATACATATTGGCCTAAATTGATGAAGAAATTTAATTTTTTAACATTTTTTTTATTGGATATGTTTCAAAGCAGAAGTAAAAAAATAATGTTTATTTTTTTTTTGCAAAATTGTCGGTATATTTTTGTTTATAGTGCAAAAAAAAATGCACTGTACCAACTAAAGAAAGCTCTATTTGTGGGAAAAAAATTACATAAATTTTATTTTGGGTACAGTGTTGCATGACCCTGCAATTGTCAGTTAAAGTAATGCAGTGCCGTATCGCAAAAAATGCCCTGGTCATGAAGGGGTGGGGGTGGTGGGGGGTTAAACCTCCCGGGGGGTCAAGTGGTTAAATGAAAGATCCCAATCTGGCTTTGGTTTGGAAAAAAAAACAAGCCAGGGATCTTGGGTGACATCTTTGGCCAAATGGCCCATGTTCTTTCCTATTAGAACAACAAACAAAAAGTTATTAAAATTTGTAAAGAATAACGTAATATGTTTGTTTGTTTTTTTCAAGCGATTGCCGTTACGAATCAGGATTTTGTTTCTTTAATGTGAACTGTGCCATGCTGTAGAAGGGTTAGTTACTATACCTCTGGAATCACTGGAGTATTTAGGGCTGTGTATGTTTACATAGGCCGCTAGGCCAGAGGGTGGTCGGCCTTGCTAACAAACTCATGTCGTGGACAGAAGAAAAATAGATAAAGGCACACCAGGACTGCCTGACATTTTTAATATTTAACTACTGTGCATTACTAATAAAGACGAGGATCAACTAAGAAACACGGAATAGGAGAGTTTGCCTATTGTTCTGGCCTTAGAAGGCTACCAGAATACTGCAACCATGTACAGTCCAATAACAAACACAGATCATGACTAATGTTATACAGTAAATAGCATGCCCCAAAAGACTATCGAAGTAGCCTTCGATTCAGTGTGTCCAAGCTGTCTGCCATAGAAATGAATGTACGACCAAGCTGTCCAAAGCCTCTTATCCTTACAGGGCCTTCCATCATCAACCATTGAGGCTGGGGCTTTTATTCATTCTACTGACAAAGAGATTTTTTTAACTATGTCTGTGTAGCACACTCCTAGAACAGGTTGCTAGAGAGGTTCAGGTAAATGTAGTTCTTTGGCTCCTCTGTAATCATTGGAGTAGTGTGTGATTATTTTTGGCTGTTCTGGGTTTCACTGGCTGCAAGCTCAACTACTTCCCCCTGCCTTCTAGTGGATTCTGGAATGTAGTGGGTTGGAAGGGGCAGACCCTTGGCCTGAATGTTTATGTGGTCTCAGCCGGACCCTGGTGCATAATTAGTCTGGGGCCTCGAGCAGCAGGGTTCTAGTCCAAGAGGAGAGGACCCCTGAAGTCCACAGGAGTTTAGCGAGGTCCCAGCTCAGTAAGAGCTGGGGGTCCTATTTTCTGGAAATAACTGGAGGGTTACTTGTTCCCCTATTGTCTGCCAAGAGGGGAATTATCCCGTTGAGAGTAGACAAGTCAAAGATTGTCCTCAGGTTTCTTTGCGCGCTAAATTCGGAGTATCTCAAAGCCAAGCCCACCCTGCACCCCAAGCACGTTTAATGAGCACAAAAAGACGTTCCTTGCCTGGTCACTGAGCTGTGAGACTGCTCAAGTTCTGTGTTGCTTGTACATGCATTTGGGAAGGGAACCTGGGCCAAATCAGCTTTGGGGGATTGCGCTACATCTGTTTATTATGTCTCTTCAATAGGGATGAGCCAAACACCCCCTGGTTCGGTTTGCAGCAGAACATGCGAACAGGCAAAAAATTTGTTTGAACACACGAACACCGTTAAAGTCTATAGAACACAAACGTGAAAAATCAAACGTGCTAATTTTAAGGGTTAATATGCAAGTTATTATCATAAAGTGTTTGGGGACCCGGGTCCTGCCCCAGGGGACATGTATCAATGCAAAAAAAAGTTTTAAAAATGGCCGTTTTTTCGGGAGCAGTGATTTTAATAATGCTTAAAGTGAAAAAATAAAAGTGAAATATTCCTTTAAATATCGTACCTGGGGGGTGTCTATAGTATGCATGTAAAGTGGCGCATTTTTCCTGTGTTTAGAACTGTCCCTGCACAAAATGACAAAACTGCTTGCGGCTATAATGAATTGTTGGGTCCCGGCAATACAGATAAAAGTCATTGAAAAAAAAGGGCAAGGGATCCTCCCAGTCCATTACTAGGCCCTTTGGGTCTGGTATGAATATTAAGGGGAACCCCAAACCAAAATTTAAAAAATGCGTGGGGTCCCCCCAAATTCCATACCAGGACCTTCAGGTCTGGTATGGATATTAAGGGGAACCCTGCACAAATGTTTTTTTAAATGATGGTGTAGGGGTCCCCCTCAAAATCCATAACTGACCCTTTAGGACTGGTATGGATTTTAAGGGGAACCCTGCACCGAAATTTAAAAAAAAATGGCGTGGGGGTCTCCCCAAAAATCCATACCAGACCCTTATCTGAGCACACAACCTGGCAGGCCGCAGGAAAAGAGGGGGGACGAGAGAGCGCCCCCCCTCCTGAACTGTACCAGGCCACATGCCCTCAACATGGGGAGGGTGCTTTGGGGTAGCCCCCCAAAGCACCTTGTCCCCATGTTGATGGGGACAAGGGCCTCATCCCCACAACCCTTGCCCGGTGGTTGTGGGGGTCTGCGGGCAGGAGGCTTAACGGAATCTGGAAGAAAAAATGTTCACTCATCTTCTTCTATCCGTCTGCCGACGGACGAAAAAAAAAAAAAAAAACGCTACCTATCCGCCTCCATGAGAAATTTCCACCATCTGACGCATCCTCGCAGGTGACAGTCCTTATATACCTGAGGGCGGGGCCACGCTGTGATATACCCAGGTGACCCCACCCCCCTCTGACGCACGGGGACTTCCCCATGCCTTTCCCGGTGCGTCAGAGGGGGCGGGGGTTACCCGTTTACGTAACCGGGACAATGTGAGTTGCACTGATTTTGGACTTTCACATGTGACTGCAGTTTAGAGAAGCTTAGTGTGAAGCTTGTCCTCCTGTTATTGTTCCTGTTGTTATCCTGTTGAGTATCCTGTTCTCTAAACTCTCTCCTACGCTAAACAGAGCCATTGTTGTCAGTGTGCATGAGACTGTGCGTGTGACTGGCAGCCTCTGTGCTATTATGGGATACCTGGGTGAATTCTCAGCGACCCCTTTCGGGATGAGCATAACACCATGGAGCGCTTTGATCCACATGTTGTCTACTACTCATGGTGCTTCCCTTTCTCAAGCTCTAAAGTTAGGAAGTATGGGGTTCCTAATGCATTAACCTTGAATTCCAGGTAAAAATCATAATTTCAGATCTCGTATATCTGCCCACTGTAAATACCCTACCTTAGCCCTTGTTCCTACTTCAATGATTTAAAGAACTTTCCTAGTGCTTCAACAATGTAGGTCTTAACGGAGGTGGACTCCCATCCCCTTCTGAATACTGGGGTTGCCCTAAAGGCCACCTGACCTGCTTTGTCACCATGCAATTCTATGGTGCTGGTGGTTAGTCCGCCTGCACCATGGAAACGCATGATACTGTGCAAAAATACTGCATGGCACACAAGGCTGCGGCACCCCGGTTGAGAAACGCTGAATTAGACCATGAGAGAGAAACCAAAGTACAGCAGCCTACTGCCTCACTACACTAGCATTTCACCAGTGCCCCTCCTCCCCCACAATTCCGGAGGGGCGAGCAGACAGCCTTTTTCCTTGAATAAATATTATTTAATTTAGTAAACATCTACGCCATTTGTCACTGCAGTATTAGTATCTCCTTAGCCGTTTCTGCATCATACAGCAGTGCGGATCTATTCCCCCGGTCTCCAGTGCCGATAATAAAGCGCGGCAATAAGGACCATGATTTAGTGCGGCGCATAGATTACCTGTTGCTCAGCTCCCACCATAAATACTATCCTTAAGAAAGAGACATCTTCATCAAGACTTGGCTTTCATGAGACTTTAGGGACCTGTTGACATTAAAGACAACTCCACTTTCATGTTTATTGTTACTGGAGACGCTATCGGTTCTGCTTGTCTTATTTTTTCATTGAATTATACAGACAGTGTACATCCCTTGATGGCGGTCCCTAGGGTCTGAAATGTCTCTTTTCTCTCTGTAAGTCATTTATTACACAAATTTATGATATTGGTGTTCTAGCTGAGCTCTGCTCTCTCTTTGCTAATAAACCCTCTCTGCTTATTAGTCTCGTGCTGTACTTACAGTTCCTCCCCGAGGGCACAGGAGGTATAGGGATGGGAGGGGGGGTTGGGTGCCGTCATTAAAAGCTATGCGTGAAATAAAACACAAACTGATCCTGCCGTGCGATTAACTGCAAGAAGAGACAAGGCTCGGATTGTTTGCAACGGACCAGTGATTTTGGAGTATACGTTGTCCTACATGTACACACAAGAGCTGCTGGTGCCATTCACAAATAGCGTATGTTATTTCTTGCTTATTTGTAAAATATTTTTCCATTGGGTGCTAGATTTCTTTAATGCCAAGTACAGCTCGTTTCGTCATTAGACATTTTACATTAAAGAAGAATTCCAGGTATGACAATTTTTACATTGGACCAGCTTTGACCAGTGTAAGTATGTATTTGCCATACCTGTGGGAACACTCTAGAACAGCCTTTCTCAACCTTTTTACCTTAAAGGAACACTTGAACGAATTTTCAGGTCTCAGGAAACACCCCTGCTAAGATTTGTCCATTGGAGAGGTAATTGAAAAAAAGGCCCTTATACTGGTAGTGGTCAGTGGGAAGAATGCCCCCCCCCATAGAGTGGTGGCCACAATGCCACTCTTGAAATCATGCCGCTGACTCTGTCAAGTAGCAATGTACCTGGAACTCTATAGGCACCATCATATGGAGGTCTGTTAGCCACACCTCAAGGAACCCCTAGCTACCTCTGCAGGAACTCTGGTTGAAAATGCTGCTCTAGAAGCTGAGAATCACTGTAGTAGGCACCACCACTATAGTGATCTCCACTAACTTCTGGGTCCCATTCTGAGCATTTGCCTTGCTGCTTACTTGATATAGGAAATCTCTCACTCAGCACAGGCGCCATTCAGGGAACACTTTGCATTTTCTCAATGAATGCAAAGCACTCTCTGATTGGACGAGGTGAAGAGGCAGGTCAATAATGTCAAAATCTACACCTTATCCAATTAGCTAAAACAACATGCTCAATCTTCCGACTATGGTCTCACATATAGCCTATGATTTACTAAATTTGTAAGTCTGCTTACCGATCTGGCGATCTGATTAACTAAAAATTGACCCCTGAGCCTTGGTGCACATCCTATAGATGGAAAAGACTATTTTCAATGGCATCTCTGAACTCTTATTTTTAGAATGCCTATATGAATTCTTAGACAATTTTTCCTAACTACTGTAAATTATTTAGGCCTAGAAATGTAACAGTACAATAAGTTGAAAAAGAAAAAAAAATATCTCATGCCTTATTTTAATTAATTGTATACATCATATTTTAATTATGTATTATGATTTGACAGGATGCCCAAAATTCCGTTGCTACAAATCTGAAAAGGTGACAACTCTCTATGCTACTTAAAATGGTACAGAGGTAATCATGGAGACACATGTTTAACCCTTTCACGACTAAGGTTAAAACAAACCTGAATGCCTAAGTACAATTTCGCAACTTTGACATATGTTAGTAAAACCGTACATATCATCACAACTACTTTATGCATCCAGGTGGATTATACCTGTTTTTTTTCAGAACAAATTGTGCTTTCATTTGGTAGTAAATGATTTTGGATGTCTCCTGATTTTTTTTTTTTTTTATTATCAAAGGAAAACTGGTCCAAAATTGTAAAAAAAAATATATAATTTTAGAAAAATTTAGCAGTAATTTTCTTGTTACTACTAAAACCGACCACTAAAGAATAATAAATTCTCCTGCTCCTAACGATCGCAGCGATACCACATATGTGTATGTCAGTTGTTGCTTGTACCCATAGTACAGCCCAAAAGCAATAGTGTGCATTTTGTTTTTTTTGTTTTTTGTCCTACCTAAAACACACTGACACTAACTGATACTGATGCTAATTAAAAAAAAAATCCTTCCCAAAATATACTGACCCTGACCTTTGACTCTTACTTGACTCAAACACTAACCCTGGCACTGACCTAGATCACACCTTGATCTATGTATTTTTTCCTTAGTTTTTATTTTGTATCTTTTTTTTTTTTTTTATACTCTTTTGCCCCGTACACACGGTCGGATTTTCCGATGGAAAATGTGTGATAGGACCTTGTTGTCGGAAATTCCGATCATGTGTACACAAATCCGACGGACAAAGTGCCACGCATGCTCAGAATAAATAAAGAGATCAAAGCTATTGGCCACTGCCCCGTTTATAGTCCCGACGTACGTGTTTTACGTGACCGCGTTCAGAACGATCGGATTTTCCGACAACTTTGTGTGACCGTGTGTATGCAAGACAAGTTTGAGCCAACATCTGTCGGAAAAAATCCTAGGATTTTATTGTCGGAATGTCCGAACAAAGTCCGACCGTGTGTACGGGGCATTAGTCTTTCTTTGCAGAGAGGAAAAAAATTACATTGTATCTTTCCTCTCCATTCACAAAGAGAAAAACACAGGGGAAGGCTTCACAGTGACTGATCACCACTGTGGTAGCCAATCAGAGGCTACCACAGCGATCAGGTGACCCTGAATAGAGAGATCCGGGTCCTGATCGTTAGTACGGGGCCCGGGGCTCTCAGTGAGACGTCGGCGGGAAGAGGTTAAAGTAGACCTGAACTCATAAAGTGAAGATTTGCTATGTTATACGGGACATCTACTGTAGACACAGTAATTGTGCCTAAGCAGCAATTTGAAAAAAAATACTTTTTTGTCTTGAATTCCGCCTGAAAAAAAATCAGTGCGCTCTCTGTGCCTTGAGGCTCATTGCTGTATTTCTGCATTGTGAGATCATCTAAGGCAATGTTTTTCAACACCAGTCCTCAAGTACCCCCACAGGTCATGTTTCCAGGATTTCCCTCAGATGAAACGGCTGTGTTAATTACTAAGGCAGTGATCAAATCACCTGTGCAAAATAATGGTAAAGCCCCATACACACGATCCGAAAATCATACGAAAAATGCCGCATTTGAATCGATCGTACAATAATCGGATCGTTAGTACAGAGCTTTCGAGAGCCGATCAGGACAGTTCATCCTATATTATTTTATCGGACATGCACGGAAATTTTTCTGTACGATGCCAGATCGTACGATTTAATTTAATCAGTACAGTTATCGTTCGAAAATGCAATACAAATGCATTACAACACATGACATCACTGCCGAATTTTTATTCTGTCGTACGGGAATTTTCGTGACTTTAGTAAACTCATCAGATTCGACGTGAGATTAGCATGCAAATAAAAATGGACGATCATTTGTCCGATAATCAGATCGTGTGTACGGGGCTTAAGCATGAAAACATGACCTGTTGTAGGCACTTGAGGACTGGAGTTGAGAAACATTGATCTAAGGTACTGCTGCTGCCTCTGATTGCTAGTCTCACTAGATTTGGAGTGAAATTCGGTGATGTCACTACTTTGCTGCTCACTGTTTTCCTTGCTGGAGAGCAAGTTGTACCTGAGGACTGGCAGTGCAAGGATCTCCTTGCTTCTGCTACATCCATTCTGTTGATCTGTGCTTCCGCCACCTATCCTGCTGCTGCTCGATTACTCCATCATCATCATCATCATATCAGGTCATCAAACTCTGATATGACGCAAATAGCTGCTCCTCTACCAGGATGGCCGCCTCAACACATAGACAAAGTACGGCACTAGGCATGGTAAGTCAGTACTAGAGAAAGATCTGTTGCAGGGAGCCCACAGGCAATATTGGTGACTAGTCCTTTGTCCTCTATTTGTCTTTTTTTTTTTTTTTCTGCAATACAGGTTCTCTTTAACCTACAATAGAATTCTTTAATTGCAGTTTGAAACAATGCGAATATACAATCCAAAGAGCGATAACTGATATTAGTCATGCCACTCTTTACTCACACACAAAATGCTCTCAGCCAGCTGGCTTGAAAATACCCACTTTACAGATTATAGACACGCCAGTGCCCAGCCTTGCTCTGTAATAGACATGCTTGAAATGCATGAAGTCATGTGACGTTCCCACCAGTCATTATATCAGCCAATTGGTTATTTTGGATTTGCTCTGTAAATTAGTTTATTTATGAATTTATTCATTTGGTTACCAAACATTATGAAAATGAGGTCATGTAACCACCACTAAAGTCTCCTGCATGATCTAAATCAGTGGTGGTCAACTTACTAGATATAGGGGGCTTCAACTGTGGCTCCTGATATCCCCAGGAGGGGGGGGGGGAGTCTGTTAGAGACTGGGGATCTGCTATATGAGAATGCTGGAGATCACTACCTTTACAGCCCCTTTGCAAGTCGTTGCTCTCACTACTGGCTGCTGGGACCTGATGCTCAGTGTAGCACCCTCTAGTGTGCTAGGTGTTAGAGAGTTTTTTTGTCAGTGTAGGCAAATTTATGAAGGCTTGGCTGGCAGCCAGGCCTGCTTGTTTTCATTTCTGGGTTGGCAGAAATCCAGGGGGAGCTGAATCACTCACAGGCAGCATCACTGAGACCTCCCACTTATTTCCAGAACGTGCTGGAACCTTCTGGAAAGATAGGAGGAGAGGTGAGGTGGAGCTATCTAGGGTATTCTGAGGGCTCTGACCGATCCCCAACTTGGATTGGCAGGGGGCAGGCCTCAGCCCAGCTGGGGAGGAGTTGTTCCGGGGGAAGCTGGAAATGAAGTGTTAGGCTGTCGGTGGCCTTTGAGGGAGCTCCCCAGTGACCTTGGGTGACCTTGGGCCTGGGCTTGGGTGTGGACAGGACCCTCTCAAGACACACAGAGGTGTCCTGGACAGGTGGCACGGGAGCAAGGAGAGGACAGCAGGAGAACACTGTCAGGCAAGTCTCTAGGAGGAACAACGAGGTGCAGCCAAGAGGGCTGGTGAGTGACACAAAGTCAGAAGGACTAGGAGGCAAGCCTGAGAGGACTGGGTGCAAGCAGTCTGGGATGGATGCAGAGCCAGTGGAGGGGACTGTGGTGGCACGGGAAGTGGAAAGAGGCAGCCAGGAGGGCTGGCAGGGCCTGAAGAGGTTGTACTGGGATCAGTAGCCATGTGGGACAGCTAGCACTGGGACTACCATTTTTGCTACACCATAGGGGCCTGCGGTCCCTGTCTGCAAGGGGCATTTTTGCTTTGGGCCTGGCTGAGCCAGTGTCAGTCCTGCAATTCAGTGCTAGCTGGTACTGGGAGTGACAGTCTGCAAGCAAGTTTTTTCTGGTGGAAGAGAGGAAGTTGTACATGCTGGAGGTATATAGTTCTCAGTCCCTATATTATTTTTACAGTCAACTGGGCACCCCATATCTACCCTATCCTCATCCAAGTTACAATCCCCTCAAAAAAACATAAAAACAAAGTACAAGGACTGCTTAACTACTGAGTGTCTGAAGATTTGTGTGCCTGGTTGTGTGGGGTGAGAGGCGGACCACCACTACCAGCAGCCCCTACAGGGGGTACCGCTACACTCAGATTAATATAACTTCAAACTGTACCATATGCATTCCACATAAGGAAAGTGGTGGTGTAGAGTGACTAGAAAGTGGTGGAGAATGCAATTACTAAATCACCCTAACTGAATGATTGAGTTTGCTGCTGGTACCAAAGTGCCCCATGCATCCCTTGGGCCACAGGTTGGGCACCAGGGGAATCTAATTGATTGGTATGTGTACATATGGTTCCAGATGTGTGATGATCAGATTAATAGGATTTCAAAATCTGAACTATATGCATTCCACATGGTGGCATAGGTGTACTATTAAGAAATTAGATTCTACCTTGCTTTAATCACCCTAAAGAAACAGGACAGGTGTAAATGAATGCAGTGAGTCATAGAACGCAACTTACATGTCAATAGTCGGATCATTGCAATGTGGCAGCCAAAACGAAACGAACTGCATTCTGACCACAGCTGACTACTATTTTCAATTGTAAAGCCACAGGCGTATACCTGCCCATATATTGTACTGGGGTGGATGATCTTTTGAATCCATTGCAGTGTGAGCGTAACTTAAAAGGCAGAAGAGTGGTTCAGAACTACCTTATTCTTTGGTTTATTGCCAGAGATCTATGTGCATGAAGAATGCATGCCTCCGGGACCATTACTCCGGGAATTAGCTCTGGTTCACATTGATGTGATTTGCCCGCAATGGAACCGTCCGAATCAGTGCAACGCCGATTTTGTGGCGCTGCACCGATTCCCAAAAGTAGTTTCTGTACTACTTTTGGCAATTTCAGGTGTGATTTCCATTAACGTCTGGAAGTCGGGACTGACTCGCACCATTTCATTCCCGCTGTCAGTGTGAACTAGGGCTGAGACATGTTTATAATATGTACCAACAGTTAAATGACACTCATCCCCATCCAGCCACAGGACAACATTGTACATCTGCTGTTTAACTGCAGTGCTCTTACTCGCTAATATCATTTTCCAGTCATATTCTAAACTGGCCATTCTCAATGAGAGTTCCATGGAGCCCTCGGGTTCCTCCAGAGGTTGCTAGAGATTCCTTGAGCTGTAGTTGGCTGACCTCCCATTTGATGGTGTCTGCATAATTTCGAGGTCAATGCCATTTTGCTGAGCCATCTGAATAAACCCAATGATGTTTTTAGCTGTCTGTAAGGGTAACATTCTGACCACCACCACTGTTATGCCCCGTACAAACAATCGGACATTCCTACAACAAAATCCATGGATTTTTTCCGACGGATGTTGGCTCAAACTTGTCTTGCATACACACAGTCACACAAATCTTGTCGGAAATTCCGAACGTCAAGAACGCGGTGACGTAAAACACGTACGACGAGTCGAGAAAAATGAAGTTCAATAGCCAGTGCTACTCTTCTGCTTCATTCCGAGCATGCGTGGAACTTTGTGCGTCGGAATTGGAATTTATGAGAACGGATTTTGTTTTCGGAAAATTTGAGAACCAGCTCTCAAATTTTGTGTTACGGAAATTCCGATGGAGCCTACACACGGTCGGAATTTCGACAAAAAGCTCCCATCGAACAGTTTCCATCGGAAAATCTGACTGTGTGTACAGGGCATAAGAGTGACATTGTTCCCACAAGCTATCAAAGTAAGAGGCATTTTTCTCCACTCAAAATCAATGAATTGGTTTTTGCAAGGGCTCCATGAGACCTGAAAATTACTTCTTTGCAATTTTGTTTCTTTGAAATTTTCAATAAACCCCCTAGAAAACAGGCTTTGAAAGACAATGAAGTCAAATGTAACAGGTGCCAATGAGGCCTAAAAATTATTTCAAGGGTTCCGCTCCCATAAAGGTTGAGAAAGGCTGTTCTAAACTTATAATATCATATAAACACAGACTAAATTTCTATAAACATGACATTTCAGAAATAGTCATGAACTAAACTGATATAACCATCCAGTTGCAGACTAAAGCTGGTTATATACACAAAATGAAGTGGCCAAACTTGGCTTCACATATAGGTGGCTGAATCTTAATAGAATGATGTGGTTTTTGCCATCCAACCCTCCCGATCATGAAGGTAACAAAGAAAAAGCTGCACGATAAACAAAGATTACGTTTTCCACCCCACTTGACCACATACAGATCCATAGCTCAAGAATGGCCTTTCTTGCACATATACAACTTGGGTGCTGACCATTACAGTCCGTCTCCACTATTTATTGACAAGAGGAAAAAATCAGCCACACTCCAATTAGCTCTTCTTGCAATATTTTTTTAATAATCAGTGTGTTGCCTGTTTAGAAAGTCTGAAGGCTTTAGGGGGGCCAGACTGTGACCAATGGGCATAAACAATGCCACCTCATTGGTTTTAATGAGAGAAATAGTACCCCATTGTTGACATCAATGGGAGGGATAGTGCTCCATGGATGATGTCAACAGCAGGATTAGTGCCCTATTGTTGGTGCCAGTGGAAGGAATATTGCCCCACTGTTGTTGTCAGTGGGAAGAATAGTGCCCAATCATTGGTATCAGTGGGAGGAATAGTGCCACAATGATGGCATCTGTGGGAGGAATGATGCCCCATCATTGGTGTCATTTGGTGGAATAGTACCCCAAGGGTCAGGTAAAGGCAAACAAAGGTCCGCATCCACAGTTTGGAGATCACTGACATACGGTGATGCAGGTTTTCACTTCCATGTGAGCAAGCCAGGAGTGGTAAAACGCGTTAAGGAAGGCTGGTATGGGGTTGGAGATATCACTGTATGCAGTCAATGCACCGATTTTTAAAAATACTGCAATACGAGCTAATTGGAGTGCGGCTGATGTTTTCCTATGACAAGCTTATGATCAATACCATAGGTGCTAGACTGACTCTGTTGGCCAAGGGGCACCTCAACTTTTTGTAAAAGACATGTGAGGGCACTGAGAAGCTCATGAGATATAGATGTCCAATCTCAAAATAACAACATGACCACATGTGCACACTCCCCCAGTACTATTACACAGACTGAGTTTGCCGTTTGCTCACTCTTTGGTCTCACCATCCAGCCATATATTGTCCTTCTACATACGTTGTACTTTGTACTGAGAATGCATAATTAGGTTGATTACAACTGTATTTGAAATGAGGACTTTACCTTCAGTTGGGGAAGTCTTTAGTCTCCTACATAGGCCATGGACGTCACCATAACTATCTTGTATTTTTTGAATGGCCTCTGCTCCTCGCAGCTCCATGAGAGAGCGCAGCTCTTGTAAAGTGCAGCCAAAGCCTCCGGCATGATTCTGCTCTCTCCGCTGGTTCTTTGGGTAAAAATCCACTGAACTGTTCAAATCTCCCATCTTGACTCGCTTGATGTTATTTCCTGGCCGAGGAGAGTAGGTATCAGTGTGAGTGAGTGCGTGTGTTTTGTTTTCCAAAACTGGTGGCCACAGTCTTCAGGCTTGGTATCAGTGGGTGTGCCGGATAGATGATGGGCCTGCAAAAAAAGACAAAGCAATAAAATGATAAGAAAGCTCCATCACTAGTCACATAACCAATTCACACAAAGTTAAGACTTTAGGATGATATGCATAGATAGAACTGGTTAGCTTTTAAAATACTCCTTCCTGCCATAATCAACTTCAAATCAGCTTCCCCCACGAACACTTCAAGTTGGATCAACACCTGAATATGTTCCCAGCTAAAATATCACCTCATTTGGCAACATTGAAGAACCATAGGTTGTGAATCACTCAGAAGTTTAAATTGTAGCCGAAGTTTAGGTAAAAGATTAGCACAAGGGACAGTACTTACACTAATGGCACACTAGAGGGTGCTACAAATGTAAGTGCAGGCAAATTTATATTTTAGCTTGTGGTAAAATGAGTCTCTGATCTGGGTCAAATGTTTACTATGGTTCGTGGCTGGATGACTCATACAGGCAGGTCCCTGGTGCCTCCCCTGGTTCTGGAAGGTTGGAGAACATTCTGGAAGCTGAAGGGTGGAGGCCAGGAGGGTTGAGCTGCATACTTAAGGGAGCTCAGCCAATCCCCAGGCAGTGAGCCAGTCCTTAAATATGGATGAGTCATGCTGGCAGGGAGTCGGGTGGAAGACAGAGAGCTGAGGAGACTGTCGGTGGCCCTTGAGGAGAACCGCTGCCGGGGGGTGGGCTCTGCCTCAGGGTGGGGCTCGGGCAGGCCTGGGAGGATTTTGGCAGCATTCAGACTTGAAAGGAATCTTACCTAGGAAGCAGCGAGACCAAAGAGGACAGTGTGAGTACTTTAGCATGGTCAGGAACTTGCAAAGGGAAAGACTGTCACTTGTAGCAAGCCTTTCTGGAAGACAGCGTTGGACTTAAATCTTTCCTTTACCTTGACCTGGGAAATCAGAGGCTCCAGTGCACCAGGTCAATCTCAGGCGCCAAGTCTCACTCCCACTGAGTCACATAAGAGAGGGAAGTAGGGGATGCTCAATGACTTAGAGATACATAGAGGGTGAAGATGAGGATTGGTGACCCTGGAGAGTGTTGACAGATGTGTTCAAAGGGCATTTTCTGAAAAGGATAGGTAGAAGTGCAACGGAGGTAAAAAATCCAGTGCCAGAGCTGGAGATCGTGGAAAAACTTTTAACACAGGGCCTCATGCATTTCATGGATGGCAGCCCACATTGGAAAAGACCAGGTGGACAAAAAGTGCGCGAGAAACCACGAGAGGACCACCAGAAAAATGCCTGGGGCTGATCCAGACCCAGAGGAAATTAAGGTTTTAGTAAGGACAGGTAACAGAGGGAGGAAGGGGGACATGAGATTGCCAGAGTATCTAAAATATATTCCTTTTTAACATCTTCCTGTGTCTATGGTTGCCACCTCATCCCTTTAAACCCGAACACATGGGATTGGCTGATTAAGGTGGTAATTAAACTCACTTGGTGCCTTATCTGCTTTAAATTAGCCTCAGAACCTGTGTAATTCCTATGTGTTCAAGTTTAAAGGGATGAGGGGGAAACCCTACCTACATTTTTTGAAACTATCGATGCTCCCCGCTGAGACCACCGCCTGTGGAAAGGAATTCCACATCCTTGCCAATCTTACAGTAAAGAACCCTCTTCGTGGTTTAAGGTTAAACCTCTTTTCTTCTAATTTTAATGAGTGACCACGTGTCTTATTAAATTCCCTTTCGTGATAAAGTTTTATCTTTATTGTGGGATCACCAGTACGGTATTTGTAAATTGAAATCATAACCCCTCTCAAGCGTCTCTTCTCCAGAGAGAATAAGTTCAGTGCTTGCAACCTTTTCTCATAACTAATATCCTCCAGACCCTTTATTAGCTTAGTTGCCCTTCTTTGTATTCGCTCCATTTCCAGTATATCCTTCCTGAGGACTGGTGCCCAGAACTGGACATCATACTCTAGGTGCGGCCCGACCAGAGTCTTGTAGATTGAAAGAATTATTGTTTTATCTCTGGAGGTGATCCTATTTTTAATGCCAATATTCTGTTTGCTTTGTTAGCAGCAGCTTGGTATTGCATGCCATTGCTGAGCCTACCATCTACTAGGACCCCCAGGTCCCTTTCCATCCTAGATTCCCCCAGAGGTTCTCCCCCCAGTCTATAGATTGCATTCATATTTTTGCCACCCAAATGCATTATTTTACATTTTTCTACATTAAACCTTATTTGCCATGTAGTTGCCCACCCCATTAATTTGTTCAGATCTTTTTGCAAGGTTTCCACATCCTGCGGAGCAGTTATTGCCCTCCTTAGCTTAGTATCGTCCGCAAATACAGAGATTGAACTGTTTATCCCATCCTCCAGGTCGTTTATGAACAAATTAAATAGGATTAGTCCCAGCGCAGAACCCTGGGGGACCCCACTACCCACCCCGGACCATTCTGAGTATTCACCATTTATCACCACCCACTGAACTCGCCCTTGTAGCCAGTTTTCAATCCATGTACTCACCCTATGGTCCATGCCAACGGACCTTATTTTGTACAGTAAACGTTTATGGGGAACTGTGTCAAATGCTTTTGCAAAATCCAGATACACCACCTATGTCTTCTCTGCGTGGTTCTAGGGTAGTTGGGGATCTGAAGGTGTGGGCATAGAAGAAGACTGGAAAAGCTTGCCAGGTCTTGTAGTTCAGCAACATCTGTTATGTTGCAGGTGTGCTAAGCATGTCTCTACTGAAAGATTACAAACTAATTAAAGACAAATGGCTGGTAGGTGTGGATTATTTTGGGTTACATCTCCCGTGCTGAATAGAAACCCTCACTTCTTTGCTCCACTGATCAGGTGCAGCTGCTTCAGGGAGAAATCACAGAGCAAAGCAGAAGCAGCCTGCTATTATGCAAGAAAATACCTCCAAGCTGCTCTGTAGAAGCCTTCTGCTGTTGTACAGAGAATTCACAGCCAACCATAGATATCTATTGACAAAGCCAATAAAGTCAAGAAAACAAAACACGCTGCTCTGGTTAGCAATGCTTTCTTGGCTGTAAGCCTTTAGGTACGCTGCTTTGAAGAAAAAAAAAAAAAGGTTGTTTGTGGATTCTGTCTTAATGCACAGAAAATGTATTTTTTTTATAATCTTGGATAGAGTAGGGAAGGCGTAGAGCTATTTTCTGGTTTTCAATGCAATCTGTGTTCCTGTCGGGATTTTTACACTTGATTTTTGTCTCAGTGGGGACACAGACAACAATGGAGAACCTGAAAGAGTTTTGTCTTCTCCGCTGCCTGGAGTTGGGCTGTAAAGAGACCCTGTCGCCGGACCATTCAATTCAAAAGGAAATTTTCCAGAAGATTATACAGTGCCTTGAAAAAGTATTAATACCCCTTGAACTTTTCCACATTTTGTCATGTTACAACCAAAAACGTAAATGTACTTTGTTGGGATTTTATGTGATAAACCAACAAAAAGTGGTACATAATTGTGAAGTGGAAGGAAAATAATAAATGGTTTTCAGTTTTTTTTTCAAATAAATATCTGAAAAGTGTGGCGTGCATTTGTGTTCAGATGTGATACTCTAAAGCAGCCTTTCTCAACCTTATCTACATGGAGGAACCCTTGAAATAAATTTCCAGGCTCAGGGAACCCCTGCTGATATCACTGTGATGATCACTGAGAAGAAAGCTCCATACATTTGTGGTCATTGGGATGAATCCACCTTATAGATAGCTTGTGGGCGGGGCTTACGCTGCATATCCTGCTGACTACGCCAAGTTGTGGGTGAGCCACTTGCCCTGAACTTAGATGTACCTCTCACCTGCACGTGCTCACCAATGCCCGGGACCAGGCAGGGACTGTGTTAATGTCAAAGTCTAACATTATGGCAGTTTCCTGGCTTACAGATGAGCCCTGAACTATGTGTGTGCAGTAGGTAATTACAAAGAGTCGCTCTGTAGAAAGTGCTGTCCCATGTCACTACACACAGTCTTCATTGTATGCTGCACTTGGGAGGGACACTGCAGTGCCCGTGCCTTCACCAGTCCAACGTACCTCTGCCACCCCGCTCCCAGTGACAGAATGGAGTCCCGCTGTGCACCTAGCATGGACCTCATGCATGCACTTAACTCTTTCAACTTTCCCATAGCATGCGGCCCGGTACTTGAGGTCTCTGGACCGTGGGTTCAGTCCCAGATACTTTCAGGAAAAGGACCACTAGGGATGGAACCAGATCATTGATCCCCTTGCTACTGGAGGACCCGTCGCCTACGTCAGGTACCATGTTTCATGACTGGCTGCAATGCTTCTAACCCATAGCAACTGAACTCCTCCTGCTTGTCTTGCCGAGTAGATCTTTCGTAGTGCTTTGCTTCTTAACCCCCATATGCTTTACTGGCCCTGTTCTTTAGACCAGGCCCAAGACAGTTAATACAACTTTACTGAAGATTTGTGCAAAGTCCATCAAGTACATTCCAGTGCAACACAACCCTATCTAACTGAACTAAGCTGCTCAGGTGTACCTTAACAAGGTGATAGTCCATCACTGGCATCTTCCAAAGCTTGGCAGTACTCTGGTCTTCTGGTGTTTTCAGACAGACTACTGGTTGCAGCGATCCCTTTCAGTGTTCCATGTTGGCTATGGCATGTGTGGGAGTGGGCCCCGGAGACCGGTCTTCGCACATTATTTAATGAATAACATTGGGTGAAAGGCCGGCCCAAGAAAACAAGCCTGGAAACTGAAGCGCTAACAGTTAACCCTTTCCCCAGCCAACTACCTACTTAGTACATAACACTGCAGGCATCCTGCCTACAAGCTGAAAGATAATTGGTTACTCATCTGAGAGGCAGAAGTTTCTTATTGCTCAAGTAACCCCCTAGCAACCTCTTGAGGAACCCTTAGGGTTCCAAGGGACCCTGGTTGAGAAAGGCTGCTCTAGAGCTCTAGAGAAGGCGAGAGCAGTGATGTGCAAGGAGGGATGGGATGGAGTGGGGCTGTGCTAGAGAACTGACTCTTATGGAAGTAGTCAAGGTTGAAGGCAAGTTCAGAAGAACATTGCAAGTCAATAAAAAATTGTTTATGGAAAATGAAACTCCTGCATATAAGTGCCTGTAATGTTTGCTTTTCAGGTCTTTTACCTGCAACTTTTTTTGGTTGGTGATTTTAGGTTGGTCCTTTTAAAGACAAACCAATTTGCTACAATAAACATCTCAGCATGCAAATATCAGGCCCAATTACTTCCGTGTGTATAAGTCTTATGCACCATACAGACGATCGGACTTTCCGCCAACAAAATCGTGGATTTTTGTTCGAAGGTTGTTGGCTCAAACTTGTCTTGCATACACACAGTTACACAAATGTTGGCCAACAATTACGAACGTAGTGACGTACCAGACGTACTACGTGTTTTTTCAGCTCTTTAGCGCAACCCGACCGTGTGTACATGCCATTACATTTACAGGTAAGCTACAACTTGCCTCCATCTAATCTACCGTCGCGTGTGTTTTTAGGAACCTACTGTTTGACGTTGCTTAATCAAAGTTGACTTTATGCCTTTGATACAATTTGGCAGAAGAATTCTTGCCTTTTGCAACAGTTATAGGATTATTTTTGGTGTTTCCTTGATTTTGATTGTGTTCTTGATTTTGGTTTTATTTTGAAAAAAAACTGCCCTGCTGAACCTTATTTACCACCTTGATGTATTTTATCCACTTCAGCTCCAGAAGGATTTACCCACTTCCTGACCAGGCCATTTGTGATACGGCACTGCGTCGCTTTAACTGACATTTGCGCGGTCATGCGAAGTTGTACACAAACAAAATTGATGTCCTTTTCTTGCCACAAATAGAGCTTTCTTTTGGTGATATTTGATCACTTTTTTTTTTTGTTTGAGCTATAAACAAAAAAAGAGCGACAATTTGAAAAAAAAAAACAATATTTTTAACTTTTTGCTATAATTAATATCCCCCCAATTTTTTTTCAAAACAAATTTCTTCATCAGTTTAGGCCAATATGTATTCTTCCACATATGTTTGGTAAAAAAAATCGTATATTGATTGGTTTGCGCAAAATTTATAGGGCCTACAAAATAGGGGAACCCCTACAACCCCTTTAAGTTCCTGAAGTTGCTCTTGATATGTTTTATCCCCCAGACCTTTCACCATTTTTGTTACCCATCTCTGGTCTCGTTCTATCTTATCAGTATCTTTTTGAAAGTGAGGTCTCTAGAACTGGACACAGTATTCTAAATGAGGTCTCACCAAAGATCTATATGGGGGAAAAAGGACCTCCTTCCTCCTGCTGGTGACCCCTCTAGTGATGCACCTTTGAATTCTATTTGCTTTTCCCACTGCCTGGTCACACTGTTTGCTCATTTTGCAATCATCTGAAATAAGTACCCCTAAATCTTTTTCCTCTGTAGTGCTGGCCAACACTGTACCCCAATGTTGTACTCTCTCAAGCGGTTCTTTTTCCCTAGGTGCATTATTTTACATTAAGAAACATTAAACTGCCCACTTCCCACCCCATCTGCTCTCCATTTCCTGCCAACGTTACTATGTATTGTTTTCAGAAGCTGGGCTTCCTCTCAGTGGTGGCCCGTCCATAGGGGGCGCATGGGTGCCGCCCCCCCCCCCCCCCCCCCCTCCAGGCAGTCACAAAAAAAAAAAAAATTTAATACTGGCCCTTAAAAAAAAAAAATACAAAAAAGGTCCTTAAGTGCCCAGTGTTCGGACGCCGGACACAGTGCAACGCCGGACACAGTAAACTTATGGGAAGTGCCACGCCTATGCAATCACAAGATTGCAGACACGGCGCTTCATTTGCGGGCGTTTATCCCGCCTTGCGGCGCTTTCCGAAGCATCGAGTAGCTTCCGCCCGGTGCTCGTAGTAGCTATTACTACGGCAGTTTGATGTCACTTCCTGTTTTCTCTCTTTCATTGCGCCCAGGAGAGAGGAAACAGGAAGTATGAGAGGAGCGGACTCCTCCATCACTGCTGCCAGTGCCCACACAGTAGGAGAGGACACCACACAGCAAGGTAAGTACCACTGTGCTCCCACGGAGAACGTGGGTGAGGGGGGGTTAGATGTGACACAGGCTGCATTTTGGTGGACACAGGCTGTATTTGGTGGACACAGGCTGCATTTGGTGGGACACAGGCTACATTTGGTGGACACAGGCTGCATTTGGTGGACACAGGCTGCATTTGGTGGGACACAGGCTGTATTTGGTGGACACAGGCTGCATTTGGTGGGACACAGGCTGTATTTGGTGGACACAGGCTGCATTTGGTGGGACACAGGCTGTATTTGGTGGACACAGGCTGCATTTGGTGGACACAGGCTGCATTTGGTGGGACACAGGCTGTATTTGGTGGACACAGGCTGCATTTGGTGGGACACGGGCTGCATTTGGTGGACACAGACTGCATTTGGTGGACACAGTCTGCATTTGGTGGACACAGGCTGCATTTGATGGACACAGGTTGCATGTGGTGGGACACGGGCTGCATTTGGTGGACACAGGCTGCATTTAGTGGGACACAAGCTACATTTTGTGGGACACAGGCTGCATTTTGTGTGACACAGGCTGCATTTTATGGGACACAGGCTGCATGTAAGGACAGACTCCGCTGGGGACACCTGATGGCATCTGGTGGCAGGCGACGTGGCTAGTGACACGCTCAGGGCTCCCACTGATTCTGCATTAAGGTGAGTTGAATAATTTCATTTTATATTACAATGTAATAATAGAAATAATGCGCTTCAATCATCCTGACACCATAACAACCATGGTGCCGGGATGATTGAAGTGCTAACACCAGGTGTTTGGAATATCTTTATCTGCTGATTGTTAAACTTTCTAGAATACACATATTTCTAATGTTGTGTAGGATCTGGGCCTGCTGTCCCTCCATCCCTCTCTCCCTCTCCCTCCATCTCTCATTCATCTCAGACGCTAACCACACCACCTTAGAGCCACGCCCACTATTTTGTTGAAACCACGCCCGTTTTCACTAAGTGGGAGGGGTCAAAAAGGAAGAGCGGGGTCTGGCGTCCCCCCATCCTGAAATTTCACCAGCCGCCACTGCTTCCTCTATTCATATATAATTAGCTCATTTGACTGGTTTCGTGGAGACTAGTGGAACAGGAAGTGATGTTGGTAGGAAATGGGGAGCAGATGGGGTGGGAAGTGGGCATGCTGGAGAAAAGTGTGTCAACAGTAACTTTCGGAGCAGATTCCCACTCCTTACCACTGTGCCCAAGGCAGCTCTTCCTTCAGCCCACCCCTTGTCCAGGCCCTGTGTGTAGTACAATAACACCACCACCTCTTCTACTAGGGGAAGCTTCTGAAGCAGTGTGGGGGGGAGAGATGGCAACCTCTTTCAGAGTTCTTAAGACCTCTCTCAATGATGATACAGCATAGAAGCTAAAATCACTAACACTGCATTCTAGGCTAAGGGTTGTTAGATTGGATGAACTGCAAAATATTGCAGCAGTTGTTTTGGGATTTGTAAATTGTATTCCAGACAGAACCATAAACCACAGCAATGCTAGAGTTTCCTATACTTAACATGGGTACTCTAACTTTCTTGTGCTTTTCCTAGTGTCTGGGGTTGGCATGGGGCTTCTTCTGGGTGCTCAGGTTTTCTTGCATAAACAAGATATTGAACCTTATAAGTTGACCACATAGTGTATAATCCAGCCTATCTTAACCTTTTTAACAATGAGGAACCCGTCAATTAACATTCAGGTCTTAGGGAACCCCTGCTAATTATTTTATCTACAGCTCATGGGACATTGGGCTGAAGAGCAAGTTATGGTATTTGACACCATGGACTGCTCTATATGACAAAATAATTTTCAGTAATAATATTGAAATTAATCAAATAATAATAATGGCTAGAAAGAATCTCAGAGCATGAAAATTGTAGTGCTCCCCCACATTGGAGGTCAGTGAAAAAGTGCCCCCTTACACTGGTGGTCAGTGTGGTGCCCCTTTTATCACTAGTGTAATGGGACCCTTGTCGAACAACCACCAATCTGTGGACATAATGCTTCTTACATTGGTGGTCAGTGAAGAGACAGCCCTTATGCTGGTGGTCATTGGGAGAAATACTCCATATATTGGTGGTCAGTGGGGTGAAAGCACCTTATGTTGGTGGTCATTAGGAAAAATGCTCCATATATTGGTGGGAAGAATATTCCTTACATTGGTGGTTAGGGAGAAGAATGCTCCTCACATTGCTGGCTAGTGGGAATAACACTTCTTACATTGGTCTTCAGTGGGAAGAATAATCTTTAAATTTGTGGTCAGTGAGAAGAATGCTCCATACATTGATAGTCGGTGGGAAGAATGCTCCCATACGTATATACATATATCTGAAAAGAATATTGATGTCAGTGGTAACATATCTGAGAAGCAGAATTTGCCCATAGATCAGCCATCTTTTTTTTTTGTCCAACCAATGGGTTGAACAAAAAAAGAGACTCGATTCTCCCATCCACACACTCGATGTGGATGGCCGAATCCTCAAGGCTGAGGTATTGTATTCTGACAGCGAGGAGACTTCCCTACTGCCAGAATACATTGAGCAGCGCTGCCGGCTATAGCTGGTGGCACTGAATGAGATGGGAAAACCTGATGATCTACTGGCTGACTTCTGTACAACAAAGACTAACTTCTGTACAACCAGCCTGCCCATACATGCATCAATATTTGGTCAGTCCCCGCTAAGCCGGCCAAATTTCGATTAATGTATGGCTTAGTTGTTTAAGGAACAACCTTATGGAGGAACCTTAGGGTTCCACAGAACCCTGGTTGAGAAAGACTGATCTACATGCTTGTATGACAGTGGACATTAGGTTTCATGAATCTAATTAATCTGTAGAACTGAAAGATCACTGTTTTGTTAGTTTGTGGGTAGATACACGCACTCTTGCTTATAATGAATGCAAACATACAGAAATTAGGTTAAACTGGGATTTACAGACAATGCTGCATTACGCATTGTGAAAAACAAAACATAGAAAAAGAATAGTTACCAACAACAGATCTCTGAAGTAGCAGCCTGGGCTTATCTGCATAGCCACAATACAGGAACCCACTGTGACTTTTCTCCCCAACTTGTTTTAATGGGACATGCTGTTTATACACAACAAAACTTTCAGGTCTTAGGGAACTTTCAGGTCTTAGGGAACTTCTCTAGGTGTAGGCCTCCCTTCTATCCCTGGATTTGATGAAAAGGACTCCCGGGTAGCTTGGTGGGCTAGCATCTCAAACCTTAGGGCAGAATCCTTGACTCTTTGTAGGGTAAAAGTAATTGGGCACTAGTACTTTTTGAACATTTAGGGTAGTTTATGAAGGCAGCAGCTTGTATCCAGCTTTCCTGGACACTATTTATAAGGACACTTCTTCCACAGATGCTCCAGCAAGGTAGAGCAAAATCTTGGAGGCCACAGACCCCCCCCTACACCTAGGTAGATGGGGAGGACCACTGAGTGGCTTGGTACGCTTGTGGGCATGGTCAACTCACCCGGTGCATACGGGGCCTTTTTGAACTCTCTCACTCCTCTCCTTCCTTCGGGCTCTTCGGTGTATGCGCTTGCTAATGCACGAGACCGGGCAGGGCCACATTCATGAGACATCAACATTATGGCAGTACCCCGACTTAGAATTGGGCCATACACCCCTTTGTCTCTGTGTCATAACCTGAAGCTGTATGCAGGTGCCTCCCGGTGCCACGATACATAGACCTGCTCAGCAAGATGCAACATTTTGAAGGAGACACCACATTGCAGTGTCAAGTTCTACCAGTCCAGCTAAACTCTGCCGCCTACAGTATCTCCCAGTGACAGAGCGAATACCGCTGAGAACCAGCGCGAACCCCATGTGTGCATAATTAACTCTACCATACGGCTAGGTCCCTAGGGTCCCCGTCACTCGGGTCCGGTCCCATTTACTGGGGCACCAGCCAGTGGTTTGGTGCGCTAGACTCCCCAACCTCAAAGTCGGTATCCTCGACTCCTTGTAGAGTGAAAGTAATTGGGTACCAGTTCCTTTAGAACATTTATTAGAGTTTAATAAGGCAGCAGCATGTATCCAGCTCTTCAGGACATTAGGCTCCACATTTTGAAAGATAAATAGTGCATTTTATATACAACTATATAGATCAGACAATGAGGGACAAATCAGGAGAAAAGAGGGACTTTGTTGAAAATCAGGGACAGTCCCTCGAAATCAGGGACAGTTGGGAGCTATGGCTTTGTTCATATTTCACATCTGAGGTTTACAACCACTTTAAACTTGCAAGGCCTTGCGTACCATGTTTCCAGACCGAGTCCTTAGGACCAGCACCATGCCATGTCTGAGGACCATATAATAGTAGCCCAGCAACCCAGGAAGGTGCATCCTACCACCTGGACCACGCCACCATCAGGACTCTTCATCTCCCAGCCACACTGCTCCCATCCCAAGCTGACTGCTTCCCCTTCCCATAACGTCACATTATTCTTTTACCCTGGTGTATCAACAAGTAGCATACTTCCAAACTGTCCCGGATTTGCCGGGAGCGTTCCGGGATTTGATGTTAGTCCCGGCGAATCAAAGAAAAGTCCCGGAGTGGAGCCCAGTGCTTTACTGGCAGTGCGTGCTGCCGAGGGCACCACTGCGGCTTTTTTCAGCGGGTGCTGCTCACTTCTCATCGCTACTCTACTATCGAGTGTACAGACTCCCCACCACTCCCATCTAGGAGAGCAGAGGAGGGAGGGGACAGGGAATCTAGCCAGTGGCTTGTCCCATCAGAGGAGGGAGGGGTGGGGAATCTACCCAGCCACTCATCCCATCAGATAAGAGGAGGGAGTGGTGGGGAATCTACCCGGCCACTCATCCTATCAGATAAGAGGAGGGAGGGGTGGGAAATCTAGCTGGTATCCTCCTGATACCTTTGTCGGCAGCCTGCAGACAGATGCTGTAAGTTCTATCTGCTCTTTTGCAGCAGCCCCACTATCTGCAGAGCTCTGTACTTGAATGGGGGGGGTGGGGTGAGCTCTGTACTGGAATCTGTACTGTTCTTGGTGAGAGAACCTGGGAGTACACAGTGCACCCCCTCAACCCTGCACGCAGTTCACAGCGCACCCCCTCAACCCTGCACGCAGTACACAGCGTACCCCCTCAACCCTGCATGCAGTACACAGCGCAACCCGCAACCCTGCATGCAGTATACAGCACACCCCCTCAACCCTGCACGCAGTACACAGCACACCCCTCAACCTTGCACGCAGTGCACAGCGCACTCCCTCAACCCTGCACGCAGTACACAGCGCAACCCTCAACCCTGCATGCAGTATACAGCACACCCACTCAACCCTGAATGCAGTACACAGCTCAACCATAACAACCCTGCACATAGTACACAGTGCACCCCCTCAACCCTGCATGCAGTACACAGCACACCCCTCAACATTGCACGCAGTGCACAGCGCACCCCCTCAACCCTGCACGCAGTACACAGCTGAACCTTGCACACAGTACACAGCACACCCCCTCAACCCTGCACACAGTACACAGTGCACCCCTCAACCCTGCATGCAGTACACAGCACACCCCTCAACCTTGCACGCAGTGCACAGCACACCCCCTCAACCCTGCACGCAGTGCACAGCACACCCCTAAACCCTGCATGTAGTACACAGCTCACCCCTACACCCTGCATGCAGTACATAGCGCACCCCTCAACCCTGAACGCAGTACACAGCACACCCCTCAACCCTGCATGTACTACACAGCTCACCCCTCAACCATGCACTCTTTATGTAGAATACCCCTTAATCCTGGGTTTTGTTTACCCACACCCCTTAAGCCCCTCCCTCGGCCAAGTTTGGCCACACCCACATTTTGCCGCAGCGCGCTACGCTATAAGTGTCCCTCATTCGGAAGCTCAAAACTTGGGAGGTATGATGTCGCTCTCACATGCTTCTCAGAAAACACAGATCAGGCAACACGTTGAATTTCAACAGTTTTGCTGTAAAAATCCAGTAACAAAACATAAGGAATAGTTTAGGAAGATCGTTAAATTACATCATTTTGGTAAGTTCTAAGGAAATTGTACATTTGTACGTTCAGATTATTCACAGTATGGTAAGATTAAGGGCTTGGGTTGACCAGCTTTGGGCTTAGGTCGATGGCATCAGTTTGACATTGGCTTGAGACATTTCCAAATTCATTAATCACTTCACCTCTGGAAGATTTACCCCCCCCCCTTCATGGCCAGGACATTTCTTGCTCTTTAGCACTGCGTTACTTTAACTGACAATTGCACAGTCATGCAACGCTGTACACAAACAACATTTTAGCATTTTTTTTCCTAGAAATAGAGCTTTCCTTTAGTTTTTTTTTTTTCATTTTTGTGCCGTAAACAAAAAAATACAGAAAATGTTGAAAACAACTTTTTTTTACTTTCTGCTATAAAACATATCCAATAAAAAAAAATGAAAATACAATTTCTTCATAAATTTAGGCCAATATGTATACTGCTGAATATTTTTGGAAAAAAAAATCCCAATAAGCTTATATATGATAGTGTCTACAAACAATGGAATACATACTGGAATGTTTTTTTTTTCTTTTATACTAGTAATAGCCACTTTGCCATTGTATAACTATACATAAATGTATAATGTTATGCTGTCGACAAGTGTGCATTTGACTTTCAGGCGACCAGCTTTGAACCTGAATTTGACTTGCTTCAAGTGGATTTTCCATTTCCATAGATTTGTATAGGAATGCAAACCCATGTGATGCAAACAAAAGCCCTTTGGCTCCAAATATTGCAGTTCAAATGTAAAAATCCAAATCAAATTCCCTCTAAGCATTCAAATGATCCAAATAAGCAGTAAAAAAAACAGTTTGCACGCTTAAGAGGCACTTTGTAAGTCATTTGTTGTCAATAATATATTGCCACAAAGAGATATTTAATTTTAAGTTTTTATGTATATGATGTTCTATAACAGGGGTCTCCAGGCTGTGGCTCTTTGCTCATCTTTATCTGGCCCTTGGGGCACTGTTTCTCCTACTGATATGAGGCACTATTCCTACCATTTACAGTATACAGACAATAATTCCCTCCTCTGAAACCAACATTAGGCCACTATTTCTTCCACTTACACCAACAATGGGGCGCTATTCTTCCCACTGAAACCAATGATGGGGCACTATTCCTTCAAGTGACACCAACATTAGGCCACTATTTCTTCCACTGACACCAACCATGGTGCACTATTCCTTCCACTGAAACCAACCATGGTGCACTATTCCTTCCACTGAAACCAACCATGGTGCACTATTCCTTCCACTGACACCAACCATGGTGTACTATTCCTTCCACTGACACCAACCATGGTGCACTATTCCTTCCACTGAAACCAACCATGGTGTACTATTCCTTCCACTGACACCAACCATGGTGCACTATTCCTTTCACTGAAACCAACCATGGTGCACTATTCCTTCCACTGACACCAACCATGGTGCACTATTCCTTCCACTGAAACCAACCATGGTGCACTATTCCTTCCACTGACACCAACCATGGTGCACTATTCCTTCCACTGACACCAACCATGGTGCACTATTCTTCTCACTGAAAGCAATGATGGGACACTATTCCTTCCACTGACACCAACAATAGGGCACTAATCCTGCCATTGACACCAACCATGAGGCACTATTCCTCCCACTGACACAAATCATGGGGCACTATTCCTCCCACTGACACCAACCATGGAGCACTATTCCTCCCACTGACACCAACCATGGGGCACTATTCTTCCCACTGACACCAACAACGGGGCACTATTCCTCCTCCTACTGACCACAGCCGCTACTGTTTTCTGCGAACGATTGGCGGATTTTCTACTCGTTCTACTCGTTGATGGCCAAAAAAGTAATACCCGATATCGATATTGTGAACGAAAAAGTTTGATTGGAAAAATGGAAAAATTGTGTCGTATCGTTTGACAAGGAATGATATTCTATTCGTTGGTGTGACGGTCATCAGTAAAAAAATTTCTCTCGAACATTAGCACACGTAAGCGGAAGGCTACAAGGCACACGCACACTACATCACTTCCACTTGTGTGTGAAATGTCAACACTACGTATTAAATTGATTGCTCTTTTAACGATTTTTTTCGATGGGTTGATGTTGGCAACGATTTCGACCAATGTACGCTGTTTCGTTGGTCGGCTGTCGAGCGATCGGCCGATTTTCTAACCGTGTATTCCGGCCATAAGACTGGGATGCCATTAAAGTTCATGCAAAGGCAGGCGTCCCAATGCTTTTGGTAATATAGTGTATATTAAATATAGCTTACATATAACCTCATAGGAAGAATTTAATTGCAATGAATGGTCTTGCGATAGGGTCTCTTTAAAGTGATCATTTGTGGACATTTTGGAAAAAGGTACAGTGGAACCTCGCTTTGCAAGTAAAGCGGTTAACAAGCGTTTTGAAAACCGAGCACTGTATTTCTACAAATCCTAACTCGGTTTGCGAGTGTTGTCTCGCAAAACGAGCAGGATTCAGGCCAAAAGCGGTGTGCAGTACCGCTTTTGGCCTGAGGTGGAGGGCGCCAGAGCCGATAGTTGCCGATCGGCGCTGTTCAGAAATGCACGGAAAGGCCCAAAGACAGTTCGGCTGACCTCGGCAAACCTTGGAAAGGCTTGTGAATGGAGTCTTTCCGAGGTTTGCCGAGGTCAGCGGAAGTGTCCCTCGGGCCTTTCTGTCCGTTTCCGAGGCTCTCCGGCGCCCCCCGCCTCTGGCCACATGCGGTATTGCATGCCATTGAAGTCAATGCGGAACAAATTATTTTTGTTTCCATTGACTTCAATGGGAAAACTCGCTTTGATATGCGAGTACATTGGATTACGAGCATACTCCTGGAACGGATTATGCTCGTAATCCGAGGTCCCACTGTACTATGGACATTCCAATGTTATACTCCACGTAGCTTTGCTATTTCTCTCACTTCATTTTGCATTAAAAATAAAATGTAAAGAAAGCAACTAAGCCCAAAGCAATGCTTGCACACTGCAGGCCACCGCGGCGGAGCCCTACCTGTTTAGGATCTTGTTGTAGGCGGCGTCATAACACAACGTTTACTGGGTATTTCATTCATGAATGCAGCCACATCTAACAGTCACAGGCACCACTGCGAGTCCGAGCTGAGTGAGGGGGCCAATCCATGGACGGCGTTGTTTCCAGTCTCAGTTGCAAACTGTTGTAGTGACCCAGTCAGGGGCAAGCACACCTTGTGTCTCCGCTGCACTGAGAAAACCTGTTGGAAAGACATTAAGATTGTTAATAATAATAACCAATGCTTTATTTATGAACACAGTTATTACACCTTTACAGCATAGAAAAACAGAACTGTCAAAAAAAATAAAAAAAATATCCCTTTAAGAGCTATGGGCGGAAGTGACGTTTTGACGTCGCTTCCGCCCTGCAATGATATGGAGACAGGTGGGGGCCATCTTCCCCCTCACTCGTCTCTATGTCAGGCTACAGAGAGGATCCGATCGCCTCCGCCCGGTAAGCAGCGAAGGGAGGGGGAGGCCCCTCTCCCACCACTGATAAAAGTAATCTTGCGGTCAATCCGCCGCAGAGACCACTTTTTTCTTGAAGCAGACCGCCCGCTGAAGAAGAGGATACCGGGGTTATGGTAGCTAGCTGCTGCCATAACAACGATAATCCTCTTCAAAATACCGGCGTACAACAACGGTAGGCGGTCCGCAAGTGGTTAACTGGCAATTGTGCGGTCATGCAGTGCTGTGCGCAAATTAATTTTAGTTAATTTTTTTCACACAAACAGAGATTTATTTTGGGGGTATTTGATCACCACTGGGTTTTTTATTTTTTATTATAAAAAAACAGACAGAAAATGTGGGAAAAAACGTATATTTTCTACTTTCTGTTATAAAACATATCCAATAAAAAAAAAAAAAATAGAATTTCTTCATAAATTTAGGCCAAAATGTTTTCTGCTACATGTCTTTGGTAAAAAAAAAAAAAAAAAAAAATCCCAATAAGTGTATATTAATTGGTTTGTGTGAAAGCTAGAGCTTCTACAAACAATAGTTTTATATACTGGAACTCACGCAGCTATAGACGCTTCACTGTAATGGCCGTGATCAGCGACTTCTAGTGGAACTGTGATAGGGTGGCGGGAAATCTGGCACTAACAGAGACTATCTGAGAGCATCACTAACTGATGTCACTGACTGACGTGTAATTGGACGCAACCGGTCAGCTGACTTTAGCCAAAATCATTGGCTGAAATCAGCTGCCAAACTCGTGCTGTGTCCAACCACAGCACGGGTCAGCATGAGTTGTGCGCATCCAGTGACGTACAGGTACGTTGTCCGGCCTGCCTGTGCCACCCAACCACAGTAGTTTAAAAAGTAAGTAGTTAGGAAACCCTTGGTCAGGCTTGCAGAGGTGAAGAGCATTCTGATTACCCTCATGCTTCATGAGAAAATGACCGGTATACTTCGTGACTCCCACGTCAAGTTCCTCAAAGTATAGAACCCATGGTGGTCTTATGCTCTCCCCACCCTGCCCCCAGCCAGTTTCGGTATTCCGGACCACCATCTGACCCACAGGTTCCGCTTGCTCTTCCTGCTTAGTTCTGCACTTCTTTTCTTACTTTCTTATCCTGTCTGTTTCCTGTTTTCTCCCCCTGCTTAATTCTGCGTCTCCCTTCATCCTTTTTTTCTCCTGTCTTCCGCTTTTTCTCTCTCCACTTCTTCCTCCCTCCTCCTCTGTCCTCTCTATCGCCCCTTTTCCTCTTGGATTTTGTGGTCCCTTATTTTTTTTTTTGTTCCCCTTCCCCTCCACTATGGGAAAACTATCTCACCCCCTTTGCCCTACTATGTCCTGGACCTCCAGGTCCAGTTATTCATTGTCCCTTCCAACACTAGATGCCGAATGCTTCTACTTTTTGCTTTAGAAATCTTTGAAAATGTGCTTCTTTTGTATTTGCATGTGCTTTACTGCTTTGCTCCCCATGCGTGGGACCTTTTCCTTTTTTTTTTTTGTTTGTTCAAGCCTGTATCTTGGTTTTGTTTTTTTCAATAAATTCAGTGTACCATAAAAAAAAAGTAAGTAGTTAGGGCAAATAGTTAAAAAGTGAATATTTGTTATGCTATAGAAAATATAAAAATAACTGTGCCTAAGCAGTCCCAAGAAAATGTACCCTTTGACTTGAATTCCACCTGAAAAATAGCAGTGCATTCCCAGTGCTTGCAGTCTAGTAGCTATATATATGCCACATGCGAACATCTAAGGCTCTGCTGTCTCAGGAAATTTGGTGAGATTTGGTGATGTCACTAATGTGCTGTTCACTGTTCCCCTTGCTGGAAGGAAGCTGTACCTGAGCACCTGCACTGCAAGAATCTCCCTGCTTGTTTTTTTTTTAATTGATCTCTGGATCTGTGCTCCCTCTACCTTCCTGCTGTGTTTTGAATATCCCATACCATTCATCAGATCACCGGTCATGAGGAAGCAAAGTCCTGCCTCTACAAACATGGCCACCTCCACACAAAGACAGTGCAGAACAAGGCATGGTAAGTCAGTACTGGGGAAAAGATCAGCTGTAGAGCCCACAGGCAATACTAGTGACTAGTGTAGCACCCTGGTTGTAGGCAGGGCTGCTAACAAATTTAGTTTTCTAGGTGGTAATTAGCCTGGCTAATTGTTCCACTGGGGATCCACTGACTTTTCTCTAACTCTGGATTTGATGCACCTCTCTCTTCTGTCACTAGGTGGCATTGTTGCTTGTGGCATTAGAATGACAAGGGCATAGTGAATTCAGACTAGGAGTAGATGGGTTGTCTCAGCCAATTGGCAGGGTTTTCTTTGGTTTTCACTGTACACTAAAGTGCACCGCGGTGGGCACGGTTTTGGGAGGATGTCAATAGATGCCCTCACAGAACTGGATCGCGCTGTTGAACCACTTCAATATATACTACAATGTAATGCCACGTACACACGAGTGGACTTTTCAACGGACAATTTGACTGTGTGTGGGCTTCATCAGACCTGCAGCAGACTTTTTCAGTCGAAAATCTGACGGACTTTAGATTTGGAACATGTTTCAAATCTTTACTTCGGAACTCCACCGGACCCAGTTCCTATCGAAAAGTCCGGCCATCTGTATGCTAGTCTGATGGACGAAAACCCACGCTAGGGCAGCTATTGGCTACTGGCTATCAACTTCCTTATTTTATTCTGGTGTACGTCATCACGTACGAATCCGTTGAACTTTGGTGTGATCGTGTGTAGGCAAGTCTGTTTGTTCCGAAAGTCCGTCGGAAGTCCGCCAAAAGTCCGTTGGATAGACCGTCAGGCCAGTTTGGTCGAAAAGTCCGCTCGTGTGTACGCGGCATTACAAATAATGCGCTTCAATCACCCTGACACCATATTAACCATGGTGCTGTGATGATTGAAGTGCCAACACCAGCCATTGCCCCGTTAAATCTCCCGTGAAAAATTGCTTACCACAACCTGCCCCCCCAGTGTCTGCAAAAAAGTTGGTGATCGCTGCTATGGGCTATCTAGCCCCAGATCTTTTGCAGACCTAGCAACGCCCCTGGGTCAGGGGATCTGGTGACGACTGGGATCTTGAAGTCTAGTGAGTGAAGATCTACAGTGGGATACTGTGAGATGTGAGAGAAGATCTGTAATGGGTTACTGTGAGTTACGTGTATAGATCTCTATTGACAGTTGAACGTTCAGTTGCTATAGGAGATGTGTAACTCCAAGGACCCATGAAGTGGAAGACAGGATGTGAAGTGAAGTGGGCATAAAAAAATGTCAGAAATATTTAATTTTTCAAAATCTATCAAAAATCAGCAAAAAGTTTTGACTGGTATTAAACTTCAAAAGAGACATCAAGATGGTTCTCACTACAAATACACAATATCACTGCATAAATCAATGATGGGAGTACAGTGAATAATCAATGAGCCAAGAGCCGTATTCATCAGGAGCAGGGGCGTTGATAGGTCTACAAAAGATCTGGGGCTAGTAAAGAAAGTCATATGCAAATATTCATTTACTTTTCTAACACACCTGGGTGGGCTCCAAGCGCAATGCTCTGCTTATGGCTCTAATCAGGTGCTTAAAAAAAAAAACACCCCCGCAAATGTAATTCAGGCTCCCGGCATCCGAAAAGGATCCAGAAGCCTGAAAAGGGGGTGGCGAGAAAGAGAGAAAGAGAGAGAGATATTTTACAGAAGCACCCCCTGAGCACCTTAACTCTTCCACCCCAGCCACGGCCATTCTCCTGCTGCCCTCAGCCATAATCACAGAGTGACTCTGGAGGCAGCAGACTAGTGAGCGTCACCACCTTGGCTGGATGCAAGGAGAAATTTAGCACCACGGCCGTTCTCCCATTCTCCTGCTGCTGCCATGCATATCAAACCGCAACCTACAGGTAACAGTGCAGTGGACCGCGCCGCGCTGGATCACACAGAAGGTAGAATGCGCCTGCAGCCACTGTTGACTGTCCTTGCGCTTTACTCAAAGAGCTGCACCCGCTAAAATACGCGGGGCTGTGGACCCCACGTTCGGGGGCTATAGCCCCAAAAGCCACCACCTAGTGACGCCACTGATCAGGAGATCGCAAATGAGTTCTTGGTACATCCCCACTAGGGAAAGTCTTTAGAATCTTCTTCAACAGAGAAGATCAGCCCATATAACTCAACAGTTGCACCCGCTAAAATACGCGGGGCTGTGGACCCCACGTTCGGGGGATATAGTCCCAAAAACCACCACCTAGTGACGCCACTGATCAGGAGATCGCAAATGAGTTCTTGGTACATCCCCACTAGGGAAAGTCTTTAGAATCTTCTTCAACAGAGAAGAAGATCAGCCCATATAACTCAACAGTTGCACCCACTTAGCTGAGCCGTCCCAGGAAAGATTTCTGGTAACCTTGAGAGAGGGTCCAGCTTTATCCAATATCCCTGTGCGGATACCAGGCTTATCTAATTCTTAATTGCGGTGAGTACATCACCAAAGGGGTGTTCACGTGGTGGATCGGTGACGGTATTCAGGAAAAGAACGTTTTAAAATTTAAAACCTCTGATGGGACGCGGCACCGTACACTAATTTAAGGACTTTCGCATGGACTTTCATGTCGCACACTTTATGTGTGTTTGATGTTTTTAGCCCACTGAATGCTATCACATTGCACTGAATATTTTAGGATATTCTGCTAGCGCTGTTAATGCTGCGATTTTTATTTATGCTAAAGTTTCCAAAGTTCTACAAATACTTTAGGGGTCTACAAATACTTTAGGCCTTTAGGAGTTCGGAAGCACCTCTACACTAGGGATGAGCTTGGGTTCAGTCCAAACCCATTTTCAGCCAAACCCAAAAGGAACCTACCTGCATCGGCCCAGTCCGCCTTCCAGCTGCACATATTCAAAAAGGCAGTGATGCTCATAACTCCATTGACCTAATATGGCCTGGGGACGGGGATGTTGGTAAGTATGCAAATGGCTCTGGAATCTTCTAATGGGGACAAATGCCCAAGGTGGGAGCTCCCATCAAAAAAATACCTGCCATGATTTTTAAACCTTCCTCCCTACTTTATCCAAAACAACACGACAGCCATGCTAAGCTAGTGACCCCCTGTGGTTACTATATAGAAGGATAACCATTCTGCACATCACCCACAAGACTGCGGCCATCACTTTTGTAGCACAGACTGATACATTAATTTCCAGCTTTACAAAGACTGATAAGATATCACATATGCATATTTACATTGGGCCAACACAATGTAGTCTGCAAAATATGTCACCCCTGGAGTTCAGCTTTATCTGACATAGTATTGGCAAACATAGAGTTCCCCTTTAAAGCAAGATATATTTTCTCTGTACATTTGATAACTTAAATCTACTTAGTGTAGATCAAAGGAGGAATTGGCAATCATAGTTCACCAATTCAATTGAATAATTCAGCTTTATTGTTGCTCATTATTATTTCAAATGCCCCACTTACACATAATCTTGTGTACATTAGAGATTCTGGGCCTACAGACTATCTGGTGCATTAAGGCAGCAATTCCCCCAGTACATGCTATGTACAGAAAATAAATCCATATTTAATTAGTGCTTTTTTTTTTGTGTTTATTTTTAAAGACTGTCAAACAGCAAGGTCATTGAGCCTGACATATAGTACTTCCCAATACCCATCTGAGTTAATGATAAGTACTTACTAGCAATCAGTCCTTGCTTAGCATGCATTCAAATGTCTTTAACCACTTCAGCCCCGGAAGAATTTACCCCCTTCCTGACCAGAGCGTTTGGTTTTTTTTGCGATTCGGCACTGCGTCGCTTTAACTGACAATTGCGCGGTCGTGCGACGTTGCACCCAAACAAAATTGACGTCCTTTTTTTTCCCACAAACAGAGCTTTCTTCTGGTGGTATTTGATCGCCTCTGCGTTTTTTATTTTTTGCGCTATAAACGAAAAAATAGCGACAATTTTGAAAAAAAAACACAATATTTTGTACTTTTTGCTATAATAAATATCCCATTTTTTTGTTTAAAAAAAGCTAGTTTTTTCTCAGTTTAGGCCGATATATATTTTTCTACATATTTTTAGTAAAAAAAAAATCGCAATAAGCGTATATTGATTGGTTTGCTCAAAAGTTATAGCATCTATAAAACAGGGGATAGATTTATAGCATTTCTATAATTTTTTTATTTCACTAGTAATGGCGGCGATCTGCGATTGTTAGCGTGACTGCGACATTATGGCGGACACATCGGACAATTTTGACACATTTTTGAAACCATTGGCATTAATACAGCGATCAGTGCGATTAAAAATGCATTGATTACTGTAAAAATGTCACTGGCGGTGAAGGGGTTAACACTACGGGGCGGTGAAGGGGTTAACTGTGTTCCCTGGGAGGTGATTCTAACTAAAGGGAGAGGGGACTAACTACAGGAAGTGAGAGATCGTGGTTCCTAGCTAATAGGAACACACGATCTGTCACTCCTGTCAGAACAGGGAAGTGTGTGTTTACACACACTCGTCCCTGTTCTGTGTCTCCTGCTCACGAGCGCTCGTGGCCGGTGGTCAACGCGACCATCGGCCACGAGCATCGGCACCCCCAAATGCGCGCCTGCTATCCAGACCCCGCGAGCCAACGTACAGTTACGTGGTTTCACACAGGGGAGCCAACCTGCCACAGTATAACTGCGGCGGCTGGTCCGGAAGCGGATAATGGGGACGCAGGCTAGCAATTGGTGTGGCTGACCCACAAAGTAGTATGGTAGAAAGCTGTACAGATATTGCTTCTTATTATATTTCCTGAGATTTTTAAACCCTCAACAGGGGGCTACTTAGGTTTGCCACCTCATCCCTTTAAACCCAAACACATATAAATTACACAGGTTCTGTGGCTGATTAAGGTAGTAATTAAATTCACTTGGTGCCTTATCTGCATTAAATTATCCTTAGAACCCGTGTAATTCATATGTGTTCGGGTTTAAGGCCAGGTTCACACTGGTACAACAAACACTCCAACACTGGGAGCTCATGTCGCATGATGTGTGAAAATCAGTGTTTCCCTATGGGAGCCGTCTTAACTGGTCCGACACAAGTCGGTCCGACTTTGAAAATGCTCCCTGCACTACTTTGGTCCGACTTTGAGCCTACTTCAGCCCATTGAATATCACTGAAGTCGGATCGCCGTCTTGACTGATCCGACTTTGGCATGCGCCTTGTGCTCTGATGGCCTTGAAGGGGAACTCCACGCCAAACTTTAAAAAAAAAAAACGGTATGGGTTCCCCCTCCAAGAGCATACCAGGCTCTTCAGTCTGGTATGGATTTTGGGGGGACCCCCACGCCCTTTTTTTTACATTTGGCATGGAGTCCCCTAAAGATTCATACCAGGCACAATGCCTGGTATTGTCGGGGATCAAAGTTGGATCCCTGTTCATTAAAGTCGGACGCATGTTGGACTTCAAGTCGCAGGGCAAAGTCGGATCCAAAGTGGTACAACTGTCGTGTCGTACCAGTGTGAACCCGGCTTAAAGGGATAAGGTGGCAACCCTAAGGCCCTAATCAACAAAAAGCAAAAGAAGAATTGGAGACCCTAAAGCCTCGTACACACGAACTGTTGGCCAACAAAACCGTGGACTTTTGTCTGAACGGCGTTGGCCCAAACTTGTCTTGCATACACACGGCACACAATTGTTGGCCAACAAATACGGACGTAGTGAAGTACTACGTTGCTTTTCAGCTCTTTAGCGCCACCCTTTGAGCTCCTTCTGCTAATTTTGCATTAGTAGTAGTTTGGTGAGTGTTGATTCGCACTTTTCATTTCACACTTTTCATTTTGTACTTTTCATTTTGCGCTTTTCAGTTTGTTTCTGAACGGCCGTTCGTCAACCAGCCATGTTGTGGAATCGGAGGAGATAAACGTGTTATTTATCATTGGCCTTGGAGTTATTGCTTTGACATTATTTTTTTGGTTGAATAATGATTTGATTTGGTATATTTTCTATATTTTTGGATGCATAGAATGCACTTTTTGGTTAAAGCGGAGTTCCACACAAAAATGGAACTTCCGCTTTTCCGCTCCGGTGTCACATTTGGCACTTTTCAGGGGGGAGCATATACCTGTCTAATACAGGTATTTTGCTCCCACTTCCGGGCATAGATACCTGCGCCACCCACAGATATCTATGCCACCCACACCCCCACTCTCTTCTGGGAAACACACAGGTCCCAGGAGACAGCAGGGACCAGTGGGAACGCACAGCGCGAGTCGCGCATGCGCAGTAGGGAACCAGGAAGTGAAGCCTCAAGGCTTCACTTCCTGATTCCCCTACCGAAGATGGTGGTGGCAGCGCCTGAGAGCCTGAGGGACAGATCGGCCTCGGGTGCCGATATCGCAGGCGCCCTGGACAGGTAAGTGTCCATGTTTTAAAAGTCAGCAGCTGCAGTATTTGTAGATGCTGACTTAAAAAAAAAAAAAATGGCAGGAACTTTTTTGTTAAGTTCTATTGGCAGATAGTATGTCTAATTTTATTTTTTTAATTTTTTTAATGCACTATAAAAAAATTGTGGAGAATAATACTTGGCTATGTGTTTTACTTCAAATGACAGTTTGAGAGTCGGCAGTTACATTTAAAAAAATACAATGTAAAATTGACAAGGGACACCAACATAGTTGTATCTCTGATCTTAAAAACTACGGGATAATGGTGTTGTGGTAACTTGGCCAAATAAAAAAGCATAATAATATTATTCTTGATATCACTAGAAAAAAAAAGCCTTTGAAAATGTGTTTGCAATAACTCCATCAGTATCACCAGCAAAACAGCTTCATTATTATCCCATTAAAGAAGAAGAGAATTGTACGCTGCATTTTGAGATTTCATAATATGCCGCGTCACTAATGTTAATTTTCCATTACGAACGCTAGTTTACAACACCGACCACTTCTGGCTCGTCCTTGCTTCCGAGCATGCGTGTTTGTACTTTTGACTTTTGTCCGATGGACTTGTGTACACACACTCGGAAAACTTGACAACAGATATTTGTCCGCGGAAAATTTTAAAACATGCTATCCAACATCTGTGCGCGAAAAATCCGACAACAATAGTCCGATGGATTTACCGCCAACAACCTGTCATCACACATTTCCCGTCGGGAAGTCCGATCGTGTGTACGAGGCTTTAGGGTGTTGAGTGCTAGTAGAAGCTTCTAAATCTGTTGCCTCCTTACTGCTAATCACTCTGAGGCTGTCTGTTGATGGGAACTGGCCCTGACCTTTTAGTATTCAAGCAAAATGGATCTAAGTCAGTTAACCTTGGCAGTACACAGGAAGTGACCTGGATGACAATGGGGGGGGGGAATGTACACAGTGTGGACAAAATTGGAGAAATGAGGCTGCATTTACACCTGAGCGTCATGTTTTTGAGCATTTTTTGAGCGTTTGTATGCCCGTTTTTGAGCTTTTGTGTACAGCGTTTTTAAAGCATTTTTGAACCGAAAAAGATATATATCGTCTGTTTCATCATTTGTTGCTATGTTTTTCAGCTTTTTCATCCACTTTTATTTATCATTTTTTTGAATTATTATTTATTTTTTAATTGTTTTATTTTTTATTTTTTTTTTGTAAGGGGGTAAGGTTATTTTGTTAGGTTAGGGATTAAGGCTAGGGGTTAGGCGCTAGGATTAGGGTTTATGATTAGAGGTTAATAATAAAGTTAAGGGGTTTTATTTATTTATTTATTTATTATTATTTATTTTCATTTCATTATATTATACATTTTTATTATACATTTTTTTATAATCCAAGGTGCCCAATTATTGTTGGCAGAGGCCTTCAGCCGTAGCACACATTCGTTCATATAAACTGTGGGTGTGCACCAAGCATATCACTCCAATGTCGGGCAATAGTCTTACCGCTAGTAGAATGTGGATGATTACGCAGCGTAATTGGTGACGAAGGTTATTAATTTCAGTACTAAGCAGGGCAAATTCTGGAGTTGAGGTTATGGGAACACCAGTGACCTCTGACAATATATGGAATACTTCTTTCCAAAATATGATGATGTTGGTGCATTCCCAAAGCGTGTGCTATAAAGTCCCGGGATGTCCACATTCCTCCAACATGTGGGTTGAATGAATGAATCGTATATATGAAGTTGGGTTGGGGTAATATACCATCTGAGGTTAACTTTACAAGTGAGTTACCATAGGTTAGAGGAACGTGTTGCTTTGTGGTTGGAGACCAATGTCTCCCAAAAAATGTTTTTAAGCTTCAGGCGACTTGTAGTGGAGATGTGAACAAACTCCATAGAGAATAATTGAATTTTTCTCTTCCAGCGTTCTGGAGTTTTGAGCTTCAAGCTACAAAACGCTGAGGTGTGAAAGGGGCCTTAGAGTCAAGATGAAGAAAAACAGCTAAAAATACGTGCAGTTGTAATCTGGATCTACAGAAAGCTACCACTGGACAAAAAGACTAGTTGTTCTGAAGGAATGTAACAAAAGGGCATGACGTAACAAAGACAACTTCTTTTCCGAGGGTGGATTCTCGCTAGAGTAGGTTTTGGGGAAATATTACAACGTGGTGAGGGGAGAGTTAGTTCAGAATAGGAGAACTTTACAATTAGTTGACATGTAGAACTTCTACATGGCAGACTGTTCTGGGTTTTTTTTTCCACTGCAGGTCAGAAGTAGTGTTACAATAGTCTAAAACATGTTTGAGACATAAATAGAAGTCTTATTTGCCAGCACCTCCATAAACATCTATCCTTGCCTGACCTGAGCTGCGTGTTTATATTTTATTGAAGCCACCGACTAGACTAAACACATCAGACTTATGAAGGGGAAACAATACTGACCGTTTCAACAGAGCCAATCGTGGTTTCTCCCAAGTTCATAGTTGCCAAGTGTCCTATTTTCTGAAAGACATTCTTGCCATTTGGCAAAAGCCAAAGAATCCAATAATGTCAGTTTAACTGGGCTCATTCCTGGTTCTTTAAAATGTGATTCCGCCTTAGGTTTGCTTGGCCATCCTCCCCTTTTGTCACTCACCTAGAGTATATAAACAATGGGGGTTGGGTGACTTGGTGTTTTGGTAGGCATCTGAGCAGCAGAAGATTGCTTCTTCTCCACAGCCTGCACAGAAGACAACATACAAGTGCATGTTGATCAGGGCTGTGCAATAGCAGAGATTGGCCAACTCCCCATTGGAAAGGGGGGGAAGCCATGACACCCTTTATTTGGGAAGAGTACGTATGATGAAGTTTAAAGGGAGCTTACTTGTTTGGAACTTTACCTGGAGTATATGCCACAGGAGTAAATGAAAAGTACCAGATACCTCAGTAGATGTTGGAAGTTACGTTATTGGAAATGTGCAGTAAAGTGTTTATTTTGTTGAATATGAAATTCTGGCCTGGATTATTGTTATTCCATCAAGGTGTAGTTCTCTTGATCATGAACCTGTGTGAGGTGATAAGGGGAGGGATGCCAGTGAATAGTGTGGGCTGGATAGTGGGGCCTAACCTGGTAAGCCAGGCTGGGTTTTGCCAAGAGTTCACAAGGGGGTGATGTCGTCTCACCGTTCCATCTGGGGCCAGAACGGCAGTTTACCTGGGCGCAGTGAAGCAAAGGGGCAAAAAAATGGATGCAGGGAGATACAGCGATTCTATGGCATGTATTAATAGTGGGGGAATGGGGCGCAATTCTGGATCCTTGCTAGGGATGAGCCGAACACCCCCCTGTTCGGTTCGCACCAGAACATGCGAACAGGAAAAAAGTTCGTTCGAACACGCGAACACCATTAAAGTCTATGGGACACGAACATGAATAATCAAAAGTGCTAATTTTAAAGGCTAATATGCAAGTTATTGTCATAAAAAGTGTTTGGGGACCTGGGTCCTGCCCCAGGGGACATGGATCAATGCAAAAAAAAGTTTTAAAAACGGCCGTTTTTTCAGGAGCAGTGATTTTAATAATGCTTAAAGTCAAACAATAAAAGTGTAATATCCCTTTAAATTTCGTACCTGGGGGGTGTCTATAGTATGCCTGTAAAGGGGCGCATGTTTCCTGTGTTTAGAACAGTCTGACAGCAAAATGACATTTTGAAGGAAAAAACTCATTTAAAACTACCCGCGGCTATTGCATTGCCGACAATACACATAGAAGTTCATTGATAAAAACGGCATGGGAATTCCCCAAAGGGGAACCCCGAACCAAAATTAAAAAAAAAAATGACGTGGGGGTCCCCCTAAATTCCATACCAGGCCCTTCAGGTCTGGTATGGATATTAAGGGGAACCCCGGCCAAAATTTAAAAAAAAAAATGACTTGGGGTTCCCCCTAAATTCCATACCAGACCCTTCAGGTCTGGTATGGATTTTAAGGGGAACTCCGCGCCAAAAAAAAAAAAAAAAAAACGGCGTGGGGTCCCCCCAAAAATCCATACCAGACCCTTATCCGAGCACGCAACCTGGCAGGCCGCAGGAAAAGAGGGGGGGACGAGAGTGCGGCCCCCCCCCTCCTGAACCGTAACAGGCCACATGCCCTCAACATTGGGAGTGTGCTTTGGGGTAGCCCCCCAAAACCCCTTGTCCCCATGTTGATGAGGACAAGGGCCTCATCCCCACAACCCTGGCCGGTGGTTGTGGGGGTCTGCGGGCGGGGGGCTTATCGGAATCTGGAAGCCCCCTTTAACAAGGGGACCCCCAGATCCCGGCCCCCCCTGTGTGAAATGGTAAGGGGGTACCCCTACCATTTCACTAAAAAACTGTCAAAAATGTTAAAAATGACAAGAGACAGTTTTTGACAATTCCTTTATTTAAATACTTCTTCTTTCTTCTATCTTCCTTCATCTTCTGGTTCTTCTGGTTCTTCTGGCTCTTCTGGTTCTTCCTCCGGCGTTCTCGTCCAGCATCTCCTCCGTGGCGTCTTCTATCTTCTTCTCCTCGGGCCGCTCCGCACCCATGGCATGGGGGGAGGCTCCCGCTCTTCTCTTCTTCTTCATCTTCTTCTCTTCTTCTCTTCTTCTCTTCTTCATTTTCTTCTCCGAGCCGCTCCGCATCCATGCTGGCATGAAGGGAGGCTCCCGCTGTGTGACGGCGCTCCTCGTCTGACAGTTCTTAAATAACGGGGGGCGGGGCCACCCGGTGACCCCTCCCCCCTCTGACGCACGGGACATGACGGGACTTCCCTGTGGCATTCCCCGTGACGTCACAGGGAAGTCCCGTCAAGTCACCGTGTGTCAGAGGGGGGCGGGGTCACCGGGTGGCCCCGACCCCCGTTATTTAAGAACTGTCAGACGAGGAGCGCTGTCACACAGCGGGAGACTCCCGCCATGCTAGCATGTGTGAGGAGCGGCCCGGAGAAGAAAATGAAGAAGAGAAGAAAAGAAGAAGAGAAGAAGATGAAGAAGAAGAGAAGAGCGGGAGCCTCCCCCCATGCCATGGGTGCAGAGCGGCCCGAGGAGAAGAAGATAGAAGACGCTGCGGAGGAGATGCTGGACGAGAACACCGGAGGAAGAACCAGAAGAGCCAGAAGAACCAGAAAATGAAGGAAGATAGAAGAAAGAAGAAGTATTTAAATAAAGGAATTGTCAAAAACTGTCTCTTGTCATTTTTAACATTTTTGACAGTTTTTTAGTGAAATGGTAGGGGTACAACCCTTACCATTTCACACAGGGGGGGGGGGGCGGGATCTGGGGGTCCCCTTGTTAAAGGGGGCTTCCAGATTCCGATAAGCCCCCCGCCCGCAGACCCCCACAACCACCGGCCAGGGTTGTGGGGATGAGGCCCTTGTCCTCATCAACATGGGGACAGGGTGTTTTGGGGGGCTACCCCAAAGCACCCTCCCAATGTTGAGGGCATGTGGCCTGGTACGGTTCAGGAGGGGGGGGGGCCGCACTCTCGTCCCCCCCTCTTTTCCTGCGGCCTGCCAGGTTGCGTGCTCGGATAAGGGTCTGGTATGGATTTTTGGGGGGACCCCACGCCGTTTTTTTTTTTTTTTTTGGCGCGGGGTTCCCCTTAAAATCCATACCAGACCTGAAGGGTCTGGTATGGAATTTAGGGGGAACCCCACGTCATTTTTTTTTTTAAATTTTGGCCGGGGTTCCCCTTAATATCCATACCAGACCTGAAGGGCCTGGTATGGAATTTAGGGGGACTCCCACGTCATTTTTTTTTTTTAATTTTGGTTCGGGGTTCCCCTTTGGGGAATTCCCATGCCGTTTTTATCAATGAACTTCTATGTGTATTGTCGGCAATGCAATAGCCGCGGGTAGTTTTAAATGAGTTTTTTTCCTTCAAAATGTCATTTTGCTGTCAGACTGTTCTAAACACAGGAAACATGCGCCCCTTTACAGGCATACTATAGACACCCCCAGGTACGAAATTTAAAGGGATATTACACTTTTATTGTTTGACTTTAAGCATTATTAAAATCACTGCTCCTGAAAAAACGGCTGTTTTTAAAACTTTTTTTTGCATTGATCCATGTCCCCTGGGGCAGGACCTGGGTCCCCAAACACTTTTTATGACAATAACTTGCATATTAGCCTTTAAAATTAGCACTTTTGATTTCTCCCATAGACTTTTAAAGGGTGTTCCGCGGCATTCGAATTTGCCGCGAACACCCCAAATTGTTCGCTGTTCGGCGAACTTGCGAACAGCCAATGTTCGAGTCGAACATGAGTTCGACTCGAACTCGAAGCTCATCCCTAATCCTTGCCCTTGCCCCAGGAGCGTGGGACAACCCTGTCTCGGTACTGGTTCCACCCTTAGCAATTTGTGAAGCCCCAGGCAAAGAACTACAGTGGCCCCCCAGCCAAAGATACTGCATTGAGGGGGTTAGCTTACATATTGTATATTCCTCTATGGATTCTATATCCCCTATGGAGCCCCTGCAGATACTGGTCTATGTTTTCATTATCTAGGTGCTTACTCATCCCAGTGAAGAAACATATTCCTCAGACTGGCTTCCCTTAGTTAAATTGTACTTAGACATTTTCCCAGTTTCTAACAATTTCTCCAGTATGCTTACAATTTTTTTTACCATCTCCTGTTGCATTCCTGCAGTATCTGATAGCTTTCTATTACATTATTTTCACTTAATATTTTGTGTGGCCCTTTGCTGATGTCAGAGCCACACCCAAAGCCCCCTATAAGTAGTAAATTACCTACCTCTGCTGTAAATTATCCAACATTTTGTACAGAAATACAGGCATCCAAGCTATGAGGTGGAGTAAGAATGGAAGACCCAGAAAAGATCGTCAAATAGAATGATGTGTCTTTAAGATGAAGAAGATGAAAATTGTCTAAGTTACCTGTATTTTCAGTCACTCTCCAGTGCAAGCTGGTCAAAGAAGAAGCAAGAAAGAAAAAGTGCTGATCTCCTTGAATTTTGGAGTTGATAATGAATTCTAAGAACACTGTCTTTAAACAAATCAAGCCAGACCTTTTCTAGAAGCCTAGATGACTAGACTAAAGCTGTCTTACTCTGGACATACATATCATGAGAAGGGCCAACTTACTGGAAAAGACACTTATACTTGGTAAAGTTGAAGTGAAAAGAAGAAAAGGATGATCAGCAATAATGTGGATAGATACAGTCACAGAAATTATGAACATGCTGTCGTAAAATCTGAAGACCCAAACAGAAGATGGATCAATCTGGAGAAACACAATCTGTGCAGTCACCAGGAGTCAGCATTGACCTGGAAGCACATGTAATAATAATAATAAAAGAAAACTATGATGCAGAACCAGACACCAATAACAGGATGCAGAATTTTATAAGAATTAAATGTTTAAAATATTTACTGCTTTATAGTCAATATCAAAGATATACAGAGATCATCTACATGATAATATAAAAAACACCTTGATGGATCCTAGTTGACAAGAGATCAGCATAATTAGCAATAAATCCTTGTAAAATCAAGGAAAAGTTGTCATGATTTGACATCAGTTAGGGTAGGTGATGGCAAAATCTGTCAGCAATGTCTTTCCTGTGAATGCGGTATATTATTTGTACTTCAAAGAGTCTTGTAATTCCCAGACAACCTTTTTTTTTCTGCTGCTTGAATTATCTTCAGAATGCTAGTTTCACACTTCAAACATTATTGGAGATTTTTTTCATGCACATTTGGAAGTTTTTTGGGTGTTTTTAGGCTTGAGTGTTTTTTGAGGTACGAGGTGGTATCAAAATGTTTCGAGACTAGCTCTGTTTACAAGAAAGTACTTTATTTACAGCTGTATCTATGTTTACACACTATCACCTTCAAAATAGTCCCCTTGAACAGCAATATATTGCTCCCAACGTTCCTGCCACTTCTGGAATGTGTCCTGGAAGTCTTCTTTTCGAAGCGTGTCAAGCACAAGTTGCTCAATGGTTTCGACATTTTTGGGGGGTTGAGCTCGTTGAAGGTCTTCCTGATCTCTCGTCATCTTCCTGTGATGTTCTTCTGCTCTTGAAGCACGCGTACCACTCAAAACACCCCAAACTACTCATTGCAGCATTGCCGTAAACTTGCTGAATCATATCAAATGTCTCTGTGGCAGTTTTTCCCAGTTTCACACAGAATTTCATGTTTGCTCTTTGTTCTAACTTGCTGTCCATGGTGAAATAGCAGACGTGGTAATGCATTTGGTCAGAATAGCACCAGTTGCACAGCTCCCGATGTACAGAGGACGATGTATTTTGGCACACTGACTTATGAAGGTTGGTGCTTCCTGTGACTGTGCATACAGCCTTGTGTTGCCATCTGTTGGTGTGTTACAAAATGAGTCTCTAAACTTTTTGATACCACCTCGTATTTAAAAGCTAGTTACTAAGAGATGGGGAGGCAAGAAATCATGTGAAAACACGTTTTCAGGCATTTCTGAGGCATTCCCACTTGAAGTCTATAGGAACCAAAAAAATACAAAATGTAACTCCAAGAAGCTCATGAACTTTTTTTGAGATTCAAGTGACAAGCTTGCTCAAGTGTGAACAGGGACCACTGAATATAATGGGGATGTTGAGCGTTGAAGCGCTTCAAGAAACGTAATTCAAATTGCTCAGGTGTGAATAGATCAGGGATGACAAAACAAGGCACAAACATTTGTAAATGCTGATCCTATTTTGGTTCCATCATTTCTTAAAGTGAACCTCTGAATGTGAAAAATAAGCGCTGTCATTGACTGGATGTTTGTGCTAAGGAGCACCCTGAAAGATTTACCTTTTTATTGAATGCACCTGAAAAATAGCAGTGCGCTTCCTGATCTATGAGGGTGCCTAGGCACTCCTCTGCTTGCAGCCCTATAGCTGTAAATCTAAAGTGTGAGATCATCTGATGCCACTAACCGCTATTCTCTGGAGATTTGGAGCGAGATTTGGTGATATCACGATTGTTCTACTCACTGTTGCCCTTGCTAGTGTCAGGGTCACTTAGTGCTCCTGCTCCTCATTCTAGCATCCGGGTGTTGGCTGTTGCATTCCCCCTGTCTGTATTCACCTGCAGGGTGATTGATCTGGTCAGTCACCTGATATAAGCAAACCAAACACTCTATCCCTTGCTTGTGATAGAGACAGAGTTACCTGCATTGTTCCTGATCAAGCTCCCCATTGGTCTGCCCTACTTTGCTGTTGGAGTTCCCTGTGTATGATCCAGACCGGATATTGGACTATTCCCTGAACTCAGCCTGCCTTTTACCTGGACTGCCATAGAACCATGCTATCTGTCTCATAAACTGCAAGTAGTCTGTTGTTTGCTCTGTTCACGTCATGCCATGATGTAGTGGCCAGGCATTATAGCATTGTGTATAAGTCCTGGGGGCAACCAAGTATCGGTAGGCCTGCTTGCCTTAAGGGAAATAGGGTTGCTATAGGTGAAGCACACAGTAGCTAGCTATAGTGTCTGACCACCTCCATTGAGGTAGACGTGACATTCGTGACAGCTGGAAGCTCTGACAAGAGGAAACAAAGCCCTGCTCCTTTACCAAGATGTCAGAAACCAAACACAGTGTGGAATACAGCACGGTAAGTAAGTAATGAGCACCGGCAATACTGGTGACTAGTCCTTTGCTACCCGGCTTGCCTTTTTTGGACACATCTTCCATAGTTCAGTGTGGGCTCGGGGGACCTGTCCTAGGTTAAGTAACACAGCCAGGATCAGGAACACACCCATGATATCTACACCATGGCATGGAAGTTGCCATATTGGTGCCCTCACGGGGTCACCTTAATCTACATTATAAAGATATTAGCTGGATTTTAGCAAGAGCCGTTTTTAATCTACAGCAGATGATCACTTAGCATTAGCATATGATCTTCACATAGGAATTACATTGTTGACAAGTAGAAAAAAATCTATTCTTCCTGCTAAGCAATGACTTCACAACAGGTAGGATTACAGAGTGACTAACTCCACAGGCAATACCTTCACCACAATGCTCGAGTTTCTTGTCTTTTCTCCAGATGCTCCCTTAGAAGACAGATTAGCGTACTAATGATGGGTGTCAAGCTAACGACCTTTACCAACATACGTGTGGGTCAAACCTCAGCACTCTCTTGCCTAAGTGCAGCAAAGAAAGAAACTGAGGATGTGCCTTGTCAGAACGGATGTTTGACCCATGCCTAGCTTGGTTCTCTGGGTTGTTAATAAAAAGCCAAGTTTGCAAGAGAGATGTAAACCGACAAGGCCTGCACATTCCCAGTTTCCATTATAAACATCAATGAATAATAACTTCCTGCCATTAGTCATAATAATGTTCCTCCAGTGCAATATGCATCCCTTTAGTCTGTGTCCATCAACTGAGCTTCGGTAACAAGGACGTTTGATGCTCAGAGAGAAATAGCAACGGAGAGGAGCTTATTAATATTTTAGTGGCACCATCACTGCAGCCTCTGTGTTTCTGGCTGTTTACGATCTGCGCTGCAACCAAACACTCGCTTACTCCCAGTTCAGCGTTCTCCGAAGGAAAACATTTCCAGATCCCAGAAACTCAACATGAAAGATCTCTCCATATTAAAACCAGCATGGTAGCAACAAAAGACATCTGCAGCCAGTATGAATGGGCATTTACTGTATGACAATAATAAAACAATTTATTTTTTATAGCTGAAGCTATGGTATGGCAATTTTTACATAATTGCATTGGTCTATCTTAGACCAATGTAAGTATGTATGTGCCATACCTATAAGATCCCCATGTAAGCTGGAAATCACTGTAGTAGGCTAGTGATCTCCACTAGCTTCCAGGTCCGAGGTGCTATTCAGAGAACACTTTGCATTTTCTCAATAAATGCAAACCATTCTCTGATTTGGCAAGGTGGAGATTGTGTCCTCACTGCCCTGTTCTCTGATCGGATGAGGTGAAGAGGCACTTTGCATTCATTGAGGAAATACAGTGTTTCCTGAATAGTGCCCATGCTGAGTGGGCTACCTTATATGCTCAGTAAACAGTAGGACAGCTGCTTGGCATGGGGCCTGGAAGCTAGTGGAGATCACTGCAGTAGAGGTGCCTACTACAGCGATTTACAGCTTCGATGGGTATCCCACAAGTATAGCACATGTACATACTTACATTGGTCCTAGCTGGTCCAATGTAACCATCTATAATAGTCCATACCTAAGCTTCAACGTTGATTTTTTTGTGACTAAAGCAAAGACATAAACAATCCTGCTTGGTTTAATAACGTGCAAACTCCAACCAGGCAGCACTGTAAATGTTAAAGATAGCTCAACGTAAAAACAAAAATGGAATATACTGTAGCTTATTACCAGCTTAGCTTTGGTGGCTGCACTAGTTTTATTTTTTTTTTTAAATATGTACAATTTCAGCAAGTGCAAAAAAATAGATGACACTCATGCCAGAATTTCAGGGTCCTTGTAATCTACTGTACTGTAAACTGATATATCAAACAGCTATCAGCGTTCAACAGGAAGCTCCACTAGCAAATCACCCAGGTGATTCACTCCCCACCGGGTGCAGCTCCCCACTGGCTCGTCCTGCACGATCATCAACAGGATAAAAGAGAGAGATGGAAGCGAACACCTAAAGCCGATCCATTTCAAATGTGAAAGGAAGGCTTCAGCTCTGTCCCCTCCTGAACTATGCCCCTCTAATTCAATTCACCCATCATAGTAAATAGTCTGTGGCCTTCAAGTACATTTGCTCTAGATCTGAGGGGAAGCTCTGAAATGAGGGGGAGCTCTGCTGATTTTTATCATCCAATCTTGTACATGCAAAAATACAAAAAGTACAAGCAAAAATGCTGGTTTTTATTTTCCTAGCATGTGATTGAGTATTCTTTGCAAAGTGAATCTTTACCTCATTTACTAAGCTCTGAAGCACTTGCACGGTATAATTGCCTTTAGTAAATTAACCCCGCAGTTACATAGTTTGGTTGAAAAAAGTCCATCTGGTTCAACCAATAAAAAGGGGGATGAAAAGAAAATATATATACTGTGTATATGTATGTATATATATGTATGTGTATATATATATATATGTATATATATATATATATAATCCTATATAACCAATCCTATACCCACAGTTGATCCAGAGGAAGGCAAAAAAAAAGCATGATGCAATTTGATCCAGCAGGGGAAAAAATTTCTTCCTGACCCCCCAAGAGGCAATCAGATATTCCCGGATCAATTTTATAAATGTTAGTATCCAGTTATATTATGTACATGTAGGAAAGAATCCAGGTATTTTTAAAAACAATCTACTGAACTGGCCAGAACCACTTCTGGAGGGAGTCTATTCCACATTTTCACAGCTCTTACTACGAAGAAACCTTTCCATATTTGGAGATGAAATCTCTTTTCCTCTAGATGTAAAGAGTGCCCCCTTGTCCTCTGTGATGACCTTAAAGGGAATAACTCAACACCAAGTTCACTACTGTATATGGACCCCTTATATATTTGTACATGTTGATCATATCCCTCCTTACTCTACTCTTCTCAAGAGAGAATAAATTCAGTTCCTCTAATCTTACCTCATAGCTGAGCTCCCCCATGCCTCTTATCAGTTTGGCTGCTCTTCTTTCCACTTTCTCCAGTTCCCTAATATAATTTGTGTGTACTGGTGCTCAAAACTGAACTGCATGTTCCAGGTGAGGTCTAATGATTTGTACAGGGGGGGCAAAATTACATCTCTCTCTCTGGAGTCCATACCTCTCTTAATACAAGAAAGGACTTTGCTCACTTTGTTAACCACAGCTTGTCATTGCATGCGATTATTAAGCTTATGATCTACCAAAACCCCCAGATCCTTCTCCACCATTGACTACCCCAGTTGTACTCCCCCTAGTATGTATGATACATGCATATACTTAGCCCCCAAGTGCATAACTTTACATTTATCAAAATTAACCACTTCAGCCCCGGAAGGATTTACCCCCTTCCTGACCAGAGCACTTTTTCCAATTTGGCACTGCGTCGCTTTAACTGCTAATTGCGCGGTCATGCAATGCTGTACCCAAACGAAATTTGCGTCCTTTTCTTCCCACAAATAGAGCTTACTTTTGATGGTATTTGATCACCTCTGCCATTTTTATTTTTTGCGCTATACACGGAAAAAGACCGAAAATTTTGGAAAAAAATGATATTTTCTACTTTTTGTTCTAAAAAAAATCCAATAAACTCAATTTTAGTCATACATTTAGGCCAAAATGTATTTGGCCACATGTCTTTGGTAAAAAAAATGTCAATAAGTGTATATTTATTGGTTTGCGCAAAAGTTATAGCGCCTACAAACTAGGGTACATTTTCTGGAATTTACACAGCCTTTAATTTATGACTGCCTATGTCGTTTCTTGAGGTGCTAAAATGGCAGGGCAGTACAAACCCCCCCCAAATGACCCCATTTTGGAAAGTAGACACCCCAAGGAAATTGCTGAGAGGCATGTTGAACCCATTGAATATTCATTTTTTTTGTCCCAAGTGATTGAATAATGACAAAAAAAAAAAAAAAATTACAAAAATTTGTCACTAAATGATATATTGCTCACACAGGCCATGGGCATATGTGGAATTGCACCCCAAAATACATTTAGCTGCTTCTCCTGAGTATGGGGATACCACATGTGTGGGACTTTTTGGGAGCCTAGCCGCGTACGGGGCCCCGAAAACCAATCACTGCCTTCAGGATTTCTAAGGGCGTACATTTTTGATTTTACTCCTCACTACCTATCACAGTTTTGAAGGCCATAAAATGCCCAGATGGCACAAACCCCCCCCAAATGACCCCATTTTGGAAAGTAGACACCCCAAGCTATTTGCTGAGAGGCATGTTGAGTCCATGGAATATTTTATATTTTGACACAAGTTGCGGGAAAGTGACAATTTTTTTTTTTTTTTTGCACAAAGTTGTCACTAAATGATATATTGCTCACACAGGTCATGGGCATATGTGGAATTGCACCCCAAAATACATTCTGCTGCTTCTCTTGAGTACGGGGATACCACATGTGTGGGACTTTTTAGGAGCCTAGCCGCGTACGGGCCCCCGAAAACCAATCACCGCCTTCAGGATTTCTAAGGGTGTACATTTTTGATTTCACTCTTCACTGCCTATCACAGTTTCGGAGGTCATGGAATGCCCAGGTGGCACAAATCCCCCCCAAATGACCCCATTTTGGAAAGTAGACACCCCAAGCTATTTGCTGAGAGGCATGGTGAGTATTTTGCAGCTCTCATTTGTTTTTGAAAATGAAGAAAGACAAAAAAAAAAATTTTTTTTTTCTTTTTTTAATTTTCAAAACTTTGTGACAAAAAGTGAGGTCTGCAAAATACTCACTATACCACTCAGCAAATAGCTTTGGGTGTCTACTTTCCAAAATGGGGTCATTTGGGGGGGTTTTGTGCCACCTGGGCATTCCATGGCCTCCGAGACTGTGATAGGCAGTGAAGAGTGAAATCAAAAATTTACGCCCTTAGAAAGCCTGAAGGCGGTGCTTGGTTTTCGGGGTCCCATACGCGGCTAGGCTCCCAAAAAGTCTCACACATGTGGTATCCCCGTACTCAGGAGAAGCAGCAGAATGTATTTTGGGGTGTAATTTCACATATTCCCATGGCATGTTTGAGCAATATATCATTTAGTGACAACTTTGTGCAAAAAAAAAAAAAAAAAAATTTGTCTCTTTCCCGCAACTTGTGTCACAATATAAAATATTTCATGGACTCGACATGCCTCTCAGCAAATAGCTTGGGGTGTCTACTTTCCAAAATGGGGTCATTTGGGGGGGGTTTGAACTGTCCTGGCATTTTATGCACAACATTTAGAAGCTTATGTCACACATCACCCACTCTTCTAACCACTTGAAGACAAAGCCCTTTCTGACACTTTTTGATTACATGAAAAAATTATTTTTTTTTGCAAGAAAATTACTTTGAACCCCCACACATTATATATTTTTTTAAAGCAAATGCCCTACAGATTAAAATGGTGGGTGTTTCATTTTTTTTTTTCACACAGTATTTGCGCAGCGATTTTTCAAACGCATTTTTTGGGGAAAAAACACACTTTTTTACATTTTAATGCACTAAAACGCACTATATTGCCCAAATGTTTGATGAAATAAAAAAGATGATCTTAGGCCGAGTACATGGATACCAAACATGACATGCTTTACAATTGCGCACAAACGTGCAGTGGCAACAAAATAAATACATTTTTAAAAGCCTTTACAGGTTACCACTTTAGATTTACAGAGGAGGTCTACTGCTAAAATTACTGCCCTCGATCTGACCTTCGCGGCCATACCTCACATGCATGGTGCAATTGCTGTTTACATTTGACGCCAGACCGACGCTTGCGTTCGCCTTAGCACGAGAGCAGGGGGGACAGGGGTGCTTTTTTTTTTCTTTTTTTTTTTTTTTCTTTATTATTTTTTTGCTTTTTTATCTTATTTTAAAACTGTTCCTTTCATTTTTTTTTTTTTAATCATTTTTATTGTTATCTCAGGGAATGTAAATATCCCCTATGATAGCAATAGGTAGTGACAGGTACTCTTTTTTGAAAAAATTGGGGTCTATTAGACCCTAGATTTCTCCTCTGCCCTCAAAGCATCTGACCACACCAAGATCGGTGTGATAAAATGCTTCCCCAATTTCCCAATGGTGCTATTTACATCCGGCGAAATCTAAGTCATAAAATGCTCGTAGCTTCCGGTTTCTTAGGCCATAGAGATGTTTGGAGCCACTCTGGTCTCTGATCAGCTCTATGGTCAGCTGGCTGAATCACCGGCTGCATTCTCAGGTTCCCTGTTGAGACAGGAGAGCCAGAGAAAAACACGGAAGACGGTGGGGGGGGGGGGCATTCTCTCCCACTGCTTGTATAAGCAGTCTAGAGGCTAATTAGCCGCTAGGATTGCTTTTACATGAAAGCCGACCGCTGGCTGAAAAGAATGATACCAAGATGATACCTAAACCTGCAAGCATCATTCTGGTATAACCACTCAAAGTCGTGAATGGTGTACCTGAAGACAAAAAAATGGTTAACAATAAAGCACAGTAAACGGTAAAGTATAAAAAATTGCATACCTGAAAAGCAAACATGATAAAACATAATAACAATAAAACATTGCAGAATAGAATACAGTAAAAAAGAGCAGAACAATAGAGAGAATAGAGAGAGAGAGAATAGAGAGAGAACAATAAAACGACAACTATTATTTTTATTTTATATTTTTGTTTGTGGTTTTTTTTTTTTTTTTTTTACACTTTTTTTGTAACTGTAACTTTTATAACTGTAACCGGTTCCAGGTTCGGGTCTCTCAAAATGCGATGGCATCTTGGGAGACCCTGTGAAAGTGTGTCCTAGTCTGTGCAATGCTGTACCCTACGCTAATACTCAACTAGTGAATGGTAGCGTTCAAAACATTCACCAATGCAAAGACCAGGATTGTCAGGACAGGAGGGACAATAATAGCGGGTGTCACGCCTATATCCGCGTTTGCTGCAGACACAACATCTTTTTTGGGGGGGTTCGTTGGGTAGGGGTACTCGGGAGGACATAAAAATGCCTCTCATGCAGCCGACTGCATTTGGTTGGGGATGTGAATGGGGGAAGTACGGGCGCTGCAGAAGTGGTGGGTTCCCAATTAGGATTGGCGAATGCAGCAGGAAGGGCATTATGGGCACGACGGGCCTGTGTTTGTCTTTTTGGTGGCAGCGGGACACTGCTTGTGCTTGCCACCTCACCAGCTTGAACTGCACTTATGGGACTCGCCACGTCACCAAGTGTTACTGCAGTGCTGGTTTGACTACAACCGGGGTGTACTAGGCCGCTGGCGCTTGCCAGTTCACCAAAACGCTACCAAAAAAACTGTTAGCGATCGCAGGGATCAGGCCTGACTCTGCGAACGCTGCAGTTATGCGTTTAGTGTTTTGTAAGTGACAGTGATCGATCGATACTGCACTTGGGTGGGCTGGGCTGGGCTGGGCCGGGCGGAGGGGCAAAACGCAGGTGCTAGCAGGTATCTGGGCTGATCCCACTAACACTGCGTTTTTGGGAACCCTAAACTGCTGGGGACGCTAGTATAGATCTGATCGGATCAGATATTGATCAGTTCAGATACTATACCACTAAGGGAGGTGTACGGTGCGTGCGTGGGTGTTAGCGCGACCGGCGCTAACCTGACGCTGCCTGGGGCTGGTGCTTGCCAGTTCACCAAAACGCTACCAAAAAAACTGTTAGCGATCGCAGGGATCAGGCCTGACTCTGCGAACACTGCAGTTATGCGTTTAGTGTTTTGTAAGTGACAGTGATCGATCGATACTGCACTTGGGTGGGCCGGGCGGAGGGGCAAAACGCTGGTGCTAGCAGGTATCTGGGCTGATCCCGCTAACACTGCGTTTTTGGGAACCCCAAACTGCTGGGGAAGCTAGTATAGATCTGAACGGATCAGATATTGATCCGATCAGATACTATACCACTAAGGGAGGCGTATGCTGCGTGCGTGGGTGTTAGCGGTACTGGCGCTAATCTGACGCTGCCTGGGGCGACGCATATCACCGCCGGGCGATCAGGGGGCTAAACCTTTATTCGGTAATAAACAGCGGGTGCCCTGACACTATAAAAAATAAACGAACTAACCAGCGTCACCCGTAGCGGTTATACGGTGATCAGTGGTGAAAGGGTTAACTAGGGGGCAATCAGTATATGGGGGTCCGTGTCGCTATAAAACGCTGACGGCGAACCTAAATATTTACATCCCTAACTAGCGTCACCAGCGACACTAATACAGCGATCAGAAAAATTATCGCTTAGTGACACTGGTGACAGGGGGTGATCAAGGGGTTAAAACTTTATTAGGGGGGGTATCCTAGACCTAAAGGGGGCCTAACACTCACTGCCCTAACACTGTAACTGTCACAAACTGACACCAATACAGTAATCAGAAAAAAAAAAAAACCTGCTTGGTGTCAGTTTGTGACAGGGGGGGGTGATTGGGGGGGGATCGGAGGGCGATCGGGGGGGGGGATCGGGGTGTTTAGTGTGCCTGGCATGTTCTACTGTGTGTGTAGTGTTGGTGCACTCACATACCTGTCTTCTCTCCTCGGGCCGGAACGGAAATTACCGAGCCGAGGAGAGATGACATCATTTCCTCTGCCTCTGTGTACAATACAGAGGCAGGGAAATGATCCCATTGGCTGGGAGCGATCGCGAGGGGGGGGCCACGAATGGATGGCCTCCCCCTCACCACCGATCGCCGGGGGAGATTTGCCGACCGCCGCAGGCACCGGGGGGGGGGTCCGATCGGACCCCCCACCCGCGGGCAGGCAAGGACGTACCTGTAAGTCCTTTTGCCTGCCCGTGCCGCTCTGTCGACGTACATCGTCGTGCGGCGGTCGGCAAGTGGTTAAACCTCATCTGCCACGGTTGCCCAATTAAACAGTGCACTGAAGTTGGCTTGTAAGTCAGAGACATCCTGTAAGGACGTTATTCCACTGCATAGCTTGGTGTCATCTGCAAAGACTGAAATGGTCATTTTAATCCCAAACCCAAAATCATTTATAAAGATATTAAAAAGTAAGGGTCCCGGCGCATGCGCGGGAGTTCCAATATGGCTGCTTGAGCCAGGAGCTCCGCTCCACCCCGGACCGCAGAGCCGCACTACGGCGAATACAGCCCTCCCCGCCGCTTCCAGCTAACTCTCCCGTGTCAGGGACCCTCCGAGGAGCCAGCGGAGATGTCCGGCCCCCCGGTGAGGAGAGATCTCGGCCCGCTTTTCGATACGGCGGGAGCGGACGGGATTCCCAAGATGGCCGCCAGCACGGAATCCACACAGCCACACGCGGCTCAGCACCCCAAGGCTCCGGAACACAGGCCAGTACTTACCCCACCGACTCTCACTTATGCCCAGGCTACACAGGGGCCCTCACCTGCCCTTCAGTCTCCCTATCAGAGCTCCCAGAAACCTCAGGCCGCTGCAAAGGCCTCCACAGGCCCCACAAACATGGCGCTCCAGGAGTTGTCTCCCCAGGCCCTCCCCATACAGGCCCAGCTCTCAGGGGTAGCTCATCAGCCCTCAGGCTTTTCATTAAATGACTTAACCCAAATGCAAGAAGAAATGTTTCTTAAATTCTCCTCATTGCTGGAGAAAGGTCTGGCCACCACAGCACACCAGATCACTAACACTATCAAAGCTGACCTATCAAATATAGGCTCGAGAATAGAAGCAATAGAGGAAAAAGTGGAGTGCACGGTCTCCAAAACGAACCAAAATGCAGCCCACCTTCAGTCTGTTCAGGAACAACTAGATGTGGCCCTTTCCAGGATAGACGAACTCGAGAACAGGTCCAGGAGATATAATTTCAGAATTAGAGGCCTCCCTGAAACCTTCACGGATATTCCCTCCACGGTTCAGGACATTATCTCTGAAATCATTCCTAATATCCCCTCCCAGCGTCTCGAATTAGACAGGGCTCACAGATCCCTCGGTCCCCCCAGACAAGACGGCTCACCCAGAGACATAATTGTGAAACCACACTTTTTTGCGACCAAGGAGGAAGTCATGCGACAATCCCGTCAGAACCCCAAACTGCAACACCGGGGCCATCAGATCCAGATCTTCGCGGATTTAGCACCTTCCACTATCCAGAGACGCAGAACCCTGAAACCTCTTCTCTTGAACCTATCACAAAGGGACGTTAAATATCGCTGGACCTTCCCTTTCGCAGTCAAATTCACGCTGCAGGGTAAAACCCACTCCTTTTCCAGCTTCCCAGAAGGTGAAAAACTGCTTCTTTCCCTTAAACTCATCTCACAGGAAGCCCCAATGGACTTTTCTGCATCCTCATCAGGCTCGACAAAACGCCCCCCACCAGGCAGTCCTGTCTCCCCCTTATGGAATAAGAATACGTCCAAGAGGAGCAAGGAGGGAAAACCATCATAAGGCCAGGCTGGCCTCTTCTCCTTTCTATGTCCCAGCAGGGACTTTTGTTCGGGGTGCTGGTCCACACAGTTGCCGGAGCTGGAGCTCCACACCCCACCACGGCTCAAAGGCTTGATAAGCCCATCTTCAGAACTACACCCCTCAATGCACTTCATAGCACTATTTTTCCACAACGAAAACCCCCCCCACAGGGAATAGAAAGTACCCGGCCATCACCAGATTTTCTACATTCTTCCCTTCAGCGGAACTGTCCAGCGGACTCAGACGCTCCCCGGAAGAAGTTCGGATTGCCGGGACTTTAGGCATAAGCGGACTGTAGATTGGTTTGAGTAATAATGGGATCTTGGTTCCTAACCCCGCTCTAGTTCAGGGCAAGATTACTCATATGTCTAGCTAATGATGACCCAAAGTACATTTTTTTTTTTTTTTTTTTTTCTTCTCCCTCTACAAAGTAGAACCAGGGTCATCCAGGATCCCTGACATCTCATATTTGGGGTCGGGAGGGGGGTGGAAGTGCTGAGGCGGGTGGGGTGTTCTCCTTTTTCATTTAAATATTAAGGTATAGTACCACTTAACCTGGCAAGTAGTGCCATGAGTTAAGGGCTGTTTGAATTTTATTTCAGTTGCACTTTAACGTTAGTGTGTATGTTTCCATGTTTTACAGTGATAAAGATAGGGTCCGGGGTGGATACCATGTGCCTCCTCCCATTTCTAAAGAACCTAAGTGTCCTTTGGACTTGGGACTTCAGTCGGCCTCCCAGCTGGACTGAAGATTTGTTTTGGGTTTGTTGTGGGAAATTTTCCACAAGATCCCAAGGGTCATATTTTGAGACCCATGTTGTTACTATTATTGCTCTTATGTGTCTGTTTGTCCTTTTCTTTTCTTTATTTCCTCTCACCCCCCTTCTTTTTTCCAGCCGTCCTGCGGGTAGGAGCCTCGCGCCCCCCAGAGATAAACACAGAAGACGCCCAATACGTATCTTGCCCCGAAACGCATGGAAGACTTCCATTGGTGAGTGACTGCTTGATCTTGAGTCCCCCTCCCCTCTGCTCAGATGTCTGACGCACTTACTCTAGGAACTGATCTCAAGGTGGCCTCTCACAATGTCCAGGGTAGGGATGAGCCGAACACCCCCCGGTTCGGTTCGCACCAGAACCCGCGAACGGACCGAAAGTTCGCACGAACGTTAGAACCCCATTGACGTCTATGGGACTCGAACGTTCGAAATCAAAAGTGCTCATTTTAAAGGCTAATTTGCATGGTATTGTCCTAAAAAGGGTTTGGGGACCCGGGTCCTACCCCAGGGGACATGTATCAATGCAAAAAAAACTTTTAAAAACGGCCGTTTTTTCGGGAGCAGTGATTTTAATGATGCTTAAAGTAAAAAAAAAAAAGTGAAATATTCCTTTAAATATCGTACCTGGGGGGTGTCTATAGTATGCCTGTAAAGTGACGCGTGTTTCCCATGTTTAGAACAGTCCCTGCACCAAATGTCATTTTTAAAGGAAAAAATCTCATTTAAAACTGCTTGCGGGTTTAATGTCATGTCGGGTCATGGCAATATGGATGAAAATCAGTGAGACAAACGGCATGGGTACCCCCCAGTCCATTACCAGTCCCTTTGGGTCTTGTATGGATATTAAGGGGAACCCCGCACCCAAATTAAAATAAGGAAAGGTGTGGGGCCACCAGGCCCTATATACTCTGAACAGCAGTATACAGGCGGTGCAAACAAGACAGGGACTGTAGGTTTGTTGTTAAGTAGAATCTGTTTGTAATTTTGAACATTTTTAACGTGTTTAGCTCCAGCCAAAAAATCTTTTCTAAGCTTTTTGGAAAACATAGGGAAGGGTTATCACCCCTGTGACATTTGTTTTGCTGTCTTTCCTCCTCTTCAGAAGATTTCACCTCACTTTTTTGTCCCAATGAAAAATGTTTTTTGAAAATTTGGGTTTTTTTGTGGAACAAGGATTGGAAAGCATCAGTGGAAAGGAGAACTTGTTTTCCCATATTAACTCTTACAGGAGAGAATTTCCCTTCCTAGGGGTAGATTTCATCTCACTTCCTGTTGTCTCCTTCCGTTTGCAAGTAGGAGTCGTTTGTAAGTTAGATGTTTGAAAGTAGGGTCCTGCCCTATATACTCAGCAGAAATTTGGGCCTTAGGTGTTGCTGTGGCCACAACACTGTAAGCCCTCACAGGGCCCTGCTGTGAAATATTAGATCAAGAATTGTAATTACATGCCCCTGTTGAACAGGAGCTGAAAAATTAGGCCTTAGGCACTGGTGCTGGTGCCACAACACTGCAACCCCTCACAGACACTCTAGTTGGAACGCAGGAACGAGCCCTGCTGCAAATTATTGCTTCAAAAATTGTAATTACACGCCCCTGTTAGACAGGGGCAGAAAAATTGGGCCTTAGGCACTGGTGCTGGTGCCACAACACTGCAACCCCTCACAGACACTCTAGTTGGAACGCAGGAACGAGCCCTGCTGCAAAGTATTGCATCAAAAATTGTAATTACACGCCCCTGTTAGACAGGGGCAGAAAAATTGGGCCTTAGGCACTGGTGCTGGTGCCACAACACTGCAACCCCTCACAGACACTCTAGTTGGAACGCAGGAACGAGCCCTGCTGCAAAGTATTGCATCAAAAATTGTAATTACACGCCCCTGTTAGACAGGGGCAGAAAAATTGGGCCCTAGGCACTGGTGCTGGTGCCACAACACTGCAACCCCTCACAGACACTCTAGTTGGAATGCAGGAACGAGCCCTGCTGCAAAGTATTACATCAAAAATTGTAATTACACGCCCCTGTTAAACAGGGGCTGAAAAATTGTGCCTTAGGCACTGGTGGTGGCGCCCAGAACCAAAAATGTTCTTACAAGCTATCAGCGTGATGATTGAGGAGGAAGAGGATAATTACTCAGGGATAGTCACTCAGCATCAGCATAGGCAGTCTTTGAAGGGATCTGAGATTTCAAAAAAAATTATTCGGTTACATCAGCATCAGGTGCTTGGTAGCTGGTGGTGATCCAAGACTCATTCATTTTTATGAAGGTCAGCCGATCGACCGAGTCGGTGGACAGACGCACCCTGTGATCGGTTACCACGCCTCCAGCAGTACTGAATGTGCGTTCCGAAAGAACGCTGGATGCAGGACAGGCCAGTAGCTCAATTGCATACTGTGCAAGCTCTGGCCAGTGATCCATCCTCAAGACCCAGTAACCCAGAGGATTTTCGGTGGGAAAGGTGTCCAAGTCTGATCTTGCCCCTAGGTATTCCTGCACCATGTAAAACAGAAAAAAAAAAAAAAAAATTGTCTGAACGCATCGGTCAGACGGCCACCTTCTCCACCGCTCCTTCTTTGACTGACCGAAGCCTCAGCAACACGTTGTCCAGAAACAGGAGTTTGTAACCTCCCAGTCTCTGGGAACGCATTGCACAGACCTTTCTGCAAGGCCTCCCGAAGATGTTTCATCCTCTGCTCCCTCTGCGATGGCAAGATAAGGTCCGCAACCTTACCCTTGTAACGTGGATCAAGGAGGGTTGCCAGCCAGTATTGGTCCTTCTCCTTGATACCACGAATACGAGGATCCTTACGCAGGCTTTGCAGGATCAGGGAGGCCATGCAGCGTAGGTTTGCTGAGGCATTCGGTCCGGAGTCCTCTGGGTCACTAAGAACGACATGGTCCGCAGCCACCTCCTCCCAGCCACGTACAAGTCCATGTGTTTCTTGGGACTGATCCCTTAAAGACTGCTGCTGATGCTGAGTGCCAGGCTCCACCTCCATACTGACACAATCTTCCTCCTCCTCCTCTTCCTCCTCGTCCTCTTCCTGTGTGATCGGCGGGCACGCAGGAACACTGTCTGGATAAAGGGGGCCTTGAGAGCTAAGGAAGTCCTCCTCTTCCTGCCTCTGTTCTGCCTCAAGTGCCCTGTCCATTATTCCACGCAGCGTGTGCTCCAACAGGTGGACAAGGGGGACAGTGTCACTGATGCATGCACTGTCACTGCTCACCATCCTCGTGGCCTCCTCGAATGGTGACAGGACAGTGCATGCATCCCTGATCATGGCCCACTGGCGTGGGGAAAAAAAACCAAGCTCCCCTGACCCTGTCCTGGTGCCATAGTCGCACAGGTACTCATTGATGGCCCTCTGCTGCGTGTGCAGCCGCTGCAGCATGGCCAACGTTGAGTTCCACCTGGTGGGCATGTCACAGATTAGGCGGTTCTTGGGCAGGTTAAACTCCTTTTGGAGGTCCGTCAGCCGAGCACTGGCATTATATGACCGGCGGAAATGCACACAGACTTTCCTGGCCTGCCTCAGGACATCCTGTAAGCCCGGGTACCTGCCCAAGAACCGCTGCACCACCAAGTTAAGGACGTGAGCCAAACAGGGCACATGGGTCATTTGTCCCTGTCGGAGGGCAGAGAGGAGGTTGGTGCCATTGTCGCAAACCACCATTCCTGCCTTAAGTTGGCGTGGCGTCAACCACCTCTGAACCTGCCCCTGCAGAGCTGACAGAACCTCTGCCCCAGTGTGGCTCCTGTCCCCCAAGCACACCAGCTCAAGCACCGCATGGCATCTTTTGGCCTGCGTACTTGCGTAGCCCCTTGAACGCCTACGGAGCACCGCTGGTTCCGAGGAAGAGGCCATGGAGGAAGAAGAAGAGGAGGGGGTGGAGGAGAGAGGTGTGTCACAATCAGCATTTTGGAGGCGTGGTGGCGGAACAACCTCCAACACTACTGCACCTTGTCCTGCATCCTTCCCAGCTGCCAGCAGAGTCACCCAATGCGCCGTGAAACTTAGGTAACGTCCCTGTCCATGCCTGCTGGACCATGAGTCAGCGGTAATATGCACCTTACCGCTGACCGCCCTGTCCAGCGAGGCATGGACATTGCCTTCCACATGCCGGTAGAGAGCCGGAATCGCCTTCCGTGAGAAAAAGTGGCGTTTGGGTACCTGCCACTGAGGAACCGCACATTCCACAAACTCACGGAAGGGGGCAGAGTCTACCAACTGAAAAGGCAGCAGTTGAAGTGCTAGCAATTTTGCCAAGCTAGCATTCAACCGCTGGGCATGTGGATGGCTGGGAGCAAACTTCTTTCGGCGGTGCAGCAGCTGGGGCAGGGAAATTTGCCTGGTACAATCTGACGTCGGTGTACCAAAAGCAGATTGCCCACAAGTACTTGGCTGTGACACACCTAATTCTACACCTTCATTCCTCTCACTGCAGGTCTCAGAGAGGACTGAAGGTCTAGTGGGGTTGGAAATCTCAGCTGATGAGGAGCAAGGAGAGATCCTCTTTGTTCTTTGGTGTGGGTCTTTTAGATACGCTTGCCAACGAACTGCATGGCAGGTCAACATATGTCTGGTCAAGCATGTGGTACCCAAGCGGGAGATATTTTGGCCACGCGAGATACGCTTGAGACATATGTTGCAAATAGCAGCGGTGCGATCTGATGCACTCGTCTCAAAAAAGGCCCACACCAAAGAACTTTTTGAATAACGCGCAGAGACTGCAGCGCCCTGCACATGTGGAGCTTTGGGGTGTGATGCAGTCAATGTGCTGCCCTTAGGCTGGCCCCTGGAGGGCATCCTGCCTCGTTGGTGATGTGCTGCCGCCTCCTCCTCCTCCTCCTCCTCCTCCTCCTCCTCCTCCTCCTCCTCTCTCCTATCAGGCACCCACGTTGAGTCAGTGACCTCATCATCCCCTCCCTCCTCATCACTGGAGCAAACCTGGCAGTATGCTGCAGCAGGGGGAGCATGACTGCCAGATTGCTGTCCTTCTTGGGCACCCCCTCTGTCCGCGCTCATGTTACTGCCTTCATCGAGCTCAGTATCGTCATCAGAGCCTTCCAAACGCTGGGCATCCTCCTGGAGCATGTACCCAACACTGTGGTCAAACAGTTCGAGGGAATCCTCATGAGGACATGGTGGAGCTAGGGAAGGAGTCACTGATGACATTGAGCTGAGGGAAGAGGCCGCTGCTTTGCCAGACAAAGCACCCTGGGCATGGGTGAGAGAGGATGAGGAGGATGAGGACGGCTTGGTCATCCACTCGACCAAGTCTTCCGCATGTTGCGGCTCAACATGGCCAGCTGCCGAAAAAAAGGCCAAGCGTGTCCCATGGCCACGTGCTGATGAGGATGCACCGTCTCCACGACCAGCACTAGACACAGAGCCTGCTTGCCCTCTCTTATTGGCTTGTGACTGTCTGCCTCTCCTTCTTGGCCTTCCAGACATACTAATGGCCTGTAGCTGCACTAAGCTGGGATAGAACACCTGTAATTTTCTTCAAGTAGCTTTATATACTGTAACCAGACAAGCCTGCCTGTCAGTAGGAAGATAACAGGAACGGATCTAGCTGAACACTGTGAGCAGGACGCACTGTACTAAATGTAAATAGTCTAGCTGCCTGACCGTGGTACTAATAGGATCAAATAGAACACCTGTAATTTTCTTCAGGTAGCTTTATATACTGTAACCAGACAAGCCTGCCTGTCAGTAGGAAGATAACAGGAACGGATCTAGCTGTACACTGTGAGCAGGACGCACTGTACTAAATGTAAATAGTCTAGCTGCCTGACCGTGGTACTAATAGGATCAAATAGAACACCTGTAATTTTCTTCAGGTAGCTTTATATACTGTAACCAGACAAGCCTGCCTGTCAGTAGGAAGATAACAGGAACGGATCTAGCTGAACACTGTGAGCAGGACACACTGTACTAAATGTAAATAGTCTAGCTGCCTGACCGTGGTACTAATAGGATCAAATAGAACACCTGTAATTTTCTTCAGGTAGCTTTATATACTGTAACCAGACAAGCCTGCCGGTCAGTAGGAATTTAACAGGAACGGATCTAGCTGAACACTGTGAGCAGGACGCACTGCACTAAATGTAAATAGCAGGAACGGATCTAGCTGAACACTGTGAGCAGGACGCACTGCACTAAATGTAAATAGTCTAGAAGATAACAGGAACGGATCTAGCTGAACACTGTGAGCAGGACGCACTGCATTAAATGTAAATAGTCTAGATAGAAGATAACAGGAACGGATCTAGCTAAACTGAATACAGTGTATATATATATATGCAACACCTGGGATGCATATATATACACAATACACTGTAAGTGCAGCTAACTGACTGACTGTTCTGCCTAATCTATCTAACTCAAATCAAATGACACTGTCTCTCTCTCTCTCTATCTCTCAGCACACCGGAACACACACTACACAGGGCCGCCGTGCAGGCGGCCTTATATAGTGTGGGGTGTGTACTAAATGCCCTGAGCCGTAATTGGCCAAAGCCACCCTGGCTTTGGCCAATTACAGCTCTCTCTACTGACAGCGCTGTGATTGGCCAAGCATGCGGGTCATAGTGCATGCTTGGCCAATCATCAGCCAGCAATGCACTGCGATGCCGCAGTGAATTATGGGCCGTGACGCGCCACACGAATTTAGCGCGAACGGCCCATAACGTTCGCAATTCGGCGAACGATCGAACAGCCGATGTTCGAGTCGAACATGGGTTCGACTCGAACACGAAGCTCATCCCTAGTCCAGGGACTAAATTCACCTAGAAAAAGGAGACTGGCCTTGGATCACTATAAATCCTTAAGACTCGATGTAGTTCTCCTTCAAGAGACTCACTTTCCCATCCGGTACACCCCAAAGTTCCTCCACTCGTACTATCCATCCTTCTTCCTAGCGAATGCCCCTAACAAGACTAAGGGGGTGGCAATCCTATTTTCCAAGAATAGCAAATTCTCCTATATTTCAGATTATAAGGATCCGGAGGGAAGATTTCTAGTGGTGAAGGGGACCCTGGAAGGAGTTCTATACACAATCATCTCATACTACGCCCCGAATAAGGGTCAAGCATCCTTCTTCCAGGGACTCCTCGGTACAATAGAACCCCTTCTGGAAGGGAAGGTCATTATGGGAGGAGACTCTAATGTGGCGTTTGACCAGAGATTGGACAAAACTAGACCCCCCAAGGACCAGCTCACGCGCCCCACGAAATTAAGCACTAAAATAGCTAAACTGCTACATACTCATGGTCTTATAGACATCTGGAGGGAACTAAACCCCAGAAGTAGGGACTACACTCACTTCTCCGCCCCCCACCAATCTTACGCCAGGATTGACCACATACTGATTCCTTCCTCATTAATTCCCCTCTCCAAAAAAGCCACAATATTGGACACAGCCTGGTCGGACCATTCTTTGGTCCTCCTCACCCTGAGAAACGTCATCTCGGGACGAGGTGGCTCCTACTGGCGACTAAACGAATCCCTGCTCTCTGACCCCCGCTACTGTAAGGAGATAGCAGACTCCATTAAAGAATACTTTACCCTCAATGACATAGACAATATCTCCCCAGAGACCTTGTGGGCTGCCCACAAGGCAACCATCAGAGGCACCCTAATCAGGATCGCGACTCAATACAAAAAGGAGCGCTTAATAGATATTCAACGACTTGAAAAAACATTCCTCACATTAAAAGCTGAACACAAAAAACACCCGAACAGGGTCCTTTTAGAAAGGTTAGATGCGACTAGACTTGAGCTGAACCTCACCTTAACGGCCAAAGCAGAGAAAAACATCAGGTGGAGTGGAGCCAAATTTTATTGCCAAAGGGACAGATTCGGCTCAATGCTAGCCTCCAAACTCACCCCGAGATTCCGATCCTCTTCTTTCCCTAAACTTAGAATCGCAGGTCATCCCCCAACGGCGAACCCCAGTAAAATAATGTCAGCCTTCCATGGTTTCTATGAAAATCTCTACAAATCCCCACAATCAGGGAAGGGCCCTTTAACCACGGCCTTTCTAGACAATCTGCAGATCCCTTCGATCTCCACAGATTGCAGAGACCTAATGGAAGGAGCCTTTTCAGTAGAGGAGGTAAGGACGGTTATAAAAGGCTTAAAGCCCGGATCGGCCCCAGGGCCAGATGGCCTCTCGGTCCCTTACTACAAACAATATGGAGAAATCCTAGCTCCGTACCTGGCTAAATTTTTCAACTCCATTAAAACAGGTAATCCCCTCGACACACAACTGAACACTGCATTTATCTCGGTCATCCCCAAACCAAACAAAAATCACGAGGAAGTTGAAAATTACAGGCCGATCTCCCTGATTAATAATGACCTCAAAATCCTCACCAAAATCCTGGCCGACCGCCTCTCATCTTTTATTAATCTCTTTATACACAAGGACCAGGTTGGTTTCATACCAGGGAGACAGGGACCAGACCAAATTAGAAGAGCAATAGACATTGTTTCCATCCTCCAATCGAATTGGGAAGGGGGACCGAAACAGGAAGGTTTCCTCCTCTCCTTGGACCTCCATAAGGCCTTTGATTCTATCGAGTGGCCTTATCTTTTCTCCTTACTGGAGAAATGGGGATTCGGCCCTAGGTTTCTTGGGACACTAAAAGCCTTATACTCCACCCCAAGAGCAATAATCCGCTTACAAGGCCATTACTCCAAACCTCTATCTATAGCAAGAGGGACTAGACAGGGTTGCCCTCTATCCCCCTTAATTTTCGCCATTGCGATTGAAACCCTTGCAATCGCAGTCAGATCGGATCCCAATATTTCTGGGGTGAAATGTGGCGAACAAATCCACAAATGCGGGCTCTTCGCCGATGATATGCTCTTATTCATTACATCACCAATCACTTCCCTACCAAATCTGTGCAAACTCCTAAAGGAGTTCTCACGGATATCGGGCCTACAGGTAAACTACTCCAAATCATCCGCACTGAACATTTCCCTCAAACCACATGTGGTCTCCTCCCTCCAGAATGCCTTTGAGTTTAGATGGAGCGACACTTTTATTGACTATTTAGGGATCAGGCTCACCGCGAAAACAGAGCTACTCTATTCGGCCAACTTCCCTCACATTTACCGCAAACTGGAGTCAGACCTAGGCAATTGGGCTAAGGGAGGGATCTCTTGGCTAGGTAGAGTTCATGCAATTAAAATGACCTTACTACCTAGACTCCTCTACCTTTTCAGGGCCCTCCCGATAAGCATTGTAAAAGACCATCTTACTACATTCCAAAGGAAAATCATCAAGTTTATCTGGGGAGACAAGGGGCACAGACTCCAACAAAATACCTTATACTTGTCTAGATCTCAGGGGGGCTTAGGTCTCCCTCAACTTTTCTGGTACTATCAAGCGGCTAGACTTGCCCAGCTTTCAATAGTGTATGGGAAGACAGAAAAACCAGATTGGATCCAAATAGAGAGACAGGCTGTACCATCATACACCCTAGACTTCCTAATGTGGGTCCCTCCTAGAAAACGCCCCCCGATTCTCTCACCAACTCTTTCTCATTCCTTTAAATTATGGGACTCTCTAAGAAACAATCGGAGCTTGATCTCCAGTTGCCACCCACTTGCTCACATATTTAATAACCCGGACTTCGTTCCAGGTCTAGACATCAAAGCATTCCGTTGGTGGTTGGATAAGGGGTTGTACCGGATCGGACACTTCTATACGAGTTTAGGCCCTATTACCCTGGCCTTTTGTGTGAGCAAATTGGAGATGCCTACCTCGGAGAGATTCAGATTTCACCAAATCCGCCACTTCCTTGCCCACAACGGGGAGGCAAAATTGGCCCCCCACTCATTCACGCCTTACGAACTCTGGTGCGGCGGGTCTTCTGAGCAGAGGGGAGGCATCTCCGTCATATATCAGTCACTCGCCAATCAGTCAACCAAGACCCCATATATGCTCGCGTGGGAAGCAGATCTGTCTATGCAGTGGGATCTTGATAAATGGAGGACCACCTTTTTCAGGGCATACAGGGGCATTAAGAACATTTCCATGATAGAGTCTAGTCTTAAGGTTTTTACCAGGTGGTATCTACCTCCTGACAGATTAGCCAAGATGTTCCCTTCGGCTGACCCTGGTTGTTTTAGAGGATGTTTACTTAGGGGCACACTGGTCCATATATTCTGGGAGTGCCCAAGATTGAGGACATTCTGGAACAAGATCTTCCTCCTGATAAAGAAAATCACCAGGGTCCATATCCCGAAAACACCTTCGATGGCGCTCCTAAATGACAATTTGCCCAGGGTCCCGAAGCTTGCCAGCAAACTCATACATTTTATTTTCCTGGGCGCTAAGCTCACCATAGCCAAGGCTTGGAAGAAACCCAAAGTATCCCTTAAGGCGACGATCCGAAAAATTTCCTGGATCATGGCCCAAGAGAAGCTGGCTAGCATTCTAGACAACTCAGTGGACCGGTTTGAGGCTACTTGGGAACCCTGGGCAAGTTTCGTTGGCATCTCCCTGATTCCGGGTGTGCATCCACAACTCAGCTGATTGCTACGGGGTTGCGGGGCGCCTCCCCGCGGGCTGGCTCCCTTTCCTCTCTTCTTTCTCCCTCCCTCCCCTCTCTTTTCTATACTCTTTTCTTTCTCGCTTTTCAGCTGTCGTAAAGTTCCGAACCACAGACAGTCCGATGGTCTTAATATCACTCTTATTCCCTGTTGGAATAAGACAGTCAGATGGTCTTAGTATCACTCTTATTCCCTGTTGGTTCCGGCTATAAGGGGCTCTAATACTATAATGTTGTTCTCTAGCTGGTTGTTTATTTTTCAGCAATGTTTACAGGATGTCGGGGGGGGGGGCTAACGGAGGTTTCGCCGGTCACAGCGAGTTCCCTTTTGGGGTGCCGTCGGAACCCCCGTGGCCGCCTACAGCCGCCCCCTGGTTAGCCCAGAGATTTATCCTCTCTTTAGCTCCTTTCCTGTGGTAAATGGTATTGTTCCTTGAGATTATCTGTTAAAACCACAGGCCGGAGCCTAACCCTTCACACTTATTATTTCTTTTTTTTTATTGTCTGTGTTTCAATTGTGATACTTCTTCTTTTTGTAATACCTACCCCACAGGGGTCTAACTGTATGTGATATGACCAATGTGCATTTATGATTCAGCGAATGTACGATATATGACTTCTTTTTTGAAAAATCCAATAAATATTTTGAAAAGACAAAAAGTAAGGGTCCCAACACTAAACCTTGGGGTACACCACTGATAACACTGAACCTTGGAGTACATCACTAATAACCTTAGACCATATAGTGTATAAATCATTAACCACTACTCTCTGGCTAAAAGGCTATATTCAGTTTTCTATTGATTTTTCCAATCCCGTAGACTTTACCTTACACATTAGCCGTGTGTGGGGAACTGTGTCAACTGCTTTTGCAAAATCCAAGTATACCACGTCCACAGCCACCCTTCTGCCCCTTTACTTGCCTCCTCATAACAAGAAATCAGATTTGTCTGACAACTTCTGTCTGTCTTGAATCCATGCTGTCTGTTGCTTAAAATACTTTTTTTCCAGCAAGAACTCATCTATGTATCGTATTTTTTGCTCAATAAGACGCACCTGACCATAAGAGGCATCTAGGTTTTAGAGGAGGAAAATATGAAAAAAAATTGTGAACCAAATTGTGGACTAAAATATTTAATAAAATATAACAGAATAATATTTCTACACTGACAAACAATGTAAGGGGGCACCCTCCACTGATCCCCAATGTAACTGGGACATTTACACTGACCCCAACACAACAGGGGTATTTACATCAACCACCAATGTAATCGAGACATTTACACTGACTAGCCATATAACAGGTGTATTTACAGTAACCTCCTCATCTCTCTACTAATTTCTGCATTCTTATCTCCCTCTCAGTACAACTCTGCTCCTCTAAATCATCATCTGCTAATCCCTGTCCCCCAAACCCCTACTCTGCTAACCCCTGTCCCCCAAACCCCTACTCTGCTAACCTCTGTCCCCCAAACCCCTACTCTGCTAACCTCTGTCCCCCAAACCCCTACTCTGCTAACACCTGTCCCCCAAACCCCTACTCTGCTAACACCTGTCCCCCAAACCCCTACTCTGCTAAGCCCTGTCCCCCAAACCCCTACTCTGCTAACCTCTGCACTCCAACCCTTCCTTCCCATTTAACTCTGCACCTCTGCACACCTCCTCTGCTCACCTCTGCACCTCCAGCCCCTCTTTTTGATCACCTCTACATGCCCCTTATGCTCACCTGTATGCTGTTTACATCGTCTAGGTGGGCGGCATGCTGAGGATGGGGTGTGATTTGCATATGAATTGTGGTGGTCGACCTAATTTACATGACAATGTGAATGCCGATCCTGTGGGAGGTTAATTAAAGAACAATGCCTTTTTTTTTCTCTCCCTATAGCAGCATAGGGCATAGTTCTGCCGCCGAAACTATCCCCCCATGGAGTGAAAAATATGGTAGTCTTTTATTAAACTTTCCAGTATCTTCCCAAGAAGTTAAACTAACAGGTCTATAGTTACTTGGTAAAGACTTTGATCCCTTTTTAAATATATTGGCATTTCTACAATCCAGTGGTACTGTGCCATTTATTAATGAGTCCCTAAAAGTTAGAAACAATGGCTTTGAAATGACAGAGCTCAATTATTTTAGGATCCGTGGGTGTATGCCAGCTAAACCATGTGCTTTATTCACCTTTATTTCTGGACCGTATCAATTTTGAGCCATTGTGGATCATTTGGGGGCTGTGTTAATATCATCTCCATTATGGACATGAGATACAGATGCAACCGGTTAATCGTGAGTATATAGGCTCTCAGTCACCCAATAAAAGGCCCACAGCTGCAACTACACCAGCTCAGGGACAGTTAACCACTTACGTACTACCAGATACAACCTAATTAATACCCCAATGTTACCACCGTAATGGTAGGAAGGGACACTCAAACCTCAGATGGGCCCAACCCACAATTTTCCACAGATATTTAACCAGCACCGCTTTCAAATACCCAATAGACCCCTGCCCACTGCTATGACAAGAAAATAAAAGGACCAAGAAATTGAATGGCAAGCTAACAACATAAAACCCGAAAACCCACTACAAATACCCCAGCACCTTGAGAAAGTAGGAGGCTCCCCCAAACCAAAACAAACAAAGAAGGGAGGGAGGGTGGGAGAAAACTGATGCTGCGATGAACTCTGACACGATCCCCCTGTTAGCAGAGTATCAAAATCATGCTGGAAGCTTGTTGTATGCAGTAATACGGCTTGACTTTCTTGGAGAAATATCAATGCATGTCTTTACAGAATGGAGAAACATGAATACAGGAACCAGGAGCATCCAAGTACATAGAGAGGGGATAGACAAATATCCTGGTATATCATATATAACATAACTATACACTATACTACTACAGCGCCCCCTGCTGCTTAGACAGGCATAATGCATATGCAGTGTATAGTCCAGTATATAAACAACTTTGTTGTTGTACTTTTCCAACTCCCCCTCCTTTTTACCCACTACAGGAAACACCGTCTGCCTTGAACTCTTCAATCTGCTAAGCAGCCTGCATCATATCAAAATCACCCACTAATACTCCGCCTCTTCTGCAGGCTCCAGTCATGCTGGCCCTACTATTAGTTTCACTCAGCTCCAGGCCATACACTATATATTAAATGTTTGTTTTAGGGTTCAATAAGGCCTCATACACATGGGTGTCTGGGGTCGTATAACATAATATTCAGGCATATTTCCCCATCATACACTATTTATTATAACGAATGCCAAAACTAAAGAAAATCTCTGGACTAAGTAAAATATGAAGTTACCTCCTAAATGCTGACGACTCCTTGCAGCCAGCTGACACCTTTACCACTTACCTTTTCTTTTTGGAAAACAGCCAATATGACCCCCTCAAATAGCACATTTCTCTGCCTACGTTCACCTGTGGTAGCTGACAGCAAAGGTTACATGCAGTAGACTAAAGAATGAACCGCTATATCTTCGAGGCCCGGCATTTTTCCCGGCAAATATCACCCAGATGCAGATGGGCTTTCAAGTGATATAACCCCTTCTTCAGGACAAGCAGTGCTACTTGACCTCACAGAAATTGAAAATCTCTTGAAAGCTTGTTTTTCAAAGTAGTTAAAAAAATCACTAATTACTACAACATGCTACTGTGTATATAAATAAAATTGGATTAATTAGATTTCAAAATTATGCTAACTACATTTTGACTGAGTGGATTAACATGGCTTACTGGCATAAAATTGCAGATATACAGTACATGTGTCCCCATGCTTTAAATAGAAAGCAGATGGAAGACATAGAAAAGTGAGGAAACTAAATGCACCATGTGATCTCATCAACCGATTTTTGGGAAAGGTCGACTTTATCCTTAATTATAATAATAATGGGAAAAAAAGGAAAAATGAATGAACATCCATGTACTGTAACTTCTTTTGTTTCTCACACTTAACTGACATTCCTCCCAGTATGTGCTAAATGGCAGTAGTGGCCCTCTGAACAATTAGGTATTGGCATATTGTTGCCCAGCCTTACATTTAACATTGCCAGACCATATTGGAATGAAGCCATAATGGGTTCCTATGAAGCACTGGAACTTGCATCCTATAGAGCAGACTTTTCTCAACCTTTTCAACAAAGAGGAACCTTTGAAAAAACGTTCCGGTCTCAGGGAACCCCTGCTACAAATTACTATATCTACATGATACGTTAGTGTGATGGTCAGTGGGAAGAATGCTAAAAACCAAACAACTACTCATCCCCCACCCCCTCTGCCCACTAACTCACTCACTGCCCAAGAGACTGCCAATCACTTTAAAGACAAGATTGATGCAATTCGTGAGGACATCTCCACTGTGCGTACATCCTCCCCACCCAACATACCTTGCCTAACAGCACATTCAACACTCTCCTCTTTTGAATTGGCTACTACTGAAGAGGTTACAAAACTTTCCTCAGATGCCCACCTAACCAATTGTCCCTTGGATCCTGTTCCTTCACAACTACTATGGTCACCCTCTTCTTCTACCCTATGCTCCCTCACTCAAATCTTCATTCTCTCCCTCTCTAGTGGCATCTTCCCCTCCCCTCTAAAACATGCGCAGATCACTCCCATACTTAAAAAGCCCTCACTGGACCCTACCAACTTGAACAACTTAAGACCCATCTCATTGCTCCCATTCAAGTCTAAACTTCTAGGACGCTTAGTCTACAACCGTCTTAGCTCCTACCTTAGTGAAAATAACATTCTTGACTCCTTACAGTCTGGTTTTCACTCACAGCACTCCATGAAAACTGCCTTACTAAAACTCACTAACGATTTACTAACTGCTAAAACCAACAGCCAGTACTCCATACTCCTACTACTTGACCTCTCTGCGGCCTTTGATACTGTTGACCACCCGCTCCTTCTCAATAAACTACATTCCCTTGGCCTCCGAGATTCTGCTCTATCCTGGTTCTCTGTCTATCTATCACAGTGCTCCTTCAGTGTTACCTACGACTCTGTCTCCTCCTCTCTATTGCCCCTTTCTGCGGGGGTCCCCCAAGACTCTGTTCTTGGACCCCTTCTCTTCTCTATCTACGCCTCCTCCCTCGGTCACTTGATAACTGCCCACGGCTTCCAATACCACTTATACGCCAATGACACCCAAATCTATCTGTCTACTCCTCACCTCACTCCTTCAGTCTCCTCTCGCATTACTAATGTACTAACTGACATATCAACATGGATGTCGCACCACTTCCTTAAACTAAATCTCTCTAAAACTGAGCTATTAATATTCCCCCCCACCCGTGCCCCCCTCCATGACTTTTCCATCAAAATCAACAATGCAACCATCAGTCCCTCCCATCATGCCAGGGTACTAGGTGTAATCCTAGACTCTGACTTATTTCAGCCTCAAGTCCAATCCTTGACAAAAGTTTGTAGAATTCACCTCCGTAACATCTCTAAAATTCACCCCTTTTTAACAAATGAAACCACCAAGATCCTCCTTCACTCCCTTGTTATCTCTTGCCTTGACTATTGCAACTCCCTTCTCATTGGTCTGCCTCTCCATAGGCTATCCCCTCTTCAGTCTATCATGAATGCTGCTGCCAGACTTATACACCTTACCAACCTCTCAGTGTTTGCCTACCCTCTCCTCCAATCCCTACACTGGCTCCCAATCACCCAGTGAATTAAATTCAAAATACTAACCGCAACATACAAAGCCATTCACAACTCTGCCCCGAGCTACATCACCAATCTTGTCTCCAAATATCACCCAAATCATCCTCTCCACTCTTCTCAAGACCTCCTATGCCCCGTACACACGGTCGGATTTTCCGATGGAAAATGTCCGATCGGAGCGTGTTGTCGGAAATTCCGACCGTGTGTGGGCTCCATCGGACATTTTCCATCGGATTTTCCGACACACAAAGTTGGAGAGCAGGAGATAAAATTTTCCGACAACAAAATCCGTTGTCGGAAATTCCGATCGTGTGTACACAAATCCGACGGACAAAGTGCCACGCATGCTCAGAATAAATAAAGAGATGAAAGCTATTGGCCACTGCCCCGTTTATAGTCCCGACGTACGTGTTTTACGTCACCGCGTATAGAACGATCGGATTTTCCGACAACTTTGTGTGACCGTGTGTATGCAAGACAAGTTTGAGCCAACATCCGTCGGAAAAAATCCTAGGATTTTGTTGTCGGAATGTCCGAACAAAGTCCGACCGTGTGTACGGGGCACTACTCTCAAGCTCTCTCGTCTCCTCCTCTCATGCTCGTCTCCAGGATTTCTCCAGAGCCTCTTCCATCTTCTGGAACTGGCTACCTCAACCTGTCCGGCTATCCCCTACTCTTGCTACCTTCAGGCGATCCTTGAAAACTCATCTCTTCAAGGAAGCCTATCACGCCTCCAACTAATCTTTTACCACTTCCATCAGCTCATTTCCCACAGCTGAAACCTTTTGTACCACCTGCCCCACCCTATTAGATTTTAAGCTTTTCTGAGCAGGGCCCTCTTAATCCTCTTGTATTTTATTGTATTATAATTGTATTGTCTCCCTTTTATATTGTAAAGCACTTTGTAAACTGTTGGCGCTATATAAATCCTGTATAATAATAATTGTCAGTGGGAATTTATCTGAGAGGCAGAAATTGCTCAAGGAACCCCTAGCAACCTCAGAAGGAACCCTGAAAAACACTTCCTAGCAAAAATTAAATTTCAGTTTCCCTAAGTGTCTGTGTATGAAAAAAAAAAAACATACTTTCTAGTCCATGGAGTCCACTGTTTTACTCCAGCCACAGTTCTTCTTTGCCAAACTTCCCGCTTGCCACCATCTTGATACACGATCCCACACATGTGCAGACACCACATGGTTCTCTACTAGGTCTATGGTCTGTCAGAATACCCGTGGCGTGGCTGCACACGCGCCAGATCACTTGTGCATGCACAAACATACAGTTGGTCTCTGTCAAGTCTCATAGACTTGCGCATGCATGGGATTTAGTCCTGAAACACTGAAACATTTCCTCCTGAAATGTGACATAGATAATCCAGGAGGCGTTGGATGTCTTGACATGCCTAGACAAGGATCCAAGAAGTGGAACGCAGCAAATCTAAAAAAAGAATTTGTGAACTGTAGAGCTTCCTAAGGTGGCAACCATGCAAAATTCCCCCCTCCGTTATAGATACAGTGGATGAGTGAGCGTGGCCACCCCAAGACAAAAAAGGTGTGTTATTCACAAGCTTAAAGCGGTTGTAAAGGTATTTTTTTTTTTTTTTAAAAATAACAAACATATCATACTTACCTTCACTGTGCAGCTCGTTCTGCACAGAGTGGCCCCGAACCTAGTCTTCTGGGGTCCCTCGGCGGCTGTCTCAGCTCCTCCCCGCAAGCATTCACCACCTTAATGCGAGCTCCCTCGCATGGTGGTGAGTGCTTGCGGGCGCGCTCCCGTGATACAGCCGGCGGCTATAGCCGCTCGCTGTATCACTCGGCCCCGCCCCCCGGCGCGCCGCGTCATCGGATGTGATTGACAGCAGCGCGAGCCAATGGCTGCGCTGCTTTCAATCCATCCACTGCAGCCAATCAGCGACCAGGCTGAGCTGCAGCGAAGATGACAAGAACGTGCAGCGAAGATTCGAGGCGTCAGGTAAGTAAAACGGGGGGGCTGGGGGCGGCGGTACTGTCAAAAGTTTTTTCACCTTAATGCATAGAATGCATTAAGGTGAAAAAATTTTTACCTTTACAACCCCTTTAACAAGTAAAAGTAATGGAAAAAACATGGCAAAAAAATTAAACTGACACAGCTAGTTTCTCCCCTGCCCTCTGCTCTGGGATTTAGACAGCTCTGAACTCATAAATGCGCAGAGCTGAGCACTTCTGGGTTCACACACAGCAGAGGGGATCAGGGAAACAAGTGCTCCCCAATCTCCTCCCACTTCACTTGCTGACATTGTATTTTGTGGCCTGAATGGGACAGCCCATAACCCAAGGAGTGGTTGGTGGGGTCCATCAGGGAAGGGGCAAGTCACATTGAAGTGATTGGGCAGCTCTATGGCCATGCATATTCTTTTTTACAGTAAAGCTCTAAAAAACTGCAGCTAAAGAGGCTAAAACGAGCCCCCCTTTCAAACACCGCCATCTCTGAGGCCTTGGCTACGTCACCAGTGCCTCAGAAGAACCAGGAAGTGGAAACACAAAAAAGGTAAGTAAAAGCAAAAAAAACACTTTTCGACCAGCCCCGGCATCCCTTTAATAGGATCTGTACACCTGGGAGTGGGAAGGATGGGCTGATCATATTGACCACTGCGATGGGCTGTCACAGAGATCACGTGATTGGGAGCCAGTCCCACCCACTCCCAATCATTCGTATGGATCGAGAGCTGTCTTTGACAGCTCAGTCACTGGGCTTGGGCTTGACTGGCCTTGTCTCTGCCCCCTCCTGCAGTTTCCTGTAATTGGTAGAGCCTGCTGGGCCCCTCCCAAAAATGTTTAACCCCTTTTCACCCCAACCTCGGCATCCCTTTAATAGGATCTGTACACCTGGGAGTGGGAAGGATGGGTCGATCATGTGACCACTGCGATGGGCTGTCACAGTGATCACGTGATTGGGAGCCAGTCCCACCCACTCCCAATCATTCGTATGGATCGAAAGCTGTATTTTACAGCTCAGTCACTGGGCTTGGAGTGTGCCGAGAGCGTGCTCCCAGCACAGAATGCTCTGTTGCACATGGACGCATATGTGCGGTGTGTGGGCGTTAAAGCCGATCCTCTTTGCTGCCACATATATGCGCTACGTGGGCGGCAAGAGATTAAGAAATGACTTGTAGATAATTTCACATCTGCACACAGAGGGGGGAAAAGGTCCACTTTAAAGTTGAACTCTGGGATAAACATAGGGGGTTGATTTACTAAAACTGGAGAGTGCAAAATCTGGTGCAGCTGTGCATGGTAGCCAACCAGCTTATAACTTTAACTTGTTCAATTAAGCTTTGACAAAAAAAAAACTGGAAGCTGATTGGTTTCTATGCAGAGCTGCACCAGATTTTGCACTCTCCAGTTTTAGTAAATCAATAGACATGTGCACACTGAAATATTTCATTTTCGTCCGAAAAATACATTTATTTAGTTACTCCCGAAATTCGTTTTTATTTATTTTGTTGTTTCGTTAAAAATTACATTCGTCCAAAAATCCAAATTAAGGTCGAATCTGTCATTGAAGGCTTATGGTGTCTGTCGAACGTTCAAAGAAGATTCGACGCCGTATAGTTTACCTGCTCCGTCGAATCTTCTTAGAACTTTCAACAGACACCATAAGCCAAAGTACGTGTGTACTTAGTTCTAGCTATTTTACTGCTCCTCCTCTTTGGTTACAATCAGCCAATAACATTCATCATCATCATTATTTTTGTTTATCTTTTCTCCCCTACATCGAATCATTTCTGTCTACGTCGAATCTTTTCTCCCGATGTTGAATCTTTTCTCCCCTACGTCGAATCTTTTCTCCCCTACGTCGAATCTTTTCTCCCCTACGTCGAATCTTTTCTCCCCGACGTCGAATCTTTTCTCCCCGACGTCGAATCTTTTCTCCCCTACGTGGAATCATTTCTCTCTATGTCAAATCTTTTCTCTCTATGTAGAATAATCTTGGACTAATAGAGTTAAGGTTAGGCACATTCGACCACAGGTTTGATGGACACAGATTGTTATTGTCATCATCATGTCGAATCTCCTATCTATATCGAACTGTTTAGCAACGAAAACGAAAATAAAGCATTTGTTTATGTCGGATTTTTCATTTTTCGGATTCTGCACTTTCGTTATCGTTTGTTAAAACGATAACGAAAATACCTGAAATTCAGACGAACATGCATTCGGACGAAAACGAATGCACATGTCTATAAATCAACCCCATATTGTCTAAGTACAAGAGTCCTGCATTCTTCCTTTAATCTTGGTGTGCTTTGTGTATTTCTTCCAGATCTGTGCAGTATTCCACTGTGAAACTTCTCCTTCCTGTAATAAAGACCGCTCGCTGCTGCTCTTTCACCTTGTGCAGAGTGACTGGTCTTGTCTCCGCCCCCCACCTGCAGTTTCCTGTAATTGGTAGAACCTGCTGGGCCCCTCCCACAGCACAGTGATAATGTCACTGCTACTTTTACGAAGCAATAACTGGGCTTGCAAAGACATATGGTGCGCACAAAGTGAATTCAAATCTTTAGTGGATGAGGAATATATTTATATCAAAGTTTTTCTGCCCGGAATTCAGCTTTTAAAGCCTTTATTAATAATTAAATTTTTTTTATCTATTGATAATAATGCTTTTGTGTGCCAGATCTTTTTCTGATCATTACCTTTTTGCTTATGTCCAACTTTTTTTGGGGTTTCCAAATCGTTACCCTTAAACAGTTGCCAATCAGTAACTGGGGTCCCAGAAAAGGGTGCGCACGGGGACACCATATAAAAAAAACAGGCTGAGCAGCTCATAGTTAGTCCAGAAAAGAAGGTACCAGTCCTAGATGTTCAGCTTCTTCACCTTGATGCGCTGTGACCAGGTAGCCTCTGGCCCTCCAAAATCTACACGGTATGAAAGTGCTCTGAGCATGTGGTAGTCATGAATGATGATGGTTTGGCTAAATTGTGTCCATAGAGAGAGGTGGTGGGGGGAGTAGAGGGAATGGGAGGTAGACCGAGGGGAAGGAATGCTTGAATTTCAGTTGCTATGACGACAAGAAGTGGTTCTGCTGCACTGACGAATCTGCTGTTGTTTTTTTTTTTTTTGTACACAGAAAAATAGAATATTTTTTTTGTTGTTTTTATCCCCCTGGTAGCGGCATATTGCGCTTAAACAGAAAGGAGAGCGAGTGTAAAACATGCAGAGATTTTCTTAGCAAGCGGTGAAGTCATAAGACGTTCTTATTTAAATAAGTGCGTCTATTTCTGGCAAATAAGCTTATACAAAGTGCAAAGTGACTTCGCTCGTGTTTTCTGCTTTGCCATTGAAATGTTCTTGCAGCTTGTTCCAAAGTAGAACAACAATGGCACTCAGATACGAGTAAATGAGCGTCAGCGTCGCAATAGCGTGAATACCTTTTGAAACTGGGGCTATTGCTATGTATAGTCTATGCCGGGACTTTTTTTTTTTTGAACATTTGGTGGATCAAAAAAGGAACAAGGTGCCCTATCTGGTCAAAGAAATGACTGGGAAAATAGAAATTTTTGTACTAACTTTAAAATTCCTTTTTTCTGAGTTCACTCAATAACACTGGTGTTAATTAAAGATCAACTATGTACAAATGGGTTATAGTGCCGTCTACAGGAGTACTTAATTACTTAATTAATCTTCAGTCAAATCTTCAGTCAAAGTACTTAATTAATCTTCAGTCAAAAGTTGGGTCTCTCAATGAACGTAAGAGAAAACAGAAATTTTGGTACTCACCGTAACATTCTTTTCTCTGAGCTCATTAAGGAACACCACTGTTGATTGAAGATCAACCGTACACAAGTAAGTTATAGTGCGCTCTACAGGAGTATTGGTACTGATAGATCCTCAATCAAAAGCTGTGTTCCACAATGAACATGCGAGAAAATAGAAATTTTGGTACTCACCATAAAATTATTTTCTATGATTTCATTAAGAGACACTGGGATCGACCATATACACGTGGGTTATAGTCGCATCTACATGATTATCGGAATTGACTGATCTTCAATCAAAAGCTGTGTCTCTCAGTGAACATAAGAGAAAATAGAAAATAATTTTATGGTGATTACTAAAAGTTCATTAAGAAACAAAGGTGGGTTATAGTGCCATCTACAAAACTATTGGTACTGATTGATCTCTCAGTGAACATAAGAGAAAATAGAAAATAATTTTATGGTGATTACTAAAAGTTCATTAAGAAACAAGTGGGTTATAGTGCCATCTACAGGACTATTGGTACTGATTGATCTTCATTCAAAAGCTGTGTCTCTCAGTGAACATAAGAGAAAATAGAAATTTTGGGACCCACCATGAAGTTCTTTTCTATGAGTTCATTAAGGATCAAAGGTGTTGATTAAAGTGGAAGTAAACTCATCCATAAAACAGTTTCATTTCCGGCACGTGCCAGAAATGTAACACTCCCATTGGTTGTGCTCTCAACCAAACTGTCAAACCATCCAATGGCTGGTGTCATAACTGGTCACATGTGCAGCATCATGGTAGTTGTAGATTAAACAGAGGCCAAGATGGCAGCTTCCTTGGCTAAGAACGATAGGGAGGTTTGCTTACACTTTAAAGATCGACCATACACAAGTGGGTATAGTGCCATCAACAGGAGTATTGCTATTGACTGATCTTCAATCAAATATGTCTCTCAATGATCATAAGAGAAAATATAAATTTTGGTACTCACCATAAAATGATTTTTTCTGAGCTCGTTGAGGGAAACCGCTGTTGATTGAAGACCAACCATACACAAGTGAGTTATAGTGTCATCTACAAGAGCACTGGTACTGATAGGTCTTCAATCAAAAGCTTTCTTTCTCAATGCCAGATTAAATAAATCTGGGATGCCCCAGGCCATTTTGTGTGAGAACCACATCCTAGTAAAATTAGAAATCCTACTATTTTATACCCACAATGGACTTTTGAGGTGCCCCAGAAGAAAACCACATCAATATAATATTACAAATTCAGGGTAACCTGGGGTACTTTAAAAGTCCTTTGTGGGTATAAAGTAGCAGTGGGTCTCTAGATGACAGAAGATCAACCATACACAGGTGGGCTATAGTGCCGTCTACAGGAGTACTGGTACTGATTGATCTTCAGTTAAGAGTTGTGTCTCTCAATGAATGTAAGGGAAAACAGAAATTTTGCTAATGACCGTAAAATAGTTTTTTCTAAGCTCATTGAGGGACACTGATGTTGACTGAAGAGTGAAGACCAACCATACACAAGTGAGTTATAATGCCATCTACAAGAGCACTGGCACTGATAGGTCTTCAATCAAAAGCTGTGTCTCTCAATGCCAGATTAGATAAATCTGGGATGTCCCAGGCCCTTTTGTGAGAGCACCACATCCTAGTAAAATGATAAATCCTACTATTGTATACCCATAATGGACTTTTGAGGTGCCCCAGAATAAAACCACATCAATACAATATTACAAATTCAGGGTAACCTGGGGTACTTCAAAAGTCAATTGTGGGTATAAAGTAGCAGTGGATCTCTCAACGACGGAAGAGAAAATAGAAATGTTGTATCCAATGTAAAATTATTTTCTCTGACCTAATTGAGGGACACAGGTGTTGTATGAAGATCAATCATTTATAAGTGGCTTTCAGTGCCATCCCCTGTAGTACCAAGGCTGATGTTGATCTTCAAACAAAAGCTGTGTCTCTCAATGACCATAAGAGAAAATATACATTTTTCTACTCACCTTAAAATATTTTCTGAGTTTATTGAGGGATACAGCTGTTGATTGAAAATCAACCATACACAAGTGGGTTATAGTGCCATCTACAGCTCTACAGGAGTATTGGTACTGATTGATCTTCAGTCAAGAGCTGAGTCTCTCAATGAACGCAGAAGAAAATAGAAATTTTGGTAATCACTATAAAAAACTTTTCTCTGAGCTCATTGAGTGACACTGCTGTTAATTAACCACTTTATAATTCTGACACTTCTCACATACATGTTAAAAAACTTTTTTTTGCTAGAAAATGAAACATTAAATATATTTAGCAGAGGCTATAGAATAAAATAATAGGTATTGCAATTTTTTTTTTTTTTTTCAAATATAATTTTTATTGAATTTTTGACAAGGAGAAGAGAAAACAAAAAACAAATACGAAAAAAGAAAAAGCATATCATGATCGATATAATACATCCGTGGTCTTTCTATTAGCATTCTGACAAATACCGTCATCATATATCCTTTCCATTAAAGTGTTCCATTCTATCTGCATGGAAACTGGCCTATGACATCATTTATTCTCTTTAGATTCGTGAATCCGTCTTTGTAGTCCATAGGTATATTAACCACCATACAGTACTACAATATAACCGGAATGACATCTTCCCAATATTTGCTTATTCTTGCATAATTCCATCATAGTTGGTGTGAATGGAAAGTTGTCTGTTACTGAAATAATAGACCACTTATTGCACGGAAAAAAGAGAGAGAAAAAAAAAAAAAAATATATATATATATATATATATACACACACACATACACATATATATACACACATATATATAAGAAGTAAAGGCAGAGTGGAAGGGGTGAGAAAGGGAGGGGGGGGTTATAGATAGACGCGAGCGCGATGGATCCGGCCAAGGTTCTATCCCGTAGCCGCTACCTAATCAAGGGGTTCTCAAGAATTTAGTAAGGTTTGTCCTTCATCTGAGAAAATATATATGTTCCAGGATAACCAGTTTCTTGAATGTTTGTCTTGTTTGTGTTGGGCAGTCAGTATTAGGTCTTCCATCTTTTTGATTTCTTCAACTCTACGTAGCCACATTCCCACCGTAGGGGGTGTACTCTGTTTCCACAATGCTGGAATACAGGACTTCGCTGCATTGAGCAGATGTCTGACCACTGACTTTTTATATGATTTAATTGGGGCTGAGGTGGCATGCAACAGAAAAACAGCTGAATCTCTCTGCGTTATGTGATTCGTGAATTTTTTAACAATTGTCTCTACTGCTACCCAAAACTGCTGTACTAGTGAACAGGTCCAAAAAATGTGTAGGAGCGTCCCCTCCTCAGAACCGCACCTCCAGCATCTATCAGAAGTGCCGGGGAAGAATTTGTGTAATAATTGGGGTGTGTAATACCATCTAGTCAGAATTTTGTAATTTGTCTCCTGAATTTTTGTACAGATGGATGATTTCAGTGTAAGTTGAAGTATGTTTTGTGTTTGTGCTGCTGTAAAATTACATTTTAGATCCTGTTCCCATTTTCGTAAAAATACCAAGTCTGGTTGTTCAGTCGGTGTGTTGAGTAGTGAGTATGTCTTGGAGAGCACCTGAGGCAGAGTGCCCTCCCATCTACAGTATTCTTCTAGCGTCGTCATATCGCGCTTATATCGCATCGGTTCTGGTATTGAGTAAAGGAAATGGTGTAGCCGAATCGCTTTCCAAAATGACAATTGAAAACCCCCGTTATCATTCGTCAGAGATTGAATTGAGGTCCAGTGGTCGTTTTCCACATAATGTGATGCACAGTCTTTACCTGCCTCCCAGAGCGTCTCATAGTTTGAATAGTCTAGCCCTGGTTCGAACGCTGGATTCCCCAGAATAGGGAATAAGGGGGATTGTTTGGAGGTCAATGAAGTGTTTTTAAGAATATTTAACCCTACTGACAGCGTGGCACCAATGGTCGGGTGTGAAGTCATATCCCTAGGTAGTTTATCATAGCACCAGATAGCCCCCTTCAAGGGTATATTAACCTGTTGGTTCTCTACTTGGATCCATAGTTTGGTTTTGTCGTGTCTGTTCCAGTCGATGATCCTCCCTAGGTGCACAGCTTGATAATAGTGTTTTGCGTCCGGGAGGGCGAGACCTCCATAGTGTTTCGGTAGAGTCAAATAGCATCTTTTTAGTCTAGGCTTAGAGTGTGACCACACAAATTTTATAAATAGGGAATGTATTTGTTTAAAATAGTTACCGGGGATTCTTATAGGTAAGGCTTGAAATAGGTATAGAAATTTTGGGAGAATGCACATCTTGATTAGATTGCATCTCCCAAACCATGAGTGAAGACCTTTGCCCCACTCTGCGAGTAACTCTTTAACTGTGCTCAGGATTGGAGGGAAGTTCAGTTCAAATGTGCGTTTCAGATCCCTGGGTATGTTAGTGCCCAGGTACTTGAAGTGACTGTCTGACCACTTGAAATTGAATTTGGACTTCAGAGAGGAAAGTTGTTCCATCGGCATATTAATTCCCATTGCTGCTGATTTGTCAAAATTAATCTTTAGGTTGGACATGTTCCCGTATCTCTGAAATTCTTTAATTAAATTTGGGAGGGAGATAATCGGATTGGTTAAGGAAAATAGAAGATCATCCGCGTATGCGGAAATCTTGTATTGTCTGTGCCCTATGGAAATCCCAGAGATATCTGGGTTCCTGCGTATCGTGTTTAGAAAGGGTTCGAGTACCAGGGCAAAAAGAAGGGGTGACAGCGGGCATCCTTGTCTGGTACCATTAGAGATATTAAAAGGAGCAGACAGGATTCCATTAGCCTTGACCCTAGCCGTAGGTAACGAGTAGACATTAGAGATCCATTGCAACATGTGGTTACCTAATCCGATGTGCTTCAGGACTGCTGTCATAAATTCCCAGCTCACCCGATCAAATGCTTTCTCAGCATCTGTGCTGAGAAAGGTACAAGGCGCTTTAGATACATTAGCTCTATGGATCAAATTAAGGACTTTTGTGGTGTTGTCCCTAGCTTCACGCGTAGGGACAAAACCCACCTGGTCTAAATGTATCAGCTTAGGCATATGTTGGGATAATCTATTTGCCAAGATTTTGGTGAGGAGTTTAAGATCTATATTTAGAAGAGATATGGGCCTGTAGCTACCACAGGCCGTGGGATCTTTCCCTTCCTTAGGTATAAAGGATATGTGCGCGCTTAATGTGTCTCTCTGCAAGTGGCCCCCTTCCGTAAGCTTGTTAAATAGTTTCAACATACGTGGGCCTAAAATCGGCAGCAGAGTCTGGTAGTACTGCAGAGTCAAGCCGTCCGGACCCGGAGCTTTACCCGGTTTCATGTTTTTAATTGCGCCTTGTAGTTCTACCATTGTGATGGGTTCTTCTAGGGCAGCTGCATCTTCTGCTGATAGTTTGGGGGTATTAGCTAGAGAGAGATATTCCCTTATTGCGGTGTCAGTGACTCCTGGCTTCGGGAGGTTATATAAGGAAGAGTAAAAATTTTTAAATTCATCTGCTATTTGCGTGGGTGTCGCCCTTTTTTGCCCTGATGGGGATATGATTTGTGGTATATATGCGCGTAACCTCTGTTGTCTAACTGCCCTTGCAAGAATTTTCCCACATTTATTCCCCGATTCATAGGTGAGTTTTCTACACGCTTGTAAAGCTGCTTTCGCTTGGTAATGTAATATATCTACCGTCTGTCTGCGTAATGTAAGGAGTTCTGTTTCTATGGATGTGGTCGGATTTTGTTTATGTGTTTTTTCTAAATCGTGGGTTTTCTGTAATAGAATTAATAACTGTTTCTCCCGTTCCCTTTTGATATGTGCACCATGTTTGATCAGGATTCCTCTGATCACAGACTTATGGGCTTCCCAGAGTATCCCAGGGTCACAATTGTCAATATCATTCGTCTGAAAATAAAATTTAAGTTCTTTTGTGACATCAGCTAACACTGTGGGGTCCTGAAGTAAACTTTCGTTTAGTCGCCAAAATCTTGATTTTGTCGTCGCTGTTCGTGAGAGGGAATATTTCAGGGTAATAGGAGCATGGTCAGACCAAGTGATTGTGCCTATGTTGACTCTGTCTATTGCCTCCAGTTGGTTATGAGGCAAAAGAAAAAGATCGATGCGGGAATATGATTTGTGTGGTGATGAGAAGAATGTATAATCCCTCTCTCCGGCGTGTAAAAGTCTCCATACGTCAATCAGTCTGGTCTCATGTAGTGTCTTGGTGATTCGTTTGTGTACACCCCTCCGGAGAGAGGACGTTCCATTTGATGTGTCTACCGATGGGCACAGAGGAACATTAAAATCGCCGCCTAGTATTAGTTGTCCCTCTGCAAAAGGTAGCAGTTCGTTCAATGTTTTGGATATGAAAATATCCTGTCTGTCATTTGGGGCGTATACAGTCGCTAGAGTCACCATTACATCACCAATCAGTCCTTTGAGAAACACATATCTCCCCTCTGTGTCAATTCTGGTGTCTCTACAGGTCCAGGGCACATTCCCCGAGATCAGTATAGACACTCCCTTTGATTTGGCTGAGGGATTGGTAGCGTGGTATGTAGTTGGGAAATATCGGTTTTTCAAACACATCAGTGCACCCGTCTTAAAGTGAGTCTCCTGGATAAACGCCACATCTGCTCTAGATCTTTTAAGATCATTCAGGAGCATGCGACGCTTTTCCGGTACATTCAGCCCTTTGGTGTTTAGGGTATAGATAGTAATTTGATCCATCGCGCTCACGCCAATAAAAAAAAAAAAAAAGAGGGGGGGGAGGGGGGGGCTAGTAATGAAATAGGGAATAGAAGACTTGAAAGAGCAGGAGGAGGAAAAAGAAAAGGTAAAAAGAATAAGAGCCAAGAGGGCTCTAGAAACAAAACAAAAACAATGAAAAGGGGTGGATGATCAAACCAAAAGATCGTCCTACACGTACTAGTTGTCGTTAGGCAACTAGGTGCAATTCCTTGCAATGAAACACACTCCAGTTATCACCGGGAAGGTGTTTCGGCCTAATGGGGATGAGGTTAGACTACGACCGGGGGAGCTAATCCCGGCCCGCCCTCTCCCCTACCCTTACATATAAGATAGGCATGTAAGCATTGTAACCATCATAAACATTATTAAATGAACAAATAAGGTAAAACATCAACCATAGTCTTATTATTGGTAACTTCTTATCTATCTGCATCCCTTGTATTGTCTGCCCCCAATCTTATCCTTCATGCTATTGCCATATAACTGAGCAAATTCCAACTGGCCTTTCTTACCACAATCTAATTAGTGTTTCCCTCCTCCCTCCATACCGACCCCTCTTACTCAAAACAAAAATGTTCTGTTTTCCCTCTCCCCCCTCCCCAGTTGATCCTCCTCCCGCAATACTGATATGCAATCGTGGCTTACAGTGATCCCTAAGTTTTCAAATTCCTGAGAAAAAGTTCCCTGCGGTAATACACAGACATATTTAAAGTGTGCGTAACTTAGTACAAAATAGTTCCAAGAGAGAAAACATACTTGTGTGGAACCAGGATAGAACATTTCCGACACAGGGAGCAGTGACATATTGATGCACAATATTCCCAATACTGATTGTCCATTGCGTATCGTGGAGACAGGGTTGGGAGAAATTAACTCCTGCCGTCCGTATGGCACAGGCAGAGTCACCGTCAAAACCCCTTCATCAATAGAAAGTTTCTTATTCCAGGGACTACCATTAGGGGGTGCAGTGTTAACCTGACTCAATTCCAGGACTCCTTCTCCAACCTCCCTGGTCACAACAGTAACCATATCCTGTCCCAAGTAGCCAGATTAGTGGGGGGGGGATGGCTCATATCTGCAACTCTGAGGGGAGGACAGTCGGTTCTTTTGGTATGTTGTTAGGGGAGTTCAGACTACACAGCCTTAAGAATGGGGCCTTAAGCGGTGAACAGTAAAATATGAAAAATAAGAAATCCAAACAAACGTGGATAAAAAAGGCAAAAGTCAAAGCATCTGGGGCAACATACATATTCTCACCACAACAGACGACTCTAGGTTTCTCTGTCTTCTGCTGGAGACGTGATCCTTGATCTGCGTTGAGTGCGTTGTGGTCTTGGTGAGCCTGGCCTTCTCAGATTTGGACCCCCTGGGCGGTTAGCAAATCTTGGGATCAGTTGAAGCCAGTCTGGAACCGTTACTGGATCGGTTTCTAGAAAGTCAAACAATGTAGGAAGTTCCGCATAGGATCGTAAGGTGAAAAATTGGGATCTCTTCTTGAAAGTCACCGATATGGGGTATCCCCAGCGATACGTGATTCCCGCGCGTTGGGCCAACTCAAGCACTGGCTTCAACATCGCTCTGCGCTGCAGGGTGGCTCTGGAAAGATCAGGCATGATCCGGATAGATGCACCGTCAAATTCCACATCTCTCATCTCCCATGCTTTCCGCAAGATGATCTCTTTATGGGTGTACTGGTGTACTCTGCAGATCACATCTCTTGGGCGGTTCGGATCTGTTGATTTCGGCCCCAGCGCCCTGTGAATCCGGTCAAAGGACATCATCGCAGGAAAGTCCGCTCTTGCTATGTCTCTGAAGATGGCTATAGCCGTAGCTGTGAGATCCTCTGTACCCGTGGCTTCGGGTAGGCCCCTTATACGCAGGTTGTTCCTCCTGCTGCGATCTTCAATTTCTTCTAGGTGAAGTTGCTGGTTCAATAGTGATTTTGTTTGATTTGCTTGAATATCTTCCACTTGCTTTAGGCTGCAATTTTTTTTTATGTCTCGTGGTATTTGCGCATCGGTTTTTCAAATACACTTTAATGGATTTTATTGCACACAAACACAATATAATACCCAATTTTTTGGTAAAATCTAAAAGGTGATGTTACGCCGAGTAAATAGATACCTAACATGTCACATTTTAAAATTGCTTCCGCCCGTGGAATGGCACCAAACTACGGTACTTAAAATTCCCCATTGTCAGCACTTTAAACACCTTAACAGCTTACAAGTTTAGCGATACACAGGAAGTCTGGCACTAAAATTATTGCTGTTGCTCTGATGTTCACGATTATACCTCACAAGTGTGGTGCGATCACAGTTTACATATGCGTGCGGGACTTACGTATGCATAAGCATTTGCACGTTAGCATGGGGACAGGGGCATTTTACCCCAAATCTCTCCTCTGGCCTCCACTGCAGCCGATCAGATACAGTTCGGTCTGATCCGCTGCTTTCCTGGCTACTAACGGGCAGGTAAAAAAAAGAGCCAAGACCGGAAGTGAGGAACTCCTCATTGTTTCCGGGAAGGGCACAGAGAGGGAGGAATAATGTCAGTTCCTCTATCTCTGTGCAGGCATCAAAGTCCAGAAAGAGTGTAACACCGCTCAGACTGTGGATGAAGATTTCCTCGTGGGTGCTGGTCTCGGCTCACCACCGTCGTCAATAGTAATTGAAGAAAAAGAAAACAAGCAGGAGTTATCCGAGTTAAACTGGTCTACCAATGGTCCTGTAACCTCCTGTCTATGTCCTTTGGCATTTTGACAATAAAGTAGCTATTCTACAGAAGTTCTTCCTTCCATGGTGTGCGACCAATCTTCTTTTTCTTCAGGTGCAGGCATCATCCCAGTATAACCACTTTGACCTAAGGATGTCCATGAATGTCCTACGGTCTTGATGTGCTTAAAGATCAATTTTATACAAATGGGTTATAGTGCCATCTACAGGAGTTTTGGTACTGATCTTGATCCTCAAACAAAAGCTGTCTCACACGAACATAAGAGAGAATAGAACTTTTTGTACTCGCTGTAAAATTATTTTCTTTGAGTTCACTGAGGGACACAGCTGTTGACTAAAGATCAACCATATACAAGTGGCGTGCCATCTACAGGAGTATTGATACTGATTGATCATTGAACACTGTGTGAATAAGCAGTCAGACTATTTATGTGCTCTTCAGCCACCCATAAAAATTCAGAGTCTTGGAGCAGCCAGGTCTTGTCCTGGTGGAGGTTCCCAGCCTGAAGGGCTCTGTTCCTCTGGCCAGGCTGCTGGAATTTGCTGGTCATTGAGGTCCCAGCTGTTGCATAGCTGAGGGGCCTCCTTCTAAAGATTTCTTTTTGCAGCTAATCAAAGGATCTTACCTAAGGACCTGGTCTGGAGAGTGCAGAGTGCCTGGTGGAAGTTGGAAAGGGCCTGGCTGTCCTGAGGCACTGTGAGCATTAACCTTTCCCTCACTGAAGAGTGTACGGTGGCATCTGGTGATCCTGTGACATTGTGAGTACTAACCTGGGCTCAGGGTAATAGTGACTGTGTGCTGTTTCTTTTGGGTGGAAGAGCCAGTGGCAGTTCTGACTAGGATAGCTTTCAAAAAGGACTCAGTTCTGCCATCTATACTTGTTCCTGCATAGACTATTTAGGGAGGCTTAGCAAAGCGGAGTGTTCTCCTGCAAATATTCAGTGAATCTGAAGTATCCCATATCGCTCTACAACCCAATCAAGATCTTCAGCAATAAAAAAAAATCCTAAGAACGCATCCCCTAGACAAGAGGGCACCAAACTTTCTAAACAAAGGGCCAGTTTACTGTCCTTCAGACTTTAGGGGGTCCAGAGTGGCCAGTGGGAATGACAGTCCCTGTAGTCCATAGAAGTAGGAATAGTGCCCCATCATTGGTATTAGTGGGAGGAATAGTGCCTAATTGTTTATATCAGTGGGAGGAATTATGTCCCATTGCTGGTGTCAGTGGGAAGAATAATGCCCCATCATTGGTGTCAGTGGAAGGAAACATGCCCCATTGTTGGTGTTAGTGAAAGGAATGGTTCCCCACTGTTGGTGTCAGTGAAAGGATGGATGCCTGCTTATTGGGGTCAGCGGAAGGAATAGTGCCCCATGGACCAAATAAAGGCAAGGAATGGGCTGCAATTTGGAGACTACCAAAACAAATTACTGAGTGAGTGAACTGTTGCTGTGTGCCTGCCTGCCTCTGCGCTAATCTTGTGAAAGAACCAGGTAAATTACAGTGGCTTCTTCTGGGGTATCGCTACAGTGGTCAGAGTGCAAAAAGATCATTGGTGTCATGTCACTGAATTTGTCGAATGACATTGGCCCAGGAACTATGCAGGCACCATATAATAGGTCAATCAGCCACCATTCGAAGAAACCCTAGTAACCTCTGGAGGAACCCTGGTTGAGAATGGCTGGTCTAACTCTTCCATACCTGTTCAAACCAAAAAAAGTTTTGCCTTAACATACCCTCCAATTCTCTAGCATCTACAAATGTTCCTCCAATATCTATTTTTGACTTTTAGCTTTAAATGAAATATCAGGTTTTTCTAGGGTGAAAACCCTTCTAAATCCATAGACAGTCAAATATAAATAGTAGATATATTGCTCATTTAAGGGGGTTATACATTTCAACATAGTCGCCCAGAGGAGCGCATAATCTCTGTGCCAAGGCTTCATATCAAAAGCTACCCCCCTATCAAAACCTATTTTCATTAAGAAGACATGACTTCTAGCCATGATTACCCAAAGCCAATTCTGATTGACGTCCCTCATCCTGATACAGACTGATAAGTGAAGTGGACTGTTGCTGTGCTCTCTCGTCTACAATAGATGGCTAATAAAAGATTTATTTATAAACCGGGGGGAGAGGACGCATCAGCAGAAATCACTGTTCCAAAACAACACTTATGTGAAGGCACAGAGCGATCACACAGAAGAGATTGGCTGCTGATGGAATATATAAAGAAACAAGGGCCAGCATCCTCCTTTTTGGTCAGTGGCCAGAGCTGCGGTGTGAGGATGGTAATGGGATACGCTTGGCTTTCGGTTGATAAATTATGCCAGCTTTCTTCTAATGCACGTTTTTAGCTCATGTAAAAAGCTCAGCTAACCCCCTTTGCTTCAGCTACATAACAATCATTAAATATTAACACTCTGCAGTAATTGGTTTTAAAATCAGTCCGTCTGGACCAATGATGGCCAAGGATTTGCAGATGCCCTTGTCTGAGAACAGTGTGGTCATTTGGAAAGATACACCATGCTGAAAAATTAAAGAGAAACTCATGGCAAGGAGATTAAAACACCATTTACTTTAATTATATGTTTCTTCAAAAGTCAGGGGTTTTTTTTTTGCAATTCAGTTAGCATAATCAGCTGAAATCTATATTAACAGAACTGGCTGCCATATGTTTAGTAGCTGTAGCAGTGTGTGTGCCTAACCTCCCAACTTTCTGAGATGGGAATATGGGATGCCTTTTAGAAAGAAATATATACACAAAGTACACATTCAGACCAAGGACCCGATTTTACATGATGAGGGTATTTCAGAGAAAGCCCGCCATTACTACCACCTGGCCAATGTCCACCCCTAACACTTGCATTTAATCTCCACTCTTGCGTAGTCTAAGTTTGGAGATGAGGAAGACAACTGGAGGCAAGTAGATTTTTTCTGCAATTCAGTTGGCATAATCAGCTGAAATCTATCTTAACAAAGAACTGTCATATGCTTAGTAAATGTGGCAGTGGTGTGCGCTTAACACATACCTCCCAACTTTCTAGAGATGGGAATGAGGGACGCCTTTTAGAACAAAATATGTATGCAACGTACACATTCACGCCAAAAGACCCAATCTCACATGATGAGGGTATTTCAGAGGGAGCCTGCCATTACTGCCACCAGGTAGTCCACCCCTAGCACTTGTCTTCCTCAGAACAAACTTAGACTATGCAAGAGTGGAGATTAAATGCAACTGGTGGCAAATAGATTAAAACGCTTTAATTACATGTTCCCTCAAAACAATATATATTTTTGCAATTCATTTAGCATATTTAGATGACTTTCCGAGATGTGCACATCCCAGCCAAGCCCCCCGTTTTGGATGACAAGAGTATATCAGAGGAAGTCCACCATTGCTACTATTAGGTCAATATCCATCCCTACCACTGGTCTTCCCCAGAACAAACTTTGACCACACAAGAATTACGTTTAAATGGCAATCAATTATATGTTCTTTTAAAACTCAGATTTCAGCTGATTATGCTAACTGAATTGAAAAAGAAAATAAAAATCCTATCTTAACAAAGAACTGCCGCATGCTTTAGTAGGTATGGCAGGGGGTACGCTCAACGCATACCTCCCAACTTTCTTGAGATGGGAATGAGGGACGCCATTTAGAACAAAATATGTATGCAGAGTACACATTCTGGCCAAGGACCCAATTTCACATGATGAGGGTATTTCAGAGAAAGCCAGCCATTGCTAACACCAAGCCAATGTCCACTTGTCTTCCTTAGAACAACTTAAACCACCCAAGAGTGGAGTTTGAATACAACTGGTAGGAAATAGATTAAAACTGTTTAATTACAGTATGTGTTCCCTCAAAACAATATATTTTTTTAGCATAATTAGATGACTTTTCGAGATGTACACATCCTGGCCAAGCCCCCAGTTTCGGATGACAAGGGTATTTCAGAGGGAGCCCACCATTGCTAGGTCCATTGGTAGGTCCAACCCTACCTCTTGTCTTCCCCAGAAGAAACGTTGACCACACATGAATGAAGTTTAATGATAACTAATTATATGTTCCTTCAAAACTCAGGATTTTTTTTTTTTTGCAATTCAGTTAGCATAATCTGCTGAAATCTATTTTAACAAAGAGCTGCCATATTCTTAGTAGATGTGGCAGTGCATGCGCTCAACACCAACCTCCGAACTTTTAGAAATGGAAATGAGAGACGCCTTTAAGAACAAAATATGTATGCAAAGTACACATTCTGGCCAAGGACCCAGTTTCACATATAGAGGGTATTTCAGAGAGAGCCCGAAATTGCTACCACCACGCCAAATGTCCACCCTTAGTATTTGTCTTCCTCAGAACAAACTTAGACCATGCAAGAGTGGAGTTTAAGGCTGGGTTCACATATGTGCCAATTGGATGTGGTTTTCACCTCATCCATCCAATTCGCATTAAATGCGAGTGTGAACGTTTCTCAATGGAGCAGGTTCACACAGGCCCTGGGCGGCTGCGGTGCGGATTGCAAAAGGGTCCTGTGCGTTTTTGTGTCCGGGTTCAGGTGCGAAATCAGGCAAAAATGCAGAATCACACCTGAACCAGTGAGCAGAAACGCACCAGACTCGGGCACAAAACCGTGGCCGCACATATGTAAACCCGGCCTCAATGCAACTGGTGGCAAATAGATTAAACCACTTTCATTATATGTTCCCTCAAAACAATATTTTTTTTGCAATTCAGTTAGCATATTTAGATGACTTTCTGAGATGTACACATCCCAGCCAAGCCCACAGTTTTGGATGACAAGGGTATTTCAGTGGGAGCCCACCATTGCTACTATTAGGTCAATATCCATCACTACCACTTGTATTCCCCAGAACAAACTTAGACCACACAAGAATAAAGTTTAATAGCAACTAATTTGTTCCTTCAAAACTCAGGATTTTTTTTTTTTGTAATTCAGTTAGCATAATCATCTGAAATCCATCTAAACAAAGAGCCATATTCTAGCTCGGTAGATGTTTTAGTGGGTGTGCTCAACACATAACCGTATCTCCCAACTCCCTGAGATGAGAAAGGGAGAGACTTTGTAGGACAAAATATCTAGGTAAAGTACACATCCCAGCCAAGCTCCCTGTTTCAGAGGGAGCCCACTATTGCTACCACTAGACCAATATCCACCTTTACCACTTCTCTTCCTGGGAACAAACAGACCACACAAGAGTTTAATGACAACTCATGGCAAGTAGATTAAAACAGCATTTACTTTACTGTTATTTTCCTTTAAAAATATTGTTTTTGCTATCAAGTTAGCTTCCACCAATCTATGCTATCAATATATGGTGTATTACATGCTGTTCATACACACTCGGTCACTATGAAATTCATTTTCTGTATTCTGCAAAGAACCTGGTTGATCCTGCTGTTCTCTATTTCCACCTTCTGTCCATGTCCCCATTTCAGCTAGGGATTTTGCAGCTGTGGTGGCAACTGTGCACATGCTCAGTTCTCAGTGAGTTTCTATGCTGAGCATTTCCTCCCTATCACATCTGAGCAGCCTATGTGACATTGAGTCACACATGTGGGTGTATACACAGTGAGAGCCCACTCCCTTCCTTCTCCTCCATGCCCACTAACCAGCTGAACACAATGGGAGCGAGATATTACATGTAGATTGGCAGAGGCTTCACCTCCCTTTTATTCTAAGACACAGGCTGGAGGGGCGTGATACAGCCTGTGACTGTCAGAAATCTGCCCATACCATGTTGTAACGAGCCCCTTGCTCGCTCAAGTTCCACTCTCCCGACACTCCTCTGTGGCTATAGAATCAGATTGCAGATCGCAACGTCTGATGGTTCGGTCATCCGGTGCTCCGGGATTAGAACTACAGCTATGTGCCGTTCTAATCCAGTTGTGATAGCTCAGAACAAACACCAGGCAGGCTGTATGTAAGTTCAAACAGGAATCTCTTTTATTGAAAGGAATACAGGATCTTCTATACAGTAAAAGAGGAGGTGCATACCTCCTGCTCATATTACTCTGAACATACACCTGTGACCAGAAACCTAATTAACATGGGCTAATTAACTAATCCCTTTAGACAGCCTAGATGACTCAGACATGACCTTTAGGCCAGACTGGCCGTCTTGTAGCTCAGAAAACACAATCAACATTATCACAAATCAACACAGAACTCCTCTTCACATAATAGCAGAGTTAATTAACACAAACAACAATGAGAATCTAATGACTCTTAGATCCCATACTAGACTTATTTACAATAAACACATTCTAGCAGGCAACAGACAGACAGGTGGCTGGAATTGACATCAGCATCTCCTAACAGTATTTGTCCCAGCATTATGAACCAGCCACTATTTCTAATATGGCAAATCCAGGGTCCCCAGAGTCTGTGTCTCTTGGGGGGATATGGACCTGAATCCAAAGTAACACCACCTCAAGGGTCCTCAGGCATACAGCTCACAAAGAGCACCGTTCCCCCAAATGCCAGAGCTATGATCGATCGGCAAGAGGCTAGCATTCAGTCCCCTCCAAAAGTCTCTCTCCCGGCTAGGTCTGTCACACATATTATTGCCAAAAAATAATAAAGATTTGATTTCAAATATTTCTTTGTATGACAATTTAAAACAGTTTATTGGTATAATTTTTTTTTTAATCTGCATTCCAAAGGCTTTTTTTTTTAACATGTGACCAGCAGCAGAGGACTAGAAGCTCCTCCTGCTTATGTTTCTCTGCAGACAAGCTGGGTCATATGATAGCTGTATATCGATTAGGAAAAAGGTACTGAGTTTTTTCTTTTCTTATTAAAATAATTACAGTGCTGTCATCCATATACAGAAATAGAAGGGACAATGTAAATTAAATAGGGTGTGTTTAGTATCACTTTAACAATAAACTGCCATATGCTTTTTAGATGTTGCGGTGGGAGTGTTCAACACATAATTCTCATGTTAATGAAAATTGAAAGAGGGACACCTTTCATCACAAAATGAACACATCACTGGTAGAGGACACATCCCTGCCAAGCCACCAGTTACAGATGATGAGGGTGTTTTCAGAAGGAGCCCACCATTACTACCACTAGGTCAATATCCACCCCTACTGCTTGTCTTCCAAGGAACAGACTGAGTCCACAAAAGAGTGAAGTTCAATGGCCATAGCAGCCCTTCATTACAAAAAACAACAGTAATTAACAATAAATAATAAAAGCTGGGTTGATAGTCCTTAAAGGAACCTGAAAGAAACATCCAACTAAAGCCCAAAACCTGTTAGTTGCCAGGCCCCCAGCTACCCTCACCACCTCAGGAATGCTAAGAGAAACCTAATGCAGTATACACATTTGTATCCTTATAGGCCACAACAACTGGACCACACCAAAGGGAGACCCAATATTTTAGATAGGTTCCCACCCACTTTTACTCGTAAGAATGCAATCAAAGACCCTCTAAAACCAAAAACAGTTGCCATGACAGTTAACAAAATTATTAACAAATTTAGCAGGTAAGAAGGTCCTTAGACGCTGGTCATACTGAGAATGCCCCTGTCCTGCTCTTAACTGTGGAATGGTTCTGAAGCCCTCTCTTCCCTCAGACTCCTATTAGCAATCAGACAAGAGGACCATTCATGCTTTCTATTCTCTTGACCCTCTAATTACCAGGCATGCCTTTAACCCAGTATTGTGGCCCCTACGCCTATGTCCTTTCTCTTTCTGCTCCAACCCTTCTGACCATGAAGAATGAATACACAGTAAAATGATTGCTTAAACCCACAAGTTCTTAGTTTCACCACTACTTTTCTTTAATATTGGCATTTCAACTTTTTTTTTGATATAAGGACATCAGACTTAAAAGAGAGACAACTGAGGGGGAAAAAACAACATACAGTATTTTTGTTGACTGTCTGTTGTCAGCGCTGCCTAATTGCACTTTGTTAAAACATTGAATCCTTTCCCTTATCCTATTCTTTACAACCTAGACATACATTTTCTGTAGTCCTAGAATAGCAGCAAGAATAGCAGGGCTAATTAGACTTCTTGAAATAACACAGGAAGTATACACAGGACTGAAAACTCTATATTGATCTCCTAGATATGCATTCATCTCCTAAGTCATGTTCATGACAAGCATTTTTGTGGACTGTGTGGTGTCAGCCCTGCCTAGTTGTCTTTTGCTAAACTACACAACGATCCCCTAACCCGTTCTACACAACTCCAAGACTAGTAGCACTAATTAGACTCCTTGAGATAACACATGAAGGGTGCATGGGACTAAAAGATACCTATTGATCTCCCAGATCCTAAGTCATGTTTGTGTGACGGGAGTCACTTTGGGTGGGGGGCTTGTGGAACCCAGCTTACCTTTGAGAGCTCTTGAAGCTCCCTGGCCCCTCCTATGTGTAAATCACCCTGTGTCCATTAGGGGCACAGGGTGACCGAGAACCCCAGTCAGATCTGTGCTAGTCGGTCTCGCTGCACAGCCACACTGAAATATTGTATATATGTATATATTGTGTGCTGTCTCATGCTGTTGTGGACTGTTTGCTGGGATAGTTTGGGGTGTGGCTGTGTCCCATTGTTCTGTTGTGTCTGTCTGCCTTAGGAGAAAAGTATTATGGGATGGATGTTTTGTATTTGTGTTCCTGGCATGTGGACTGGGGGCAGGGTGGAGAGGGGAGGGGTGAATTACTCCAACAACTCTCACTGCTGATTGGACAGTTTACCCCGCCCTGAATCAAAGGGAGGGGGGAGTTGTTCACTGAGTGTATACCTGTGTACCTGTGTTTGAATAAACAGTTTAATGTTTTTGACCCTACATTGAGTTATGGCTAATGACTGGGTGAGCTACGGGGTCTTGGATAGTGCTGGTTCTGGACAAAGGAAGCATTTACGACGGACATAGGCCTATTGAGTACGGGGATCCATCACAATGTTCATGACAACAAACAGCATTTTGTATAATGTGTGAAGCCCTTGAACCATATATATCCCCTATACACAAGGGATGACAGTACTTTCCAAACTAACAAACAGTGAACCAAATGTGATAAAATAAGTAATCCACAAATCAAAGTTCATAATATAGAATCATCCACACGTGTATGTGCTCAGTTTTCTTAACCGTTCACTCTCCTTTCTGTGCAAAAAAAGTGCTGATAGTGTGAAGAACTCCTAAGCCGGATGGATCCAAGCAGAGGAAAAATCCTAAGGATACAGGTAACACACCACACTCACTGGATCTAATTTGACTACTTGAGATAACACAGGTAGGGTGCACAGGACTGAAAAATACATATTGATCTCGAAAATCTCAAGTCATGAGTGCTCAACCTGTGGCCCCCCCAGCTGTTGCAGAACTACAAGTCCCATGAGGCATTGCAAGCTACTGACAGTTACAAGCATGACTCCCAAAGGCAGAGGCACGATGGGACTTGTAACACACCACACTCGTGGGATCATATTGACCCCTTGTTTTACGTAGAGGGTCAACAACAACTCTTTATACATCCACTCCTGCTTCTCTGCAGCTCTCCTCCTCCACAACTTCCACACTGATAGTATATGATTCAACCATATTCTCAACAAGTGGCATGAGTTAAGGAATAAAAGAGGGCTTCATATAGTGAAAGCACCATTTACTAAACCATCAAAATGTATATAAGTTGCATGTACATAATAAACAGTTCCAGTAGCCTTGTACATATGTGTGTCATGCCTCATCCACGATGGCCGCCATAGGTTACCAACAGGATCCAGATGTGATGTCACTGGAAGTTACCCCCCAACATGTTTCGCCATAACAATGTGACGTCCTTAGGAGTTGACCTTTTTTTTGCCAAAACTCAGCTGCTCCTGGGTGCACTAGAGGCAGAAAAAGAAAACCACTGCCAAACACCCCTGCCTCTTAATACCTCTAAACGACTATGTGTGCATGAACACACAGGTTAACATGGTGGGGCATACGCCAGATGCCCCTAAGAGCAGCGTCAAAAACGTCCAGTGTGCATGAAGCCGTAAAGTTGGAGTTGAAACTGCTTTTATTTTGCCTTCTTTGGTTCTTCCTTCTCTCATCAACATGCTAATGAAACTATAATTAACACTTTTCCATTTTTATTAATACCTTATTTTAGACCAAGTGACATCACTGGAGCTCTGTGCTTCTGTAACCAAAGCAGGCAGATCATGGCTGGTGAGAAGGACCACCAGGGTGCTGTACACAGCTTGCTCAAAACATCACAGCCCCCTGCCTCAGTACTCCTCTCAAGAGCCCTCAGCCCGGATGCAAGCAGTGGGCTGGCTCTTGGGGGCCCTAAGTAACACCTACAGTATAGTTGTTCTGTACAATTGCTGTAACTACTTTTCACTTTTGGTTGATGTTTCGGTTCGCAATCGGCGGGCGGCATTGCCACTGAATGCTAACGTTCAAGCAAATGGGGAAGTGCCCCATGAAATGCGCGTGTTTGCGGCATCTTTAGCAAAAATGGGGACAAAACAGGTAGTGAGGAGACGTCAAATCTTCTCCTCACCGCCTATCGATCACATTTGGACCGTTTCTCAGAGGAGCAGCTGGTTTGGACGCACATCTAAATTAAACAATGTTATTAAAAATTCCTTTTCCTTTTCAATCGATAGCCGCTGTAATTTTCTGTAAAATCAAATGCAATATGGCAACCTTTAGACGGAAATACCTATTGCAGGGGATGCCTAAAATCTGACTTGTATCTTATTGCAGACTTCTGGGAAAATCAGTGAGCCAATCAAACAAGCAGGAAAATTCTGGGGGCGTCCTGTATACCAACCAGGGCTGTCTTTAACGCAGGGCTAAAGGGGCATTGTTGTGGAGCCCAAAGCAGCTGCCCCTTGAGCCCGCACTGCCTGCAAATAGTTGATAAGTGGATTCAGGAGGGCCCAAGAAAATGTTTGCCCCGGGTCCAATCAATATTAAAGTGATTGTAAAGGCTAGTTTTTTTTTTTTTTTTTTAAACAACAAACTTGTCATACTCTCCTCCTCTATGCAGTTGGTTTTGCACAGAGCAGCTCAGATCCTCGTCTTTTTCTGTTCCCTCTTTGCTGCTCCTAGCCCCTCCCTCCTTTGAGTCAGAGCTCCGTGTATCCATTCAAACATGGAGCCCCGGCCTGGCCCCACCCCATTTCTCCCCTGATTGGCTGACTGACAGCTGCGGGAGCCAACGGTGCTGCTGCTCTGTCTCAGCCAATCAGGAGTAGTGTCCTGGATGGCTGAGAGGATTGTGGACATCGCTGGAGAGAGAAGGGGCTCAGGTAGGTAATTAGGGGGTGCTGGGAAGGCTGCTACACAAAGTAGGTTTTTTTATCTTAATGCACAGAATGCACTCAATCCTCCTTTAAAGACTGCCCTGATACCAACTGTGTACAGAACGACCTCGGAAATGTCATTTCCTGCTTTTGTGATTGGCTCACTAATTTTCCCAGAAGTCTGCGCTAAGAAGTCAAATTTTAGGCATCCCTTGCAATAGGAGTTTCCATTTTGGTAGGATACTCCCCAAGGGGTTAAATACCTCTAAGGGGATGCAGACCCTGCAACCTTTCTCATTGGAACACAGAGAGTGCATCGGGTGATTATAATAAACCAGATCCACCCATTCAAAATCAGTCTGAAAAGGACACAATGAAACAAATAGATATTTTTTTCAGAGCATCAAAAGGTTGGAATCTGCTACAGTTTGTTAAAATCTCTGCAATGTACATATATGATGTTTTTTTTCCCTCAACAAAAGTGGAGTTACTCTTTAAAAGAATCCCTGATATTGATGGCAAGCCAGCCGGATGCACAAGCTGGGATTTGTGATTAATTCTGAAGCTTAATGGTCATTTCTGTTTTTGTCTGTGCTCAACAGCTATGCCTAATGACTCAAACAATTAAGCTTGTGCAATTATATCTCTGTAAGGTCACTCAAGGGAAATTTCCCAGAAAATATAAAGTAGTCCTCCAACCAAAACAAGTTTAATATCTCCTGTGTATCATGAGACTCTCTCAGGGGGCCCCCCTAAGAACAGCCTGAGTTCATTGACAAATAGGGGGATATCTAGGATAAAATGCAGGGTTGCTATCTCTACAAATTCAAGTTGAAGTAGTAGTCTAAGATGAATGGAGAAAACAGAAATAAAGATAATGAATCATCCTGTAATTAATTGCAATGTCTACTGCTCAACAGAGGGATGGTGAATAAGTAGTCAGGGACAAACATCATGAGTCTGTCCTCTGATGGCAAGCAAAACATTCATCAGTAGTAACAATGAACAATTATCATTTATATTTTTTTATGTAAAATTATTCTAAATAATAAGCAATATTTTAAAATAAATAATAAAAAGAATATAAAAAAAATAATATAATACAGTAGAATGTATACAATATATAAATACATAAAAAAAAAATAATATATATATATATATATATATATATATGCAAAATCGACATATGATTTGACAAATTTGTGTAAATAACAGAAAGTCCATATATATATATATATATACACACACACAATATCTCACAAAAGTGAGTACACCCCTCACATTTTTGTAAATATTTTATTCTATCTTTTCATGTGACAACACTGAAGAAATGACACTTTGCTACAATGTAAAGTAGTGAGCGTACAGCTTGTATAACAGTGTAAATTTGCTGTCCCCTCAAAATAACTCAACACACAGCCATTAATGTCTAAACTGCTGGCAACAAAAGTGAGTACACCCCTAAGTGAAAATGTCCAAATTGGGCCCATTTAGCTATTTTTCACTCCCCGGTGTCATGTGACTTGTTAGTGTTACAAGGTCTCAGGTGTGAATGGGGAGCAGGTGTGTTAAATTTAGTATTATCGCTCTCACTCTCTCATACTGGTCACTGGAAGTTGAACATGGCATCTCATTTCAAAGAACTCTCTGAGGATCTGAAAAAAAGAATTGTTGCTCTACATAAAGATGGCCTAGGCTATAAGAAGATTGGCAAGACCCTGAAACTGAGCTGCAGACGGGCAATCAGATCCGCCTGGAAAAAGGACAAGCTGACCCGATCTGTCTACTGGTGTGGAAGGCACCGAAAAGTTCAAAAATTGGTTGCCCACACAGGGGATTGTCATCAACACATGAAACAATGAAAAAACTAAGCTACATGGCTCACTCTTGCAGCATGGTTCTCTTTACACTGGTCACCCAGCTCTCCTGGGTCCCTTAGTTCTCCTGGTCCTCAGCCTTTACTTGCAGACCCTCAATCCACGACACAATAGGGGTCACTGCCTGCTCCCCGCACCCATTGTAATCAGGGCTGTCTTTAAGGCAGGGCAAAAGGGGCAGCTGCCCTGGGTCCTGTCATTGGTGTGGGGCCCAAAGCAGCTGCCTCATACTTGCCAACTATCTCAGTTTAAATTCCCTCGGTCCTTGAGGTTTTAGTCCTGTGCTGTGTCCTGATATCTCAGTGTGAAGTTTTGTTGCTGCTGCCCAGCCCTATTGTTGTGTACAGATGACACCTGCAGACCCTGTGTTTACATATCAATGCCGGTATTTACATATAAATAGTGGCGGCATTCATATCTAATAGGAGTACACCTGTCTCCTGGCCAGAGCCCATACCTCTCTTCTGGCTGGAGCTCTGACCTGTCTCCAAATGGGAGCCCTGACCCATGGTCAGGGCTTTGCTTGTCTGCTTAGCGACCACCACACGTACATTAACTGCGGCAGGGCAGCATCACGTATCTGGTACACGATCAGCGCTTCTAGGTAAGGCGCGTGCGCCCGCTGCCCCGGCTGTCCAGTGATTTGTTACAGCACAAGCCGATCAGTGGGTCCCGGCTAATGATCGATCGATGGGACCCGCTGATCAGCTCCATCATTTACGGAAGAGAGCTCTGTGTTGTAAAACAGCACAGAGCTCTGTACACTGACAGGCGATCTGGCTGTTTTTTTTTATTCCCTGCAAAGCAGGGAAAAAAACAGGATTGCTTAGTAAAAGCAACACATAACACACATTACACATAGTTGGGCACACTGTTAACACCTTGATTGGTCCTATACGTTAATCCTTTCCAGCCAGTGTCATTAGTACAGTGATAGTGTATAGTTTTAGCACTGACCACTGTATTAGTGTCACTATTGATGTCAGTGTCAGTTGGTGTACTCCCAGCCCAGCGTCAGCTAGTGTAAGATTGCCCGCCACACTATCACAGTTCCACTATTTCAATCTGAGTTTTAATAGAAAATTATGATACAAATAGACAGGAATTTATACATAAAAGGTTTGATGGTACGACAATGCCAATTACAAATACATTACACAAAACTAACAAAAACGAAACACAAAAAGCCCTCCTAGAGTAGGAAAGAAAGAAAAAATAAAAGGAAAAGGGGAAAAAGGCCACAAATAAACATCATATACTGAAACCCTAGTTGGTCGCATTTAGGTTCTACTCTGATTCCCATAAAGCCTTCTAATTTTCTGTTGATTCCCTGAGAACAGTCCCACTATATATCGCTGATCACTGCCATTATTACTAGTATAAAAAATAAATAAATAAAAATTCCAGTATCTATACCATAGTTTGTAGATGCTATAACTTTCAGGCAAACCAAATAGCATACACTTATTAGGATTTTTTTTTTTTACCAAAGGAATTTAGCAGAATACATTTTGGCCAAAGAACTTTAATTTTTTTATTGGATATGTTTTATAGCAGAAAGTATAAAATACAGTTTTTTTTTGTTTTTCAAAATTTTCTGTCTTTTTTTGTTTATATAATAAAAAATAAAAAAACCCAGAGGTGATCAAACACCACCAAAAGAAAGCTCCATTTGTGTGAAATAAATGATATAAATTGAATTTGCGTACAGTGTAGCATGACCATGCAATTGTCAATTAAAGTAGCGCAGTGCCGAATAGCAAAAGAACAGCCTGGTCATGAAGGGGGTACAGTAAAACCTTCTGGAGGGCAAGTGGTTATAAGAGTGTGCTCACCTGCACGCTCATCCAGCCTGCAGGTCTCCAGTAAGATCTGGACATAGAATTGAAGCCTTTGTCCCACCCAAGACTCTTTGAAGCCTTCAGACTCCGGACCTTGATAGGGGATTACTAAACGCAGAGAAAACTGAATACTCAGTTCTCTCTGCTCAGTCACAACACTCCAGAGCCCCACATTGTGTCGCTTTTCCCTACACAGTGGCACTGTGGCAGGGTCTAGCACTATCATAATATACATACTGTTGTAGCAATATGGACTACGAGCATAAAGCACCGTACCTTCTAGTGTTTCAGGGTATCGCCTGTCCCTCTAGTGATTAATGTATCCAGTGACATCATATGTGTTTGCCAAATGTAAGGATTGTGGGATGAATAGTCCTCCCGTCAGGTAATTGCTTTGCATGATTGTGTGCCAGGACTACACATCTCAGGGATCTTGGCGCCATCTGAAGATTTCTGGGAGCAGCTATAAAAGCAGCAAAGGCCCACACGGAGCTCCCTTCCTCGCGGGCCTGACGCAAGACGGACCTCTCTGTGCAACATGGAGAGAGAGGTCGTAGCCTACCACGTGGAGTATGACCTTCCAACCCATGGCCTGTGGGGCCTAGCTCTGTCGTTCGCTGTTGGACATCCTTTCCAGCACTACTCCGGTCGCCTGCCAGGGGGTGTGTGTGTGTCAAGCTTCATGTCGGGAGATCGAGACAGCGGATATGCTGCACGAGTGTCACTACACGAGTTCCTTTTCAGAAGACATCGGAGTGATCTGGTCATAGGTGAGAGGGCAAATCGCTCAACCTTTATCTATTCTTTGTCACACTTGCATTGAGACACTTTGCACAGACATCTTTACCTCAAGGGTAAAAAACTGCATTATTTGAACACTGTGCTTAGACATCTTTAGCTTTCTCCATTCCAAGGAATTCATTGTCCCACTACATTCCATCTGATTACAGTTAACTAGCTCCAACTAGCCGGTGAAGAACATTGTGGACTTTATTGCCCTTACTTGTAGAAAGGCCCCTATATTACTCTTCCACAGACCGTTCTCCTTCTTGTCAGGATAGCGTTATAGGCTGGCCAGGTTCCATTGTCCATCGGTGAAGAACATTGTGGACTTTATTGCCCTTACTTGTAGAAAGGCCCCTATATTACTCTTCCACAGACTGTTCTCCTTCTTGTCAGGATAGCATTATAGGCTGGCCAGATTCCATCGTCCATCGGTGAAGAACATTGTGGACTTTATTGCCCTTACTTGTAGAAAGGCCCCTATATTACTCTTCCACAGACCGTTCTCCTTCTTGTCAGGATAGCGTTATAGGCTGGCCAGGTTCCATCGTCCATCGGTGAAGAACATTGTGGACTTTATTGCCCTTACTTGTAGAAAGGCCCCTATATTACTCTTCCACAGACCGTTCTCCTTCTTGTCAGGATAGCGTTATAGGCTGGCCAGGTTCCATCGTCCATCGGTGAAGAACATTGTGGACTTTATTGCCCTTACTTGTAGAAAGGCCCCTATATTACTCTTCCACAGACCGTTCTCCTTCTTGTCAGGATAGCGTTATAGGCTGGCCAGGTTCCATCGTCCATCGGTGAAGAACATTGTGGACTTTATTGCCCTTACTTGTAGAAAGGCCCCTATATTACTCTTCCACAGACCGTTCTCCTTCTTGTCAGGATAGCGTTAGGGCCTTTATTCGGCCCTTGGGACACTATTCCTCCTAGTGATACTTGACCGTATTCTACCCACTAACACCAACAATGGGGCACTATTCCTCCTCCTAATACCAAAGATGGGACACGGTTTACTCCCACTGATGCATGAAAAAAACATTTCTATTCCCGCTGGCCACAGTCCGGCCCCCTTAAAGTATGAAGGACAGTAATCCGGCCCTTTGTTTAGAAAGTTTGGAGACCCCTGGTCTACATAGTGGCAGTATAAGCAGTTAGCTGTACCATCTATCTAGGATGGGGATAACTTTATTTCTAAAGGAAGTGTATATATATGTATAGTATTGTCATTGTTAAAAATATCGTCTTGTGCATTTCGGAGGAATTCTTTTGCTGAGTTGTCGCCTAGAACTCAGCAGATTTATCACCTCCTCTTTTATTTGTTCAAGTAAAATAATCATAGAACCGAAATGCATTGAGTTGTCTGATTATTGTCTGAACCCAGAGTGTCAGGTGGGTCGGAAAGTTCACCTGGTCATGGCTGTGCAGATGAGCAGGTAATACTAAGCAGTCCTCTAGGGGACCGTGCTACACTATATATGTACCGAGCAACAACTGAACATTTGGATTGTCCTTTTTCTGCATTATCACTATTTTTAAGATTATTAAATCCTAAAGGGACCCTCAAAGGTTTCAATGCAAACCACACAAGGACCCCTATTTAATTTGGCTCCAAGGCCCCCGTGAATTGTAGCTGCATTATGTTTTAAACCACCTTTCCATAAACAATGGTTCCTGGGCAGTTAGCATTCAGTATTCACAATACCAAGAGGAAATATTTTACAGAAGGTAATAAAGCGACTAGTTAACTTAATGGAATTAAAAGGGAAGACTTCCATAGTTGTGATATTAATACTGGGCATGTGTTGATTTAATCCATTCATTAATAGTGCAATATTCCCATCTAGAAATAAAATAGGCTTATACTGTCTATGCATACTGCAATATCTATTCTGCTGCAGCTAATGGACCCGAGGCATCTGGGAATCGATCGTGGACAGTTCACTTCCACCAGGCAGCAGGAGGCCATATAATTAACAATGCACATTCTGTGTTAAGGGAGAACAGAGCCAACGCACAAGACTTTAAACCTAATAATGGAAGAGACAACATTGCTTGATCCATACTTTATAAAGACCAGAATCCTCCATAAACGAATTTATGTCCCATGAAGAAATCCAGATTCAAAGCAGATTTCTTTGTATATTGCATGGGATGCCTATTTGCAAAATTGCAAATTCTATGCAGAGTGGTACAGTCAGCAGGGATGCAGAGTAGGGATGAGCTTGGGCATGTTTGGATCCTAGTCCAGGCCCATTCAAGTATAGCAAGGTCCCAGGCCTTCGGTCCAATGAGAACCTCCTGGGCCAGAGACAGCTGACATCCCTCTGCACATGGTGGGCTGTGAGGCATGGTGGGTGCAAGGTAGTTAAAGTTATTGGGCGCCAGACACTTCTTGAATGCAAAAGAGTTGATTTCTCTTAAACTTTTTGAGGGAGAGAGGGTTTGGGACTACCTTAGGTAGCTGCAAGATTAATTGGCAGACTCTGAGACTTCAATAGGAGGACAGCCATGCAGGGAAAAGCATCCAGTAAGATGCCACAATTGCATGTGCAGGAATGCTGTCTCCTATGGCAACAGTCTTTAACAGTTCCTAACACAAAGCGTAACAGCTCTTTCACTTCCACTACAATCACTCCTTGTAGTTCTTCAGCACACTGAACTCCCAGTCTCTCACTAGACCCGCTGATTCACTACCACTGAATCCCTTGAGCTCCTCCAATCTTTGCGGTGGTATCTTCCTCAAGCGTCACCCCTGCTTCCCTGCTCGGTCCCTGGCTTGACACACAAGGCTGCTCTGCAAGCGTCACCTCCGCGGCTGGGTCCCTGGCTTGATACCCACTGAAGTTTTCCAATTCTTCATGGTCCCCAGTTGGTGAGAATGCTGCTCTGGTACTTGCTTTGGTTACTCACTGTGGTCCCTGGTAATCAGGCAGATGGTCCCTTACTGGCGACAGCTTCCCCCTCTACCTCCGACCAGGACAGGTTCTCCAGCCGGCAGAACCGTCACTTCTGGTAGGACTGCAAGCCGCAGTCCCAACCCTGCGCTGCTCTCTTGCTTCTGGATAGGCCCTCAGACAGCCTAGCAGCCAGATCTGCACTGGATAGGCCCAATCTCCAGCCTAGCAGCCCGGACAATACAACACATGTCCACCAAGACAGCCGTCCAGGTGGAACAGAACATCGATCACGTGACTCTACCCAAATATATGGGCTCTCCCAGCAGGCCCAGGGATCCATGAAAACCCTGCCCATTGATTGAGATACCCCATATACCCATAACCTGACCTTGCAATGCCCTTCTCATATCCAGTACCACCAGGTGCCCGGCCACCCGGTGGTAGAAGAGAAAAGTGTAACAGAGTCAAATTTAGGGGGAAATCAGTTGATCTTTAACAACCTGCCAGGAATAGTCATCTTGGCTAATTAAGTTTTTAGGAGCAACCCTGTCTAAACTCCAGTGAAACCCATCACTTGACTGGCCATGCCACTTTTAGTGTGAACGCCAGCACTGAATGATGTCTATAACATCCCCTGCCTGCAGATTAGTCTGCTTAGGAGTACTTAACATTTGGACTTCTAAGGACTTTTCATTTCACCTCTTACCTCTATGATCTCTTACACTGGACCGGGGCAATCATCTGCGGCCCAGGCATTCCCCACCACAAGGCCCCAGTACAGTGACAGATTCCTGGTGGGCTACCTCAGGTGGGTTTGGACTAGGATCTGAACATGCCCAAGCTAATCTCCAATGCAGAGTACATGATGCATTCTGTAAACTATGTGTAGAGACAAGCAGCTTCCCTGTGATTGGCAATGACCACAGGGAGTCGCTCACAGGGCACAGCCGCCAGTCATAGAATGCCTTGCATCTTTTTCAGTGAATACAAGGGGTTCTTTGATGGGACAAGGGGGAGAGGAGGAACATCATAATTTGTACCTCATCCAACCAGAGAATGCCTTGTATTCATTAAAAAAATGTAAGGTGTTCTATGAATAGTAGTAATGCTGAGAGAGCACCCCCCTGTAGTCAGCATGCAGAAGGGAAACCACTCGTACTAAATCATGACACATGCAGAAAGATCAAGGCTATCATTTTAGTAGTGCTGACTGCTACAGTCATTTCCAGCTTCCACAGCAGCCCATCAGATATAAGATATGTATTCTTACATTGTGACAAGCTGAACCAACGTAAGTATGCAATGCAGGCCATTCCTGGAGTTCAGCTTTAAAGATCAAGGATGCCTCCTAAACAGAGAAAACTATGTTGGGTGGACTAACCCTTTAAAGTACACTTACTGCATTCCTTCAGGTTGGCTTTCTCTTTTACTTCATTTGAGCGAATGAAGGCTTCCTGACAGGCTTCCTAGCTGGCTCCCAACCCAACAACACAACGAATATCAGGATTGTCACTGAAGTGGACCTGAACTCAAAAGGTCAAGATTTTCTGTTTTATCTTATCCTAAGAACATCTTCAAGTGTTGACTGTACCTAAGCAGTACCCTGAAAAATGCACTCTTTGTCCTGAGTTCCCTCTGAAAATTATCAGTGCACTTTCTGTGCCTCGAGCCTCAAAGTTGCATACTGTACCTGCAGTGTGAAATCACCTAAAGTCGAGCAGGAATGGCAATTGATTGATCAGAATTTTTCTGGTCCATCTATGGCCAACTTTAGTGATGTCACTACTGTTCTACTCGCTGTTCTCCTTGCTGGAGAGGAAGCTGTACCTGAGGATCTACAGTGCTAGAATCGCTTTTTTCCATTCTGTGAGTCATTGCTTTCTGAACCTCTCCTACTGCTTTTTGGTCATTGCCCCACCAGCTATCAGACCACTAGTCAACAGGGGGTCAGCTCGGACATAAGGAAGCAATGCAGGCTACTAAGAAGACTGCCTCCACACAGGGACACAATGCAAGGGGTAGAAGTTTCATTTTAGCCAGCTATGCTCATAGCCCTGCCCAGAGATAGGCTTCATTAGAAAAAAAACTTGGTAGGAAGAAATACGTATGCAAACCCATTAAATGTGTGAGTGCTTCTGGTAAGATAACTGTACAGCCAATACCTGGGTAGGGAAGTGGACTGAGATGTGTCTGGTTCTGGTTGTTGGGGATAACTGGTGGTCTTGTGACGAGAATCTGCCTACTCAACTGTGGTAGGAAAGTTTCAACTGGGTGCATGCGCATGGTCACTTGGGCTCCCATGTCTCATGGGCCTTGGTGCACCACCCTGCAGACTAGACCTGAAACCATTATTGCCGAGAGGCTTCTAGTAAGTGTATGATTCTTGATGTGGCCTAAGGCTTAGAAGAGTAATAAAAAAGATCAGAGTATAACATAGGGTTGACACTAGGGTCTCAAGACTTTGGAGTAGGCCGCAGTTTGGGAACCGGCTTAAAAGCTAAGTTCACCTTTTCCAGAAAATAGCCTATGCAATCAAGGAGCTTCAGTGGATATTAGAAAAAACTCTGCAGCTTTGTAAAATGTTCAATAGTATTAGTGTCATAACTGTAGGCCATTTGGATCTTCTCAGAACCCTGGCCCGAAAACTCCTAGTTAGCGACCCCAATGTCCTGGCTTGTTGCTAGGACGTTAAAACCTTTGGATGCTCACTCCCAGCATTGCAAGATTGAAGACCAATGGTTTTTGCATCCTCACAACAAGCCAGGAACTTGGGGTTGCTAACTAGGAGTGTTCAGGCCAGGCATCTAAGGGCCCCCAATGGCTTGCAAGTATGACATTAATACTACTGACCATTTTACAAAACTGCACAGTTTTTTATGTAGCCCCATTTAGGTAGGTAGGTGCTAGAGAGAGAAGTTCAGTAGGTTAGGCAAATTTTGGCCAGGCCTGTTTGTTTTGATCTGGTCTGGGAGTGGCTCAGGATAGTAATGCTGCCTGTGAGCCACCAGCTGCTAAGACCTCCCTCTTCCTTCTAGAGCTTTGTAGAAAGTACTGGAAGGAGAGGTGGAGCTGCCTGGGGTGGTTTAGGGATCCCTGACCAATCCCCAACCTGGATTGGCAGGGGGCAGGCCTCCTTAAATACCCAGGGTCAGCACAGCTGGGGAGGAGTTGGAGTTGTTCAGAGCTTGAAGATGGAATGCTAGGCTGTCTGGGCCTTTGAGGGAGCTCCCCAGTCTGGGGGGGTGACCTTGGGCCTGAGGCTCGGGTACAGACAGAGCCCTTCAAAGAAAGTGTAATGGTTCTGGCAGGAGGCACAGCAGGAGAGGACAGCAGGAGAGAGCATTGCTGGGCAAGTCTCCAGGGAGAGGAACAACTGGTCGCAGCCAGGAGAAGGCTGGTGAGTGACATGCACAGTCAGGAGGCATGCCTGAGACCAGTCTGGGATGGGTGCAGAGCCAGCAGTATGGATTGTGGTGTCATTGGCAGTGGAGAGGGGCAGCTGCAGCCAGGAGGGCTGACAGGGCCTGATGATGGGTTACTGGGCTTAGTAATCAAAGTTAGGGCTGTTAGCACCAAGAACTTTTCGTTGCTACACCAAAGGGGCCCGTGATCCCTGCCTGCAAAAGGCAGTTGCTAAGGCCTGGCTGAGCCAGTGTTGGGCGTAACCATGTGGTGCTATCTGTGCCTGGAAGCTCAAGTAAGAGTTGTGCTTAGGGAGCTAAGGAGTAATAGTCTTCAGTAAGAGTTGTGCTGGAGGAAGAGAGATCTGTATATACCAAAATGTATATAAGTTGTCCCAAATATTTGTTTAAATTCACTGGGCATCCCATACCCTATCCAAGTTTAATCCCCTCAATAAAACATAAAAACAAGCACATGGACTGTTTGCTGCCTTGGAGCGTCTGAGAGGTGATCATCGGGCTGGGCAGGGTGACAGATGGGCCACATCACTTAGCAGCCCCTACGGGGGTACCGCTACATTTATGTCCACTGGAGCCCCTTGACTGCATACGTTATTTTCTGGAAAAGGTGAACTTAGCCATGGGTTGTTAAAAGCTAAGAGGGCTATGACAACAGCCTCCTCCAACAATCATTACAGTAAAGAGGAAAACGACAGCTGCAAGGAGCCAACCGGTAATATTTATGACTAGTTCTCTGTTTGTCTTTGTTTTTGGGCATATCTTTTACAGTTTAGGTCCTCTTTAAAGCTACACAATAAAACAACTACATTGTCAAAAATGTCCAAAAAAAATAAAAAATCTAAGTGAATAAACCTCACAGCCTTGCATATACAGAACAGGCAGCTCAATGAGAAAAACATTGAATGTACAAGTGAGCACTGAGTCAAGAGAGCATATGTCTATGCTGTTGCGTCTGATGTAAAAATATCAATGTATTGATCCAATAACCCAATTTCCCTTGCTAACTCTGCATTCTTCAAGAATTAGCATCATGGAGAGAAAATACTTATAAAAAAATCAACTGCTCACAGAAATAGTTATCTCAGCAGATTGCCACACAATGGATTTCCCATGGAGCCAATTCTGAGAGCCAAGCCATGGGTATAAGGATAGAGGATGACTCTCTGTTTGGCCTCATGGCTGATTAAATCAAAATGAACCAGCAGGAGATCTCCTTCAGCAACATGCTTGGGAATCATTTGTCACTCCACCTAAATCAATGAGAGGTCCACAATGGCTAATTAATTCATCTCTATCACATGGCTTGCCTGTTCTGCCTCAGACAGAAGAGAGGAGGGTGTTAAAAGCACTCCTATACCTACATAGCAAGGTCCCAGGCCTCCTCTAGTCTAATGAGGACCTTTAGAGCCAAGAACTGCTGACATCCTTCCATATAGAGTGGGTTGTAAGGCATAGTGGGTGTAATAGAGTGGGTTGTAAGGCATAGTGGGTGTAATGCAAGTTAGATTAATGGGCGCCACACTTCTTGTATGCAAACATTTTTTATTTCTCTTAAATAGAACTTTGGGAGAGAGGGTCAGGGCCAGGACACCCTAGGTAGTTGCAATGTTAATTGGCAGACACCAAGACTTCTACGGGTAGACAGCCAAGCAGGGAAAGGCATCCAGCAAGACGCCACATGTGCTGTCTCTTATGGCAACAGTCTTTAACAGTTTCTAATACAAAGTGTAACAGTTCCTTCACTTCCACTACAATCACTTCTTGTAGTTCTTCAACCCACTGAGCTTCCAGTCTCTCTCTTACTAGACTAGATGATTCGCTGCCACTGAATCTCTTGTGTGCTTTCAATCTTCACTATAGTATCTACCTCAAGCGTCTCCCCCCGCTTCTCTGCTGGGTCCCTGGCTTGGCACTCCAGATACTCCTCAAGCTTCACCCCACTGGCCTGCTCGGTCCCTGGCTTGACACACAAGGCTGCTCTGCAAGCGTCCCCTCCGCTGGCTGGATCCCTGGCTTGACACCCGCTAAAGTTTCCCGATTCTTCACCATACCCGGTTAGTGAGAATACTGCTCGGGTACTTGCTTCAGCTACTCACTGTGGTCCCTGGTAAAAAGGTGGTTGGTCCCTTAGTGGCAACAGCTTCCCCTCTACCTCCGACCACAACATATTCTCCGCCCTGCAGAACCGTCACTTCTGGTTGGACTACAAGCTGCAATCCCAACCCTACGCTGCTCTCTTGCTTCTGGATAGGCCCTCAGACAGCCTAGCAGCCAGATGTGCCCGGGATAGGCCCAAACTCTGGCCTAGCAGCCCAGGCAATACGACCCACGTCCACCCAGACAGCCGTCCAGGTGGCACAGAACACCGGTCACCTAACTCCACCCAAATATACAGGTTCTCCCAGCAGGCCAAGGGATTTAAGAAAACCCCTGCCCATTGGTTTGAGATACCCCATATAGTCCTAATCTGTCCTTGCTTTGCCCTTGTCTTGTCTAATGCCACCAGGTACCCAGCCACCCAGTGGCAGAAGAGAGAAGTGCAGAAATTCCAGACTTAGGGTGAACTCAATTGATCCCTAACAATGAGCCAAGGTAACTACACCTGTCAGGTAAATTTAGGAGCAACCCTTGCTAAACATCAGGGTGCTAAACCTAAAAATGAAAACCTCTACCACTAATAAAGCAGGCTTGATTCACAAAGCTTTAACACAAGGATAAGGTTCTCTAAATTTAGCCATGGTATTGGTAATCTCATTGGTTTCAGCTGAAAACAACTGTCACTTTTGTTGAAAATAAGTATATTTATACTGCATTTCTTTTTCGATTATATTTCTTGCACGATCACTGATCAGAAATTAGTTTGTTTTTCAAAAAATTTCCAACATGCCCATTCACTCAAAATTGATGGCTGCACAAAAATCGGCCGCTTCTGGGGACCCACTAATGGTCGAAAATCAAACAATTATTCAAAGGTGCGATTTTCACACAAAAAATAGTTTAGAATTCGACACGTGTATGATCGGCCTTATATGGCTAAAATAAAGATCCTTATCCTTGTGTATTAAAGCTTTGTGAATTAAGCCTGTTGCGTCTCTGGAGAACAAGGGCTTGCAGTGCCAGCGTGAGATGGAACTGTTGGGGAAGGATTAACATTCCCCACAAAATAAGGGCTTGAGTTGATGGACTGTTTTCTTCATTCGGTTTTGTGTTCCCCTAAAAGTCTATAGGAATGTAAAACCTACTTAAAATTTCAAATACAGGTCAATTCTGAGGAATCTCAGAAGCATCTCAAACTCATGTGAAACTGATGTCATCAGCATAGACCCTAACGCACACCACCATCATCACATGCCAATGGCACTACGTCTCCCAAGAGACCTTTTCTTATACACAGTAAGTGGGTAACTACCATAAATCAGGAAAACCATACAATGCAGAGGCAACTATCATAATTAAGGGAGGCTAGGCAATCAGAGATATCAGGGAGGTTAGACATTGAGGGAGATAATTACAAAAAAAAACAAAAAATAAAAAAAAACAGGAAGCTAGCAGCCAGCTAAGGATACCACAACTCAAGGAGTCTAGAAAGTCACCCAACTCCAGTCCCTGTTCCATCCTCCCTCCTTTTTTTATTCGTATCCCTCCAATTCGCATTCATACTTATTGTAATGTGTATGTGCTAGGAAAAGCTTCATCCAGAATTAGAACTTTCATGGTTGCGAACATTATTTTTTCTTTAAATGATAATATATGGTATAGGATGGTATGAAAGAAGAATACATGCAAAGGTTTCTGTACAGCATGTCTGCAGTCTTTGGCCATCTCTTGGATCATGCCCCATTGTCTATGACCATTTTTAGTATTATGCCCGCAGTCTCTGACCATCTCTTGTATCATGTTTACAGTCTCTGATCACCTCTTGTATCATGCCCAAAGTCTATGACCATCTCCTTTATCATGTCTACAGTCTCTGAGTATTTCTTTCATCATGTCCTCAGTCTTTGACCCTCTGTTGTATCAGTTCCACAATCTCTGACCACCTCTTGGATCATGTCCACAGTCTCTGACCACCTTCTTTATCATATCTGCAGTCTCTGACAATCTCTTGTATCATGCCCACAGTCTATGACCATCTCCCATATCATGTCCACAGTCTCTTACCATGTCTTGGATCATGTCCGTAGTCTCTGATAACCTCTGGGATTATGTCCACAGTCTCTGACCATCTCTTGGATCATATCTGCAGTCTCAGGCCATCTCTTGTATCATGCCCGAAGTCTATAACCATCTCCTGTATCATGTCCACAGTCTCTAGCGATCTCCTGTATCAAGTCCACAGTCTCTGGCCATCTTTTACATCATGTCCTCAGTCTCTTACCACCTCTTGGATCATGTGCTTGTGTGCTAACAGAGACATGCTGATAGGAGGAGAAAGCAGAGTGACCGAGAGATGAGCTCATCAGTCTACTGCTTCTCCTTTCACCTGTATGTATTAAAGGTCAACTCCAGGAATTAGAAAAAATTTTCCCTTGCAGCCCCCCTCTCCCCAACACCCCCCTTCAACCACACACTGCAAGGGTTAAATGCTCATTTTGTCCAGGGGTGCCAGAATACACTGCTCTGTCCTTGTCTCCTAACTGTGCTCCTGCGTTGTCATCTGGTCACATGCCATTCCAATAAAGACCACAAGTGGCCCTTACAATACACATTCTGCAGGCATGGTCCACCATTGGCACCATCAGGACCCTCCCCCAACACGTGATCTAACTATAAAGGTCATTAAGCAATCACTTCCTGTTATAGGGTGACAACGCTCCATCCTTGTCTCCCAACTATGTTCCTGCGTTGTCACCCTGTCACATAGCATTCCAATGAAGACCACAAGTGGCCCTTACAATACACATTGTGCAGGCAAGGTCCACCATTGGCACCATCAGGACTCTCCCCCAACGCATGATGTAGCCATAAAGGTCAACAACTCTCCATCCTTGTCTCCCAACTGTGCTCCTGCGTTGTCACCCTGTCACAAACCATTCCAATGGAGACCCCAACTGGTCCTTGTAATACATATTCTGCAGGCATGGTCCACTATGTGCACCATTAGGACACTTCCCCAATGCATGATGTAGTCATAAAGGTCACTGTGCAAGGTACTTCCTGTTATAGGGTGACAACGCTCTGTCCTTGTCTCTAAATTGTGCCACTGTGTTGTCACTTTCTCTCACCGGATTCTGATGGAGACTACAAGTTTTATCACACATCATGTAACCAGTCTTGAAAAATGCTACACGATTTAAAGTGAAAGGAGATATGATTAATCAATTCTGTGCTCCAGTAGGATCCCTCCGGTCGTGCAACTAGACCCCCGCAGCTTGCTCATGGCTGCGGTCACACACTTCTGCCTCCAAATACAATACAGGGTTAATAGCCCTACATTGTCCCTGATGACACAGAGTGACCGCCCTCTGACCACATCTTTAGGAGAAGAGGAGAGCAACAGAGCCGGCCAAAACTGGGGTGTAAGATAAGTCATAATGGATCTTCCTGTACTCCTATCAGGGGTCTCCAAACATTCTAAACAAAGGGCCGGTTTACTGTCCTTCAGACTTTAGGGAGGCCGGACTGTGGCCATTGGGAGTAGAAAAGGTCCCAACATCAAATGCCCCATCTTTGGTATCAGTGGGAGGAATCATGCCCCATTACTGGTATCAGTAGGAGGAATAGTGCCCCATCGTTGGTGTCAGTGGGAGAAATTGTGCCCCATCACTGGTGTCAGTAGGAGGAATTGTGCCCCATCATTGGTGTAAGTAGGAGGAATTCTGCCCCATTAAACATGTGCAGTTCATTTCGTTAAGTATTATAATTCGGACAAATTTTCGTTTTTCAGAAATTTGGATGTATCCAAATTTCCAAATTAGAATAGTACCGAATTTAAATGAATCCCAAATAACGAAAAAAAAAATTTGGACAAAATTCGAATAGTTTTCCAATTTCCAAAGAGAATAAAATAGAATAGAAAATAAAGGAATAGAATAGAAAAAAAAATATTCTTTTTCTATTCTATTCTTTTATTTTCTATTCTATTTTATTCTCTTTGGAAATTGGAAAACTATTTGAATTCAAAAACGTTTTGAATCGATTCGAAAACTAATTAAACTAATGAAACAAATTTAACTAACCAAATTTATGTAAATAATGAAACGAAACAAAACACATTTTTTCA